>NC_047062.1:9510185-9872728 GCF_902459465.1 Asterias rubens | reverse complement strand
TAAGATAGTTTCATATTACCCAAACGGTAACGCCGTTTTCCAAAGTTTTCCCGTACGTTGTGTGATAATTTGTCCCCATCATACACACACTGCAGATTTTTGTTTTTTTTTCAACTAAAAAGGCTCTAAAAACTTTGGGCTTGTTTCAAAAAAAGTGGGGGGGGGGGGGTAATTTAACGGTAACTTGGCCAGGGATGATGCCCTTGAAAAATTGGTTCACCCGTATAAGGCAAAAGTAGAAGTAATGTACACTTACCAGAATACGTGTCGAAAACAGTCGGTATGTGATCCGTCAGAAATCTATCCCTGGCATAGCTGAAGAGAAGGCTGGTTTTACCGGCCCCACCGTCGCCAACAACTACCAATTTCATGCTCATCGTAAAAAGTAATAGTATAGTCTTCAAAAAGTAGTCAAACACCGTCTTGCTCAGTTGTAGTTGTTCTGCCTGATATTTCGCTCTTAAGTTATTCGTTGTACAATTGGTTTAATGTAGGAGTCTTTGTTTTGTCCTCTTATTTATTTATAAATAATTCGAGCAAAACTTTTTTTGGCCTATGACACCACTGGGCGGAGCCGGCCACAGACCAATCGCCCGCCTCCTGCATGCCTTAAAATAGCACATGACATCATGGTGTTTATATACAGAGCGTGTCATCAGCGCACGTAAAAACAAGCTCGATCGAAGATTGCACCACACATTCTTTTACGCTGCATGCATCGATCACAGGATCCGAGGAAGTAGTAAACAGCAGCACACAGCGCTAGTACGCCAGCTCGATTGGTGCTGTATTACTATTATTCTGCACTTTTACCCGATTTGGGCGATTTGGACATCATATAATTTGGTAGTAAGTAGCAAATTTTGCATTCTTTCCGTCATATTTCTGACAAGTGGTTTACCCATTCGATATGTTATGACAGGAATTGACTCTGTACTGTACACACTGTGTAGTAACTACACACGTAATCGTAGATTTACCTTCATATGTGGTGGTGGTGGTATAGTGATACTGTACTTCTAGAAACTATAAGGCTCCCCTGTGAGCGAGAGCCTTATAAGCCGTGTTCGCACTGGACTTAATTCGGGCAAACTAACCGAGCCAATGGGTAACTTACCCATTTTAAGTCCAGTGCGAACAGCCTGGGTAGTTTTCCTGACAGGCAACTTACCCACGCCGCGGGGTTAGTTTTTACCGAGCTAAAGGTGCCCAGGAAGATTGACCGAGTGCCCAGGAAGATTGACCGAGTGCCCAGGAAGATTGACCGAGTCAGTTTAACCGAGCCAGAAAGTCCAGTGCGGACGCAACGTCTCGGTTTAATCTTCCTGACACGAGGAAGCTGACATGTTTTGTCATGGAAGAATAAGATTTTCATGATTATCGAACTATTCAATGTAGCACAAATCAGGAATGCAACTCGTAAGCTGAAAAACGCGGAATAATTATCCCGTACACGGATTTATAAGTTCGAGAAATGACCCGTTCAGAAGTTACGATCAAAAGTTTCAATTTGACGGTGATTTGTACAGCAGTAATAGGCAAATGCAGTCAACAACAATTAGATCGCGTCCTAAAGCTAGCTGAATATTGGTCCCTATATGTCTTTATGCACAACACAAACACAACGGAGCCAGGCCGTGCAGAAAATAGTGTAGAAGGTATTCCTAGCCGCGTAATGGGCCCTTTGTGTCGGAGCATGCCTCATTGGCAGGCGGCGTTGTGCATGCTCTTTTGCCTAGCAAGTCTTTCAAGTCTGCAACAACCTACTTCTCGCAATTGATTGAGGCCTCAAAGCTATTGTTGTACTTTATAGACTACTCATCGGCATTTAACACTGGCTCCCTGTGTCTCAAAGGATCCAATTTAGAGTTCTTACTCTTGCATACAGAGTTAAACTTGGCCTAGCCCCTAATTATTCAGAATTACTTATTCCCAAAAAGCAACCTACGTCTGGTGTTCTCCGATCATCATCTACCGCCCACCTGGAATTCAACACCGGTCCTATCCCCCGCACTCGCTATGGAAAACAGGCCTTATAGCTGCACCCACTCTCTGGAATAATACTGGACTGGACTCATTTAAAACCGCTCTCAAAACACACTTATTTTACTACCTTAAAGCGGTTCAGTTTCTGCTATTTCATCATTTTTTTTATATTACACTTCTTGCTGCAGTGCTTAGAAACCTGGTATTAAGCGCTATATAAATGCATGTTATTATTATTATTATTATTATTATTATTATTATTATTATTATTATAATTACTATTATTATTATTATTATTTATACATCCATTCTCCAAGTGTGTTGCAATATGTGTGTGTAGAACAGGAAACGAAAAAATTGGGGGGGGGGGGGGGGTCAATTCAATTGTGTGATTTCACTGTTCATAAATTCCCATGGATTTCTCCAACCGAACAGCTCATTCTTCCGTTTACCTGGCTACACCAAAACAATGAGTTGAGTTTTTACTAGCAAAATAAACATTTGAATTTGAAAAGTAAATAATGCCAGCAGTGAGTCACTAGTTGATATACATTGTATAAAAAAATCTCAAGGTCATGGTTGGTAAGATATTGTACAAGGCCTATTACAATGATAATGAAATACTATAAGTTATCACACAAGCGCGAGTGGAATACGGAAAAATACAGCGCTTCTGCGTCCCATATCCAACGAGGCCGAAGGCCGAGTTGGATATGGGACGCAGCTGCGCTATATTTTCCGTATTTCCACGAGCGCGCGTGTGATAACGTATTTATCTTCAAGCAAATTTGGCCCATGACATAGAACACACAGTACGCATGGTAGTGATATTAGCCGTGCAATAAAGGTTTTTATCACCACTCAATTCTGCGAATCTGATTGGAGGATTAGCGCGTACTTGAAGATAATGAGTTGTTGTCATGGTTGTAGTAGTTACATTGGTGGAAAAAAAACTTTAAAATTATCAAACATTTTGTATTAGATTTATATCCAAATGCTGTTAACATTTCCAAAGGTAGTTTTAAATGTGGAGAACCTGATGTATGGGAATAATGGCAGACAAGTTCACTGACCCCCTATTATTTCCAGTAAAGAATTGCTAATTCTCGCTTTTCAATGGGAAAATAGTGTTTTAAGGCCCCACCCCCTGTCCCAGAGGGACTCATTGCTAACTTGAGCCATAATTGAATCCCTGAAAAAAAGTTACTAGAGCATCTGATTGAACAAAAGTCAAAGAATCATCTTTAATCTTTGTATGAACCCCTGTTTTAAAAAGAATCAAACAAGGAAATCTTCAAAATGGAATTCGGCGGGAAGTTTGTTTACCTGAAGAAGAAGAGGAGCAAGGAAGACGCTTCTAAGGTGGAGGAAGATGATGAAGAAGAGACTTATTGTGTCGAAGAACTCGACCAGGGACTAAATAAGCAGTGTATGCCAGGAGCTACTGCTGATGATGGCAAGGTAGGGTTTCAAATCCGTGTTCTTCAAAATGTTATATTGCATAATGAATATGTGTTTGTTTGTACTTGGTTTATGCCTCTGAAGAAGGTCCGATTTGGATCGAAAGCTAAGGCCATCTACCCTACTCATAATATGAATTTTGTTTTTCAATTTGGATCGAAAGCTAAGGCCATCTACCCTACTCATAAGATGTTTCTTTATATATTTTTTATGCAAGTCGTCAAGGTGTGGGCTACAATCAACTGTTTTTTTCCAGGGGCCATTGCTACTATACCTTGCCCACCTTCTCTTGGGGCTGAACAGGGTAACCCCCTTAACAGTCCATGGATGTAGGCTGACTATTTACAATTAAACACACTGACATAATAGAAGCAGATCGGCAGGGCTTGAACTGGGGGGGGGGGGGGTATCCATGAAACTGCACGATTGTAGTTTAAAACTGTTAATTACTCAACTGGACCAGTGAGTTTGTTACACGACTGGAATCAAGCCTTTCTACACAGTTTTACATTTAAGCTGTTTTGGGAACATACAAGCACTAAGAGAACCTTTTGTCTCTTTTTTCTTGTTGATAATACGTACCCGTAGTCATCTTTATTCAGTAGTTTAGTTGCTGTTTATTTAGCCAACATGTAGGCTTATGGGTAGTTCTGTTAAAAACGTGTTAGTTTTATTGTTTTTCCTGTAGTGTTGATACTGTACTTTTTGAAATGGCAGAAAAGAAGAAAACAATAATAGTAATAATTTCCCATAAAAACAAACTCTTAAAATGCTGATTTTTTTTTCCCAACATGAATGAGTTTCATTTGTTATCAAATCAAGGCAACCATAGTAGTTACTGAGGGAACCAATCCAGGAACCATGAACTCTATGAGCTAGGTCTTATGTGTTTGTGCCATATAGGACAGAGTCACTTCTTTTCTATTCATAAATAGGGGAATCAATATGTGGTGAAGAGGTTTTCAACTAGTGGTTAATCCCAACGAGGCCTGGTTCTTGATAATTTTCCAAAATGAAGTCGCGGTAAATTATCAAGAACCAGGCCTCGGCGGGTTTAAACCACTAGTTGAAAACCGATTCAACACACTTTGATTCCCATTCATAAATACCTTTTCGGTCAAAAACATCATCACTTTTTGGTCAAAAAGTAAAACAAATGCAAAAAATTATAATTGTTAAATGGTTTCTTTCAACACAACACCCCTCCAACTATGAAATGGTAGAGCCCTCCACTGCCCTCGCGTAAACAACTCCTTATAAGGGAATGCTGTGGGCGTCGCGCGTATCACATGATGTGGCACAACTGTTTCAGCCGTTGCTCTCGACCAATAGGAATGACGAAACTGTCTTATAAGAACAGGTGCAAGGTTGCGTGTCACGCTCATGAAGTAACACTTTTTACCGGTCATTAACAAAAGGTTTATGCACACCCACGTGAGGCGCTCTCCACCAATAGGAGTAGAGAAACCGTCGGGGTATTTATGAATACCCATTTATATTGCGTTATAATGAAGGAAAAACTGAAATTGAACTAGTCTGTTTGTGAACAACTTTAAACTCCTTTCTTCAGGAGACGTTTTTCAGAGGGTCAAATTGACCTTAACGCTAAATGATTGAGTTCATACCTTAGATTTTTATATCAATAATTTTTTTTAATCGACTTGTTCATCTTCATTTACAGACATGCATGTTGGATATTTTAGACTCCGCAGGACAAGAGGAATTTTCAGCCCTAAGGGAGCAGGTGAGATCAATCTTAAGTTGGCTTCTCGTTGAAGATACACATGTGTACCCTTGCATACATGTACATCATTACGGACTGTCAAGGGTTAACCTTGTTGGCGTGTTGCATTTTTTTTTACCATCCATTTGCGGCTTTTCAGGTTTTGTTCAAACCTTTTCTGATGACCTTAAGGGCAACTTGTTAAAACCCATTTTCGACCATATTTATGGCCCCTACGGTTTCTAAAGACTTAAATTATAGACTTGTGAAGGCAGCCAGCACGAACTTATAAATAGTGTGAAAATAAATTTTAAAGCCTTAGTTTTGTGCATTTGTTTCAGTATGTTCGAAATGGCCAGTGCTTTATCATTGTCTATGCGATTGACAACAGAAAATCATTTGAAGAAGCTATCAACATTTACAAATGGATCCAACGTATGAGACGGACCGGCAAAACACCCACGGTGAGTATGAAATACCAGTGCATTCTACAACTATGACATCACCAGCTGAAAAAAGCGCCCTCCCAGAAGTTGATAAAGACCTAGACTGGTTCCCTGTCTTTATCCCTAAGGAAGACTTGAACTTGCTTTTCAGAACCAGTGAATTCATTGGATACAATGATTTTATTGAATAAACGTGCAGTGACGTAAGCTTTCCGTGTTTTGATTAGTCTGAGGCAATGTGGGTGCAGCTGACAAACATCACCTCAGACCAATTAAAGCGCAGGATGTGGAAAGCTTATTTTTGTCTGCATTGTTGTGTGCACTGGTTAGCAGGTACAGTTCATAAACAGTCGCGTTTGACTGCGTATGTGAAATGGATGTAAGTGAAAGGTGATTATGGACGGGGATTGAGCTAAGCTGGAGGCAACTCTTAATTCACAAGCCTCAAAGTGCGACGTCAGATGTTCAGGCTAATAATATATATAAAGACCTATCAGACATTGGCTGCAAGAGATTTGTGAGCGTGTACAACATGCATGATTCCATTGTTTGACCTCAGCGTTTGCGGCCAATGTACAAGTGTCTAAACACTACCATAGGGCAACATATGTACTGTAAGTAAGTGCTACTTGTTGCACACAGACAAAAAGACATGCTGATGCACTGTCAGCTGTTCTTAACTGCTGTCTACATTTGCAATATCACATCTGATACTCTTTAGCAAAATTTGACACGATTTGCTTATAAAACTAAGCCTACTAAGTATGTGAATTTTTGTGATTTCAACAGGTTCTTTGTGGCAATAAGTCTGATCTCTCTGACCTAAGAGAAGTTCCCAAGGATGAGGGTGAGAAAGAGGCAAAGGATAATGGCATCTTGTTCTTTGAGACGTCGGCTAAGACTGGAGACAATGTGACAGAGAGTTTCCATGCACTGGTGCGAAACACACCACGGACAAGTTCCACATACAAGGTGCTTTTCTTTGGTCATTCTCTTTGACAACCATTTTAATTGTATACTGTACTGTGTATTGTACATGTACATGCGGGGTGTAGTTTAGCTTGCAGTAATATTAAATAAGATGGGACCAAAAGGCACACTCAATGATATGAACCATGTTATGGTTCGAATAAGGAATTCCGTGTGACCTTCAACCAAATGTTATTGAACTACTTGCAGGTAGTAATTTATTAACCACACTATTTGATAATGTAAACAATAAAATAAAAGCTGGTGATATTTATCAACCCAAGCCGAGGTTTAGGAAAGGCCCCTGTAATTATTTACTGCAATGGAGAAGATTTTGGAGGTGGGAATTTTCTCTTCATGACAGTGTTGGTGTCTTTTTACAGGCTGTGGTTCTAGGCGCAGGAGGTGTAGGCAAATCAGCCATCACTCTGCGATTTGTGAACGACTCTTTTGTGGACGATTACGACCCGACAATTGAAGACAACTATGTGAAACAAGTGGTGGTGGAAAATATTCCAAAGGAAATGCTCTCAGCAGAACCAGGAGAACAAGGTAGCATTCTGTCATCTTTGTTTTTTTTTGTTTTTTTTTTTGTTTTTTTTACTTCCATGGATCAATTTCACCCAATGGTAATGATTGGTCGTGAAGCTGAGTATTAAGTTGTCTGACAAAGAAGATAAATAATATTTTTTGGGGTTGGACAAAGAATTGACTAGAGTGGGATTCGAACCAACGACCTCCGGATTAACGTGCCGGCGCTTTACCAACTGGGCTATCTAGCCCTATATTGGTGGGACAATTCTTTGTTCAACCCCAAAAAATAATTTCAAAATTTACCCAGTCAGTTTTCCTTGTGGTTTATATTGAAGATAAATAATAGATGTTAAATTTGCATCGGGGATAATGAATATTAATTTCGGTTTTTACCCATACACCGATGTGTATTAGCACTGTATACTCAGTACTTTCCCGAGTACAGTGAAAAAATATCACAGGCATGTTACTCGGGTGTAATTGCAAGGGTCGTGGGTTTGAATCCCACCCGAGTAACATGCCTGTGATATTTTGTCACAGTACTCGGGAAAGTACTGAGTATACAGTGCTAACACACATCGGTGTATGGGTAAAAACCAAAATTAATAAAGAAGATAAAGTATACTGTTCGAAACGGCGAAACCACACCGGCTCTAACTCTTGCAAGATTATACTATTTATATTATAGTTTCTTCCTAATTGTCTAATAAAGTTTACGCACCTGAAAGCAACAGACAGTTGTACTTATTGATACCAAAGTGCGAGGTTACTAATTTTATCTTGCCAAAAACATACTTGCCCCTGAGCAAGACCATTCTTTGGAGGATTTAGAACACAGCTGTGTGCCCCAAAGTCAAAGAGATTAATAAGGGAATCAATATGTAGTGAAGAGGTTTTCAACTAGTGGTTTAAACCAGTGGTTTGAAGTCGAGGTAAATTATCAAGAACCAGGCCTCGGTGGGTTTAAACCACTAGTTGAAAACCGATTCAAAACACTTTGATTCCCATTCATAAATACCTTTTTAATTAAAAAAACATCAACACTTATGGTCTAAAAGTAAAATAAATGCAAAAGTCAAGGCCCTCGGGTAAACATCTCCTCACAAGGGAATGCTGTGCGTGTTGCGTGTATCGCGTGATACGCAGTGGACACTATTGGTAATTGTCAAAGACTAGCCTTCACAGTTGGTGTATCTCAGCGTATGCATAAAATAACAACCCTGTGAAAATTTGAGCTCAATCGGTCATCGAAGTTGCGAGATAATAATGAAAGAAAAAAAACACCCTTGTCAAACAAAGTTGTGTGCATTTAGATGGTTGATTTCGAGACCTCAAGTTCTAAATCTGAGGTCTCGAAATCAAATTCGTGGAAAATTACTTCTTTCTCAAAAACTATGGCACTTCAGAGGGAGCCGTTTTTCACAATGTTTTATACCATCAACCTCTCCCCATTACTCGTTACCAAACAAGGGTTTATGCTAATAATTAGTTTGAGTAATTACCAATAGTGTCCACTGCCTTTAATGCAGTTCCTGATGTACCCAGACAAAGAAATCTAGCTTTCATGTTGTTACCTCATTGCAGTTCCTGATGTACCCAAGAGAACGACATCCAGCAATCCTCTCAGTTGGGTTTTCAAAAGAGGCTCCAAGATTCTTGGCACAGTTGCTGGCCCACCACCCCTTGGCACAGATGCTGCCCCACCACCCCTACCACATCGTGGCGTGGGTTCGGCTGATTCCAAATCCAAGAAGAAGATGGTGTACCGCAAGGCAGACGCTAACGTTGTGCTGTTGTCCTTAGGCACCCTTGAGGATGAGCCGACAGTGATAACGGGGGATCCTGTGCACTGCAGGTGGGTCAGACCCTCTTCCTCAAAAGGGGTAACTAGAATTGGGTTTTGTCACAGTCTCTGCCCAAAAGGGTTAACATACAATTCAAATCTTTATTCATCATGCCCAGCATGAAAATCACTACCTTGATTAGCACATTAAAATAAATCATTGTTTTTTTGGATGAGAGATTTAATCATTCCAAACCTCTAGTTTTCTAATTAATTCATCATACTGCCAACCAGTGAAAAATTCATCAAATCTCGGCCCAATGTAATTCTTCGCTTACGTAAAGATATTTCACAGGTATTAGCAGGCATTTAATTTGGCTTTTGCACTATGCGTATTCAACATTAAAAGCGTTTTTTCGGCATTTGCACAGTAAGCGGAGAATTGTGATAGTAAGCGCAGAGTTCAGAGGTAAGCAGAGCCATGAAATTGGGCCCTGGTGAGAAGGTTTCAATAAAAAAAAATAAGGGAATTTGGCACAAGACTTATTTTGATTGCAGCAATCAAAATAAGCAATGGTGATTTGGGAAGTACAGTGTAGTCTATAGGTTAGTGTCATCAGAAAATTAATTTTGTTTTCAAAGCAGTCCTGTACAAACTATCTCAAACTGTTTCTTGTTTTGAATACAGTAAGTGTCAATCTGTGCTTTCCCTAATCTCACATCTGGAAGTTGCCGACGAGGGTGGTGACGGCAATAAACAATGGAAATGGTAAGTGAAATTTTTCGTTGATTCAAGTGGTTAAGTCTGATTGAAAACAATGAAAAATTGTATTGTTTTGTCTGGCACTCCGTTTACTTTCATACATGTAGGAGATGTGGTGCTACTGTTTCCAAATTTTACAGGGCTCCCGATGGAAATGTTGACAGGTGTCAGTGAGCTTTCAAGTCTGATACAGACTACAAGACTAGATGTAGTTCGTAATACACCCCAAACCGAACCTAATGTTTTTTATCATGCCATAAAACACTCCAGTGTATTCTCGCTGCTTTATTGTTAGCCCTCTCTGTGTGCATACGGGAATCCCATTCAAACTGTTTTGTTTCAATTTCGGCCTGAGTGAAAGTTGCAAACCTGCGTTTCAACGCAGGAACTGGCTTATTTACCCAAAACTGAAATGCCACATTGTAGTAAATACAACTTACAAAGTTGCTATGAAGCTGTACAACTGTGCATGTAAGGGTATGATAAAAGTTTAGGGGGTATGATGCGAGAGTTATCAGGTCAGTGATTAACCAATCAAAATTGCAGATCTCACTCGGGTGTATGATGATTACTATTATCTTCACGTACGCACTAATCCTCCAATCAGATTTGCAGAATGGAATGGTGATATACACTTATATTGCACGGTTAATATCACTACCTGCGTCTAATGTGTTCTATGTCATGCGCCAAGTCCGCTCATGGAAATACAGAAAAATATAGCGCTTCTGCATTCCATATCCAGTGAGGCCGAAGGTGTATTCCACTCGCGCTCATGTGATAACTTAGAATGTTGTACTTGAAACTTTAAAAAAATGTACTATGAATTATATACTAACAGAGCTCAATTAAAACTCATTTTGTTTTATTACAGCGAGTTCTGCAGTCAGGTCAATGACAGTTTGGATATTGAAGAAGAAGAGGTATGAGACATCCTTCATATTTTTGTTTACTTTGGTGCCAGTTTTTTTCTTTTTCAATTTCCTTTCTTTGAAGTTGTTCTTTAAAGTTGTTTAAAGACACTGGACGCTATTGGTAATTGTCAAAGACTAGTCTTCGCAGTTGGTGTATCTCAACATAACAAACCTGTGAAAATTTGAGCTCAATCAGTCGTTGAAGTTGCAAGATTTGTATAAAAAAACAAAAAACACCCTTGTCTCACCATGGTCACACAAAGTTGTGTGCTTTCAGATGCTTGATTTCGAGACCTTAAATTCTAAAACTTAGGTCTCGAAATCAAATGCGTGGAAAATAACTTCTTTCTCAAAAACAATGTTTATACCATCAACCTCTCCCCATTACTTGTAACCATGAGAATGGTCTTATGATATTAATTAGGTGATGCACGAACACCTATTGTTATTGCTCTGTTTTTTATTCTTCTCCATCTTCTTCTTCTTCTTCACCGTCAACTCTTATCTACAGCATAACTCAAGATTCAAGCCAAACTGAACCTTGAAACTCACCAGACAATTGGACCTCAATACGAAGACGGCACAGTTTTCATTACGTCATGATGACGTCATTAGGTGTCAAATTACAAGGTTTTTAAAGTTGAAAAGGGACCATTTTCGTTTTGCTGTATCTCAACGAATATGAAAGCTATGATGTTCAAAGTTTTCGCATCTGATAGACCAAGACTGGGGCAACATTTGAAAAGTTAACGTCAAAATCGTACGACCTTAGCATCCGGGTCGTTACCCTGGGTCGAAGTTCACCTTCGGGTTTTTTTCGTCAAAAAACAACTTTCGAGCTTTTCTACGGAATAACTCAAGATTGAGATTGAATGGAATGTTGAAACTCAACAGATAGTTGAACCTCAGTATCAAGACAACACATACTTAATTACGTCATTATGACGTCATCGGGAATTGAATTACGTTAGATCAAAGTTTAATATTTGTAAAAATCATAACTCAAAAACTATGATTCAGATTTTGACAATCTACACATCATCGGATAGATCATTAAAAGTTGGACAAATGCTTCACAGAACACGTAAAATATTTTTAATACTTCTAGTGCAAAACAAAATTTGAAAATTTCATAAAATCTTATCGTATTCATGTTTTTAAAACTACTGATCATTTCAACGTAATTTTTGTTTCAGATTGTAAAACAGCAATCCCGCTCAATCTTTTGCACAGAAATAACAAAATTTGGACCTTTACATCAGTCGAAAAGGGACGTCAAAGCACCTGTTGACCCACGCGTTTACCCCATTTTGATCAACAACGCACGCTATGTACGCTATGCAGTGCAAGCGCGGGAATTCACAAAAGTGCTCTCTTTAGTCCAGCGAAAGAGGGCGCTGTAACGTTTTTAGTAACATCGAGCGCTGAGTGAATCGCGGTGAATCGCAATAGTTGAGTAATAATGAACAACGTCTCGCACCAAAACTACAAGTAGGAATACATTTGCATTGATGTTATAAGATACATTATACACCTTCAGATAGTCCATCACATAATTATAAAATGTTTACAAGTCATACATCAGCTGAAAGGTTTTAATGAACTAGTCAGGATCTACACAAATGAAATCAGTTTAAACAGGGCTTCTTGTTCAAACCAGAGGTTCAAAATAATGGGTCAAAGAAAAATAATTTCACAACCACACATTTGATTTTTTATATATTTATACGTCATTGGGTAGGTATGTAACAACTTAAGAAACGATACACAACATTGACTATTAAACCTTGACCTCCAGTTAAACAGGAAGATGCAGTTAATTATTTGAAAAAATATTACTCCAGAACCAGAAATTAGTTGTTTATTATCTGAACGTCGTCAGATAAGGCTTTGAAAAACATTACTAACGCTATAATTTGTGACCTGACAAAATTGTCTTCCGGTTCAAACCGGATGTTTAATATTTGAAAAAAATCATAACATCTGAACCATACATTGGATTTTTTCAATCTATGCATCATCTGAAAGGTCTTAATAGACTTATCACGTGCTATACAATATGCGACCCTGTTTGACCTTGACTTCCAGTTAAAGTTGGAAACTGATATATAATGTTTGAAAAATAAAAAAATCCTAAACCACATGATTTGATTTTTATCATCTATACGTCAAAAGAAAGAATTCAAAAGACATCACCAACGCTACCAAGTGTGATCTCATTTGACAGTACCTTCCAGTTCAAAACGGAAGTTGAAACTTTATATTTGAAAAAATCATAACTTCTAAACCAAATATTGGATTTTTACAACCCATCCATCATTTAAAAGGTCTTAATAAACTTATCACGCGCTACATAAAAAGTAACCCCTATTTGACCTTTTATCCGATGCAAACCGGAAGTTGGTGTTTAATTTGTAAACAAATCATAACTCCTTAACCAGTCATTGGATTGATGAGGTAAATGTTGTCACCAATTCATTCACTCACTCACCACGAACACCTTGTTTTTGTAGTAAACAAAAACTGTACATGTACCTCTAGTTATATTGAGTAATTACCAATAGTGTCCACTACCTTTAACCTCATTCCATTGAGTGATTCACTGGAATCCTTATTCACCTAGAGCACCTACAGTAAGTAGCCAGAGCTTCCAGGGCCCTTAAGCGGGCCCTGAGCCCCGGCCGAGACGGACTATCAAAGTACAACAAAGTCAATGTAAATCCTTGCCTATTCTGTGGTCTCTGGTTATGGAGTTATGCCTGATTATAGAGGTATGTTTACTTTTGATCTTAGATTCCTAAGGAGAAGAGTGTTGACTACCTCCTTGCTGCAGCTGAAGGGAAGGCCACATCATCGGACAAGGCTGGTGGAGACAACATGGCAGCGTGTACAGGCACAACAGTATACTGCATTGATATAAGCGGCTCTATGGCATCTACCACACAGATCTCAAACCTCCAATGTAAGTCAAGTTGGTCATCCATAACCATCTTGAGTATCAAGAAAGTGCTTGAATATCATTCGCCTTGAGCCACTTAATTTGGTGGATTTTGGCACCGTACAAACTCTCGATATTATTATTTCCCTCCTCTCATTTAAAAAATATTATTTGGGGTGCAACAAAAAAAAATTTAATGATAAGAGTGCCAAGGTATAGACCTCTTTTGCAACGTCACCGCCCGAGTTTTTGCCAACGCAGGTTGGAAAACTATGGAAAGCCATAAATGCAAATCAAAAAAAGATCGCTGCTCTTTGTAACAGTGTTGCAAAATTATTCAAAACTTGTGTTGATTTTGTTGAAAACAAAACGACTAATTATGATAGGGATTTTTTTATTTAATTGAAAGCTTGCAGAAAATGTTGAATATAGTTTTAAAATCTGTAAATACGATTGAGTGTTTTACTTACTGTAACATTCAGCCGACCATGCCAACCAAGGCGGTTTGTTTATCAACAAAAGAAAGGTCTATGCCTGTAAATTTCTCCGTTACAATGATCTGATGGAGTTGGCCCCTTTTGTTTCCTGTATTGAGGATGAAGATGGTAACTAGGAAAGATGTTGAAATCAAAAACAATTCTAGATGTGGAGTTATATATTTATACTTATTCTAATTTTTTGTTTCGTTTCTCGTTTTAAATAAAAAGTACAATTAAATGCAAATTAATTTGGTAAAAACATTAAAAGATACAGCAATGGACAATTAAAATACAGAGGAAGGAAAAAGAAACAGCTGGAGCATGAAGGATGTCCTAAAAGAAACACAGTTCCTGTCTAGAGGCTCCCCTCTCCAGCTGATCCTAAAGCGAACAATAAATTGAAATATACAAACTTGTAATTATACACAAACAGCATTTCAAAATATCACATTTACGCATTCAAATACAAACACTTGTAATTATACACAAACAGCATTTCAAAATATCACATTGACGCATTCAAATACAAATACAAGGGCAAACAAGAATGGTTACAACAAAGATGAAAACTACCTCAAAAATTAGTTGAATCCAATGTTAGTATATGAATGGATTTGGAATGGATTAATGGGTTTTCTTGTTTTTGTTTTGTTATAATCAGCTGAATGGATGGCAGTGCAGGGGCAAGGAACAGCGGGGCCTCAATACGTCTCCAGATTGGCATGCATGCAAATGGCAGTCAAGAGGTAGGATTTATAGTAAAAATGTGAAATTTGTTATCATAAGTTTCAACAGAGAAATCTTTGTGAGAGTGGAGCGGGTTGCCTGGCTTCCATTGGCCCATCAGTTTGTCATACATTACAAGAAGAAATTATAACTAATGGGTTATCACATTTGCCAGTACGCGCAAATTTTCCGAATAGATGCTCCAACTGGAGTGTGATATAAAAAGCTTTATAACACACCTCTTGTTTGTTCTGTATTCTGGTTGGCTGAAACACGGTCACGTGGGATGAACTATGTGTATAATAACCTACTCCCAGTTTTTATATTGTACTCTGCGTATTGTGAGTGTCAATGCGTCATGCTTGGCAAACGGTCAGTGCAAAAATGACATTCGAAACTTTGCATGTGTAAAACCAAAAACATAACCTAACCTTATTGACTTAATGCGGCTGGAAGATAAATTCAGCCTTGTTGGATATGGGACACAGAAGCCCTAAATTTGTCCGTATTCCACTCGCGCTTGTGTGATAATAAGTTTTGAAGTTGCTTTTCTTATGGTCATGACGATTGCATTTTTTGTCTCTGAACAACAACAGACAGCTGGAACGATACGAGTTGGAGAACCCTGACAAAAAGGTCATGTTGGTGACATTCACCCAAGAGGTCAAAGTTTACGGGGACTGCTCTGAGCTTCCCGTCACCATCACTGGGCAGAAACTAAACGACACTCAAGTCCTCATAAATGAAGGAAAGGAAATAGCGACAAGACTCAACACACAGCCACTCAGTGTGACCTGCAAGTAAGTCTAAGGCTTTTTTGATGGTTGTTTTTATATGATATATCTCACTTAACTGATCTTTGGGCTATTGATGACCCTAAATCAACTCACCAGGGACACATTGTCACCTACTCCTGGCAACGACATTGCAATATTTTTTCCCCCTTTCCGTCAAAATTGGCTCTTTCTGTCAAAATTCAACATAATGAGATTGGCCTGCTCATTTACCAAATCATTGCAATGTTGTTTGTGGGAAAAATATTAGCCTCTTGGCATGCATGCCTGGGCAACATTCTTGTGAAAATACTTTGACAGTGTTTGCTGTTTTCTCAGTTATTGACATGTGACTGTTGATTCCTCGAAAAACTCAGAAATTTAGGGGTACTTTGAATCCCTTTCAATTTTCCTAGTGGTTTAATCATTTCTAATTGGCATCTAATGTACAATATTTCATGACCTCTTTTTCTTTGTCTTGAATTACCAGTCCTCTGAAACAACAAGTCTCACAGCTCTCTGAGGCTGGCTCAACGGCCCTTGGACCAGGCCTAGCGGTCTGCCTTGGCCTTCTGGCTAAGCAGCCTGGCTCTGAGATCATTCTCTGCACTGATGGCATGCCCAATCAAGGAGTCGGTTCTCTACAAGGGAGAGCTAATGATACAGATTTCTATGATGAGGTGAGTGTTTGAAAGTTTCTAAGGTTGACCTTGAATGAGTTCAGCTGTCGGTTTCACCAAGCTCTTCCTCAGCAAAGCAAAAGATTTGACGTATTTTTTAAATAAAACGAGGATATAACAAAGATTTGGCTTCACAACCAGAATAATATCAAATGAAGTGAGCGTTTAGTCACTATGTTTGTCAGAAGTTTTGAAAAAAATTCTTGACACTGATCTAACCACAGAGCTCTGCATTTGCATCCCCCCTGAATCTCATGCCAGACAGATCGTCATGTTTGTAGAATATCCCTGGCAAATAGTGGCCAGACGAGACCTTGTACAAGCTTAGGCTTCTTGTCAGGCCTCCCAATACATTAAGCTCTGATAAGTAGTTTTCCCTGATATTGTACTGCGTAATGGTATGGGAAAAAAAAAAAACAGAAACCTAAACCTAAAATTTGAATCCTGATTATTTTCTCAGGCTGGCCGTATCGCAGAGGAGCAGCAGACAACCATCTCCATCATTGGCATTAAGACGGATGACCACTGTGCCTTTGAGCAAGTCAGTAGGTGCGTCTCCATCTCCTCGGGGACGGTCAATATCCTAAACCCTCAGGAGCTGACCAGACAGATACGTAACCTTGGCCAAGCAAAGGTCATCGCAACCAACGTTCAGGTCACTCTCATGCTTCACCCGACCCTGCAGTTTGACCCGGAAACTGAAGGCGCGGAGGTGAGATTTTTTTTTTTACAGGAATGGGTGGGGGGGCCAACAATATTTAAGATCATAAGGAATTTTCTTAACTAAATTGTTTCCAAAATGATATTCTAGAGAAGTTTTCAATAAAACTGAAAATGAGCAAAATAAGTTTCATTTCCAGATGGAGTTCTTACAGGAAAACGGCTAAAAATAAGTCAATAAATAAATAGAGAAAAAAAGAAAAAAAACAAAGACCTATTAGAGCTTATAAATGGATGTATAAAAACCAGGCAAAAATAATCTATTTAATTTGTCAACAGTGCATAATTTTTTCAGAAATAAAAACACTTCATGAGGTAATTGAACAGCCCAACAAACAATTAAAGAAGCATTAATTTATTTTCCAAGAAGTACCATGTAGATTAAAATTGCACTTTGTGGTTGGACTCACAGGCTGCAAAGAAGAGCAAGATCGTCAAGAACTTTGGCAACATCCAGCAGTCAACTGACTTGACTTTCAGCTTTCAGCTACGACCCGAGAACAGCGCCCAGGAGTTACAGAAATTACCATTCCAGGTAAATTGTTTTCTCTATCAGTTTTGCCCTTAAATAGATGGAAGTTTGCATTGGGGACAAAGAATATTAACTTTGGTTTTACCATATACACCGATGTAATATACCACCAATAGGCAAAGATCATAGAGCGCCTTTTAGGCGCTACGGCGCTCTATGATCTTTGGTTTGCACTGAGTACTTTCCCTTTTTTGAATCCCACCCGAGTAATGTATTAGTACTGTGATTTTTTTCACAGAGCTTGGGAAAGTACTGAGTATATTATACAGTGCTAACACATTGGTGTATATGGGTAATAAACCCAAACTAATGGTCCCTATTCAAGTTTTTCCCTGTCTGGTAAACTAAACGATTGATTTTGAATTCAGATGACCCAAATCTCTTAGAATTGTCGCAAGAGAACGCTTCGTTTTGAAGGGTGTAGTACCCTGCCCCCAAGCCGCCTACTTTGACTCCAAACATTTGGTTGTTGATTTACTGTAGAGTGGAGTATTTTGATAGATTCTGTACTGTACCTCCAAACCACCGCAGTGCTGTCGTTTTAAAGATAGTTTGATAGAGTTACCACAGAACAAATTACTTTGATTTTTGAGAGTGGCCTTAGACAGACACCAAGCGAATAAGAAACATTAGAAACCCTTTGCTTAAATGTATTACATGAAACAAAATCCTGACTGAAAACAATTGTTGAGTTATATCAATGGTAACCGGTATGCTCCTTTTTACTACATGTAGGTTCAGATCAAGTACACAAAGATGGACGGGCGTCGTTTCCTTCGCATCATCACTGAGGAACGTGAGGCGACTACTGATAGGCAGCAAATGGAAGAGGTACAAACACAAATACACATCAAATCTTGTTATTTTTAGTGGGCTAGAGCATTGGCCGAAAGTTCAAATGGTAGAATCATTGGAGTGTGGGTTCAAATCTCTCCTGTACAAGGGTTTTTCTCAGAGCCCTCGGGTTTTCCTCCCTCTTTCGAAAAATCAAACATTCTGGCTGTGCTGCATGGTCTTAAATGTGTTGTTTGCTGCCAAAGGTGCCCATGCATGCGGCTCTGAACTCAATGTAGCCACACCCTTCGCACTTCTCAGGTGCAAGCGAGGAAAATTAGACCCCCCCCCTCAAAAAATTAATTAAAATGAATTCATATTACTCTTATCACACAGGAGTACAAGGCTAGGACAGTGCACCCATTTGGGTGCCCGTGCTGCATACTTCAAAGGGGTTGAGAGGGTTACAGGAAGCATAGAGAACTTTAGTATTAGGCTACTGGTATATGGTGACACAACACCCATGGGTTTAAAAAACACCTGATGATAAATGCCTATTATTGTTGTTGTTAATGTTATTGTCATGACCAAATACCAGGGCCCAATTTCATAGAGCTGCTAAGCACAAAAATTTGCTCAGCATGAAATTTCTGCCTCGACAAAAAAAAAGAATTACCGACCATATTTCCAAATGATTTTCAGGATGAGCAAACAACAGCTGATGGGTACAAGCAATGTGCGACAAATGGATATTTGGTTGGTACAAGTAATCCTGTTTTTATGAAGGAAGACAACTCATGCTAAGCAAATTTGTTTTGCTTAGCAGCTCTATGAAATTGGGCCCAGCTCATAAGATGAATGTTAAGAAAATTAGAACATAAACCGCGCTTTTGAAAAACATTTATGTAAAAAGCACTTCAGTGTCCATATATTATGTCCCAGGTTTTGAAGATTTACAGCTTGTTTCTTTGCCTCTTTGTTCGTAGACCATGAATGCTGCAGTGACGTCAGTCGCAGCTATGCGTCAAGCCGCAGCTCTGGCTCAACGGAATCAAACTGAAGAAGCTAGGCTTCATTTGTAAGTTCCGCATCTTTGCAATAGGAAAAGAAAAAACACTCAAAAGTTATTTTGTTTTTGCCATGTTAAAAAAAATGTGTACAAATGTAATCACAAATGGGATTTCGCTATCGTCACTTTTGTGCAAAAACTTGTTTGTCATGATGTTTCGGACAGGGCTAACTGGAGGAGAGCCACAGGGAGAAAACAGGCCAACCCAGAACTTACTGTAGTGGACATCATGCCTTAAAACAGACATGATGATGATGACTTCTCTGTAAATGTGGGCTTTGTGCAATCGCAAAATTGATGCACTTGGCCATTTACACAAATGCTACAATGTTTGTCAGTAAACAGTTGCATACATATAAGAGCCCTACATTTGTAAATAGATCCCTCGCACAGGCTGCCATCGGTGAAGTCATGTTGTCTGGCCATGCTCAACTCTCAGCCAATGATATTCATCCTGATGATTATCTCATGGCCGAGTGTACACATCATGGCCAAGTGGTTCAGAGCATTGAATTCAACTTCTAGTGGTTAAGTCAATGAATCCCTGTCGTGGCACTTGTGTTCTTGAGCAAACTTTACTATAATTGCTTCTCTTCACCCAGGGGTATAAATGGGTACCTGCGAGGGTAGAGGTTGATATTGTGTATGAAAAAAACCTTTGGATCACTACAGTTGCCTATAAAAGGTTGTGTATACTGCCCAGGGAGCTGAGAAAGATAACAGGAATGATATTGGCCGAATGACAAGGGCACTAACGCAAAGCGCCTTGAGACGATTATTGTGAAATGCGCTTTGTAAGAATTGGCTTCAGTGAGGGTGCTATTTGAGGTTGTGACATCCTATGCAAAGGGTATTGTCACATAAATACAAGGGAAGGAGTCCTGAAAAGAGATGATGTTTATTAAGGGAATAAAAGGGTAGCGGCGAGTTCTTCAACGTACGTTTAAAGCCGGCAGGGTCGGCGGCAGTGTGATAAAGGCCCAAGCCGAATGTGAGGGCCTTTATCGCATGGCAACGACCCTGCAAGGTTTTAAACGGACGTTGAAGAACGAGTCACGTCACTACTCTTTTATTCCCATTCATAAATGCCTTTTGTTAAAAAACTTTAAAAAATAGACACTATAGACACTTTAACTATAGACACTTTAACAATTGAAAATTCGCGGTTTGAAATAATTTTTTCCAAAACTTTATGAAGAATCTGTTCGATAATCTTGCGCGCCCGACACGCGGAAGCCAGCTCAGTGTGCATAAACAGAGCTCCAGCGTGCATAAACAGAGCTCCAGCGTGCATTAACAAAAGGTTTATTCACACCCACGTGACACGCTCTCCACCAATAGGAGTAGAGAAACTGTCTGGGGTATTTATGAATATGGTTTTATAGAAAATAAAGAAAATAAGTTGTTTGCTAATAATGCAGTTGTGAAAAAGGACATATCCAATGCATGCAGGGCACTCTGTATGACTCAGTTAATGAAAGATTATGCTTTGCACTTCATGTTCCTCAACAAAGTCCTGATTTCTTTGTCCAATTCTATCATCTAGGTTTTCCAATAGACGATTTTTAAGCCGGGGACAAGCGAACCACAGTGGACACGCAGAATCAGCTGCCAGCTATTTGGTGGCCGCTTCAAATCTCGATGATATGCTTCAGAAAAGGGTAATTATATGGAAACAATTTTTTTTAATAAGGAACCTTACAGAATTGGTAAGAAAAAAACTTGTCTAAGGTCACAGATTTACATAAAGCCTACACGGTCTAATGAGTATAATAGTAGACAAAAATCTGTCTTTGACTATTTTCTCATGACCAAGATGGTCGATCGATATCAAAGTTTTACAGAATTGTGTTGGATAACATAAAGTGCTTATCACTGCCGCCAGCAACTGTTTTGTTGGCCAAAAAAACAATTCTATAATGTTCGTTTAAACCCAGTCAGTTTTCTAACATAGTTAGAGTTAGATGTTGGTCCAAATCCGCTCTAGTCAGTTTGTCTATGTCCAACTGTACATTGTATTTCTTGACAAATTGATTGTAAAACTTGACAACGCAGTAGTTTATACATGTACAGGTTAATCTAACGTAGCTACATGTAGTTTTCTATCGGTGTGTGACATGGGCATGCATTTAATATGCACAATGATGCCTCTGGTGGTGGTTGCAGAGCAAAATGTGTTACTAATTTGCAATCTTAAAGGAACACGTTGCCTTGGATCGGAAGAGTTGGTCAATTAAAAGCGTTTAAAACCGTTTGTTATGAAATGCATATGGTTAGAAAGATGTTTTAAAAATGCCATTTAATATTCCTTTTTTCAGTTTGTGTCTAATTGTGTCTACCGTTCAAATGCATATCAGCCGATAGGAAAAACATTTGCAAACATTCTCAATTCGTTTTCAATGGCCGGAGACCACCAACATTCTTTTTATGATACAAAAAATCAATATTACATGTTTCATAATTTTCCCGATCAGCAAAACCTAACAAATGTCATAACTCAACACAGAAACGGCCAACTTGTTTGCTTCAAAATTCAGTAGAAAGCTCAGAGTCGACAGTTTGTAATGTAGCACTGTGCGCATGCAACATGGCTAACATCGTCTACTGCGAACGCGTTTAACTTGTGTGTTGCTACTTTACCACTCCAATAATTATGAATGGAAAATGACGTGATACCAGCGACGGCAGCGAAAGGCGGTAACACACATGGGGTACAAAGAGCTCGCTGCGGTCGGAATGTGTACAGCCTTTTGCAGGCGCTGCGGTTCACATCCATAGTGTTTCCACTGGAAGCGGGTGCAGCGCTAATCGGATTAATTTGAGCTTTTTGGAGTTGTAACTCCTACCGTTCCTTGCTCTATGGTGCAACTTTCAGTTTGACACCTTTTGGGAGTATGGATTAACAGCAGTATTCATTATATAATTGCTACTGATAACAGGGCAAACAGAAAATTTTATAGTTTTTGATGTTTTTGTATCATTTTAAGACTGCTAGTGGACCAACAAAGATGAAGGGACGTTCTGCCAGTGCAAAGATGCGGAAAGGTCAAGCGCCAAAACTAGGTGCTCTCAGCAATGATGATGATGATGATGAAGTGGATGATGACATGTATTCTGCTCAGCTTAACCAGCATACCAGGTCCAACCTTCAGGTAATGAGAACGATGAAAACAGCCATCTTAGTTTAAGTTCAATTTTGTGTAATTAAAGCATTTGTGATGAGCTTGCTTGGTCTTCACTGCTGGTTGGTGACTGGTGCTGTTAATGGACCGAGGCAAATGGTTCATTAACAGCGGCCATCGGCCACCAACCAACAGTGAAGAACCATTGATTATACTGTTATTGCCATTATAAAATTCCTTATGTTGCCCACCCCCCCCCCCCCCAAAAAAAAGGAGCATGAGCAATGGAGAGCTGCTGATAGTATTGAACATTGTGAGATACGTCTCCATCTGAAGTTATACAGTTTTTGAGGAAGAGGTAATTTCTCACAGATGTAATTTCTCACTCGGATAATAAAAGACTCCAGGCCTGAGCTTTTTATCATGCATCTGAAAGCACACAAAGTAATGCAATAAGAGCGTCTTTTCTTTCATTATTCTCTTGCAAATTTGATGACCAATTGAGCCCAAATTGTCATATGTTTCTTATTGTATGCATTTGTTGAGATACACCAAGTGAGAATACTGGTGTTTGACAATTACCAAAGTGTCTAGTGCACTGCAGACAAATATATACATGTATCAGTTATTCAGCTTTAGCTGTAGCTTAACCCCATAGACGATGTTTGGCTGTTTGAAAAAAACATACAAACTGTTTTGGAGTTTTTCTGAGAGGAATTATGTCAAACTTATGAACAGGATTGGAAGTATGGAAAAAAAATATTCATTTTGCTTTCATTTGTATTCTTTATCACCAGTCCTACATGCCAGCAAAATCTAAAGCCAGCTATGCAAAGAAGAACAGGTCTGTTCCTAACACAGCAATAAGAGAGCAATACTACAACATTAAGTCATCTGATGACTTGAAGAAGAAATAATTCATTCACAAGCTTGCTGATTATTCTGAAGCGCTTGTTCGGGTGACAACCGTGCTGCAGTATATCGGACCATTACAAAAAGAATTTTGTTTATGAAATGGGCAAAGTGGACACTTAAAAGAGAGGAGTATATTCTTTGTTAACTTTATATACCATACAAAAACAACCTGTGAACATTTCATCAATATTGCTGGTTATGTTCTACAGACGTGCAGCAACTTTCTAATTGCAAAAAAGAGAGAGGAAATGGGCGATCACACTTAACTTTTGTACAATGTCTTTCAGTATTCTATGGCACTGTTTTAAAGAGAACATAAAAAGTTGCATGCCTGGTTTTATAAACAATTATTGAAATTGTTCTTTTTTTTTTTTTTAACTGTCCAAAATGTGCTTTATGGGGTCTTTGTTACGCTATTTTGGAAAATGTTTATGACAAAACTATTTCTTTTGAGGGTTTGAGCTGGCATGACTTGAAAAGCCAGTTAGATTTCAGGTTGAACTGGTCATTGTATCATGAAATATTTAGCAGTTGTGTTCTTTGTTTTTTTAAATCCTGAAGTCTTTTTAAAAGTGTAACAATATATTGACAAGAAAAAATTATATATTTCTAATAGCTTGTATATTAACTCAGAGGCATCGTAAGTATATATATTTACATTTCTGTATAACCAAAAGAAAGTATAGATTTTGGATTTTTTTTTGCAGCCATTCTCTTTTCTCTAATACCTCTGTAGTACGCGCGGTCCTAAAAAAAACATGTTATAGTCATTGCTGAGGTCTAACAACTGTGTCTTTTTATGATCGCGCGTCAAGATTTCCATCACCCGACCATCGCGCGATCCACTATAGCTCAGCCTTAACCCCTGCCAGTGTAGTGGAAAAGTGCAGGAAGTAGGGAATTCTGTGCTTACATTTTGTATGTTAAACGTTTTTCACTATGACTGAAGAAGAGCAAGTTAGTCTAGCACCTAATTGTTTTAATTTGGAGATAATCTAGGTGATAATAACTCAATTGTTCGTTGAGACAATTTTATGATAACAAGTCTTTCATTTGAGTTGATGTATAATTTAGTGACATTTTCAGAAAGTGCACTACATCAAAATGGCAATACATGTAGCTGCTATGAAATTGTAACCTTTTGCAAAGATTTTTTTCTTTAAAGACCTTTTCACAAGTACCATTGCTCAAGAGCAGACTGTTGAATGAGGTGCATTGTGGGATAGATATGGATCAAATTTGATCACCAGCTAGACCACAATGCACCTAATTCCAAGCTTTACGCGCGCGCCCCAGTATTTGCGAAAAGGTCTATGGATAATTTAGTTGACGGCGCCCTCATCAGCCATGTCAACCCAGTGGTCAGTAGGGGGTAATTTCTGTATGGATTGGTTGGTAGAGGTGGGGTTGGGCGCCCATGGGAAAAAGAACATTATTGGATGGTTTGGGGGTGAAAAGGTAAAACATCAAGGTCACAGTGGGAACGGTTTCAAGAATGCCCAGTTAGAAGTGACATGTGGATAGTGTAAAACCTTTAGGTTGGAGGGGGGGGGGTGTTCACCCATGAGTGAAGGAAGATTAGTATTCCTACTGAGGTCACAGGTGGCGAGTTATAACATAATTTGCTTTCACCTTTGAGATAATGCATCTTGAGATTGTTTAATGTCAACATTGATACATTGTACATGTATAGAACAGTATCGTTGGTTAGCTAGAATTAAGGAAGAGCTGGGGGTTTTTGTTTTCTATCTACCGATGATTTGTAAGATTCAGAATGGATTTTAAGCAAACATTTTGTAATAACAAAAATAAAAAAACTACCAAGTGAACATTTGCTGTCATTTGTGAGTGAACCATCACTGATCGTTTTCATTTCTTATGATTCTCAACCCTTTCTTTCTGATGCTTTTGAAGTTCACATTTTTTACCCAGACATTCCTATTTTTCCTTGCAAATCTTTTAATTGAAAATAAGAACTTTTTGTTGTAAATTGTGCCACATCCTATATTTTTTATCCTTTGTCACAAAGTTTCTTTCATTTGTGTTTTAAGTCAAATTGTATCAGTCAGAGAATGTATGTAACGGGTAAGTCCTTAGTGTTATGGCTCATTTTGGCTTAGTGGGGACAGATCATAGAAATAGAACCCTGAGAACGTTGAGCTCTGTCACCGTCTGTTTGGCAAAGTGTCATGGCGTGACACGCGTGTATGGCAAAATGGTAAGATGTTTGTTGGTCAATGATGATGTCATTGTATGGCAAAATATTTTGCCAAACACACTTAACAAAAATGGAGTATGCGCATTTATAAAAACGGTCTCACAACAAAACCCACGCACAATAAGACACTCGGTGTTCTCCGGGTTCTACTTCTATGGGACAGAAACAAGTGCATATAAAAGAGAGTTATAGAGTCATTAAAAATATGTAATTTTTCATGTTCCGTTATCCCACTGTGTTTTTGTGGGTTTGTTTAATGATGAGAATGACTGATATGAGGCTGCTGACCAACCATAAGAATCCTCCTTGAATACCTCTTATGGTATTGAATGATGGTTTTGCACTTGGCTATGTCAGCCTGCAATAACAGAGAGCTTTCCTTTTGGACGACAGATGGTTCTGTGACGGCAATAACATTTGGCATCATCTGCGACATTTACTACTAACATTCGCAGAACCTTTCGTTGTTAAAAACAAAAACTCCCCATTATATCATGTGGTGAGTGCATCTCCACATCATACGGTCAACCCTTCTACTGTCCGACCATTCATAAAATCAACCACTGGTTTTGAATGATGGCTGTGACCTTAACTACGTCAGCCTGCTGTATTACATGTTGAACGCATACTCAGTCAACCCTCCTACTAACTATCCGACTATTATCATCCACTGTGGTTTTGAATTATAGGTTTATGCCAGCCTGTATTATATCATGTGGTGACGACGCCTGCTCAGTCAACCCTCCAGGGCCCAATTTTCATTGCTCTGCTTACCGCAGAATTCTGTGCTTCAATCACGATTCCCTGTGATTAGCCTTGGAAGCATAGAATGCCTAGTAACGTGAATTATGCACGCGCAGAAGCCAAAATTTGCCGCAATCCCATGAAATACACTTGCCGTAAGCACAGAATTCCATGCTTCCGTAAGCGCCGACTCTGTGCTTGCGGTAAGCAGTCATGAAATTGGGCCCTGCTCAGTCAACCCTCCTGCTGTCTGACCATCCACTATCATCCACTTTGGTTTTGAATAAAAATGAACAACCTATGCAAGCCTGCAAAATATTTGCGCACCCTACTACTGTCCGACCATTCAACATACCAACCTCTGTTTTGAATGATAGATTAACAGGTCTATCAAACTGTGTCTTAAGTTGAGAGAGACGAAGATAATCCAAAACAGATAACAGTGAATGTGTAGGCAAAAGTGTACAACATAAATATTTATTTATATTCAAACAATGTGACTTGTCAACATTGTGACTTATTTTACACTATGTTTTGCAAGTTCAATCTTTGCATAATAAATATAGACAAATGACAATTTGAAAATCTAAATGCAACAACAAAAAATGCGATTAACCTTTATACACATAAACAACAATATCAATTCCCTTTTCAGTACTCGAGGGGGAATGTTGGCATAATACATGTATCAGCAGGGCCTAGTTTCATGGCTTTGCTCACCGAATTCCTCACTTTTGATAAATATTCTCAACACGCCCACAAGCAAAATTGTCCTGCTCACCTGTGAAACACGTGTGACATAAGGGCCGAATTCCCTGCTTCCGTTAGTGCAGATTCTTTGCTTAGGGTTAAGCAGAAAGACCCCAAAACATAAAGCCTGTAAGCACAAAAAACTAGCTTAAGCGCATAAAATTTACCAGCCAAAATTACATTAATTTAAGTTAACACTGTTGCAAATGGTGCCCCACTTAAATTTTCCTTAGAAAAGAAATTTGCTTAAAAGCAGTATTTCCTGCTTTACAGCTCTATGTAATTGGGTCCTGGGCCCAATTTCATAGAGCTGCCAAGCTTTTGTTTGCTTTTCCTGAAAATCACATGGAAATTTGGTTGGAACAATCCTGTTTTTGTCAAGGAAGAAATGTTATGCTGAGCAAATTTCTGTGCTCAGCAGCTCTATGAAGTTGGGCCCAGGTCTTAGGCTTTATATGGAAAGTTAGAACTCCTACTTCGTCCCACTCCTTGCAGTAATAAAACCTGGCGCTTTGCATCATTTGGCTAAAGGCGCGTTATAACTACGGTTATTATTATTTTAACCCATTTACTGCTAACATACTTGCTGGCCGTCACATCACAAAAAAGTTACGTCCTTTTACTGTGATGCGACTTCCAGCATGCACACGTTTGCAGCGACTGGGTCAGAGTTCATTCATTCCATACAGACGTAACCCTGCTATAGACCGTATTGAATATGATGTCACTGTTCAAATATCTGCCCTTCAAGATGGCGTCTGTGCGCGTGCGTGTGTGTGAGCATGTGTCGAAGCGAAAAAGCTGTTCAAAAAACTCTTAATTAGTAGACAGATTTACCTGCCCAAATTTTATATACTTTTATTGCGACTGGCACCCCGCTATAACTTTTTGCTTAGCAAAGAAATATTGTAAGCCATACTTTTTGCTTTACCATGTCAACATCTTTCTATAAATGAGTTCAAGATTTTTGAGAACCCAGTCAAACAAATTTACAAGAAATTTACAGCAACTTTTATAACAAACTATGAAACATTATTTACATTTTTCTTGTCCACTACTGATGCAGTTGTATCCAGCTTTTCAACTGCTAAGTCAAATCATGTATAGACATTGCTACAGTACATGTACTTGGCTTAATCAGCAAAAAGTTCTCAAAGTTTCAGAGACCTAAAGTTCCAGGATTTCTAGAAATATTGTAGACTGTGGACGATACAAAACACACCCTTTGAAGTCCATTTGAAGGCAAGAGTTATCCATCCCAAATAGATCTTCAATTCAACTGTGACGCACAACTCAAGCAGAACAATCTATCAAAGTTTTCATCATAGCTGTGCAGAAAAAGTAAAAGAAAAAACCCCACAAATATTACAATGTACACCTTCATAAATAATGACATACAAAATGTCACCATTTGGTAATCCACCACATTCAAAAAGAAAAGAGAAAGTTAAATAAGATTTGAAACTTTGCATGGTGGAAATACGATACAGTGAAGGTTTGCGGTAACATCATGTCATGAAAATCTTTAAATGATTTTGGGGTGGTTCTGAAAAGAACCATTGGTTTCAACTTGACATTTCGATAGGTATGCTCTGATCGTTTCCTGGGGAAAAAGAAATAGAGAAAGTTGGAGAACTACTGCAAAGTGACTTAGTCTTTAGTGAATCGGATTCAAGTTCTGGTGATGTCAGAGCGTGTGTTTATGGTCCCACAATGAAACACAACAGACCCTTCTCAGATAATGTGACTATTTCAACTTGCCATGTTCTAGTCCTTTTAAAGGCAGTGGACACTATTGGTAATTACTCAAAATAATTATCATCATAAAACCTTTCTTGGTTAGGAGTAATGGGGAGAGGTTGATGGTATAAAACATTGTGAGAAACAGCTCCCTCTGAAGTGACGTAGTTTTCTAGAAAGAAGTAATTTTCCACGAATTTGATTTTGAGACCTCAGGTTTAGAATTTGAGGTCTCGAAATCAAGCATCAGAAAGCACACAACTTCATGACACAAGGGTTTTTTTTCTTTCATTATTATCTCGCAAATTCGACGACCGATTCAGCTAAAATTTTCACAGGTTTGTTATTTTATGCATACGTTGAGATGTACACCAACTGTGAAGACTAGTCTTTAACAATTACCAAGAGTGTCTACTGTCTTTAATGCTGTGTCACAAACTCAGGTTACTGAAACTGAGTGAAAATGTGCTACTAAGTGCTACTACTGGATGGCATTTCGTAGACATATCCTACATTTGTGAAAAATATTCAAGCTTGCAGAACTCCTGCCTTGCTGTAGAAGTCAGTGAAAATACTTGATGCCTTCCTATGTGGATGGAAGGTAAAGCGGTTGGTCCCGAGTGTTGTGTTGTGGATGTTTAGAAGCCCAGTTTGGGGGGTATTCCCCTGTCTTCATCATTAAACACAAGTGCAAAGAACCAGAAAACTGTTCAACCAGTTGCCAGTCATGTTATTATGATGTAACCTTTGTGGAAGATTGAGGCAATTCGCATGAGGCCACCCTACCAGGCAACTTGGAGGCAACCAACCACAATGCATGCTACAGGACCACTTTGGTACCATATGAGTCATTTTCAAACAAAGTCTTAGGATCCCTATAAAACTAATATGTGAACATTCAAATGTGAATGCCTTTTCTTCTTGGAGATTGCCTGGAACTGATTGCCTGGAACTCATTGCCTGGAACTGATTGCCTTGAACTGGTTGCCTGGAACTGATTGCCTGGAACTGATTGCCTGGAACTGATTGCCTGGAACTGATTGCCTGTAGACCACCTCGTGTGACATGACCCCAAGAGGTTAAACCATCACTTACTTGACCATGGAGCACATACTGCAGAATCCATTGCAGCATTGCAAACAAGCACTTGAACAATTAGTGCAGAGTGGTGACCGACAGGCATAGCAGCTTGACACTTCGGGTAGTGTAACCTTGCTGCAGGTTTTACATCTTGGTGTTACATGGTGCTGAGCTGTGCATGACAAAAAAAAATCACCAATTATAATACTGCACCGTAGTCTTGGAGCAAGGGAAAAGTGCATTTTTTTAAAACATTCTTCTTTTTTTTAATACAGTTGACAACTAAGTGTTGGCCTCGGAGAGGGTGTGTTGCAAAGTGCATCATGGGAAATGTTAACATCCCGTACAACTTTTAAAACAAATGTTAGTTAGTTGAACATAAAACTTATGTTTAATTTGTATTAAGTTGATTTCATCTTTGGAAACAGAACCTTGATTCATAAACTTCATACTTTGCTTTTGAAGGTGTGTGAGAAACAAAGACTTAGAAATGCTTTTCTCAGCATAAAGCAAATTCGCCTCCCAGGAAATGCTTCCGAATGTGCACAAGGTCAACTTTTTTGCATGAAACACCAATCAAAAGTACCACAAATGCATGGGTCAAAGATTTTTTGGACTTCCCACTAATTGGATTTTGACGTACACATGGTCACTTTTTGGAGAGTAAGGTACATGACACAGACTTGAAGCACCCTCCCCTTCAGGGGTCCTATGACGAGTCCCACCATAAGCCATTTTGAGATTTGGTGAACATATTGACACTATTAAATATTGGTTTGGATAAATTTGTCTGTTTACAGCAAAAAAAAACAGAGCACACCTATAATAGTGTCCGCCATACCTCAAAAAGGCTTATTGATAGGTGTGTTTATGGTCCCACCCAATTTCATGGCTCTGCTTGCCGCTGAATTCTGCGCTTACAATCGCAATTGTAACGATCGCAATTCCCCGCTTACGTGCAAGCGCCGAATTTCTGCGCTAGCCTTGTAAGCGTAGAATGCCTAGTAACGTGAAGTACGCACGCGCAGAAGCCAAATTTGCCGCTAACCCGTGAAATATGCATGCCGTAAGCACAGAATTCCCTGCTTCGGCGCTTACGGTAAGCAGAGCCATGAAATTGGGCCCAGGTCTTCACAACAAGAACACAACTTAGCAAAAGCAATTGATTGCACAACCTTTGGTCTTGGGCTGTACAGTTTGTCCCACAATGATTCTCCCATGATGATCTAAACGACACTGCCCTGCCAATAGCTCCATCTGTGAACAACCCCAACCATCGTCGTCACAACCACCTGTTGCTACGCCGACCATCCCACCATTTTCTGGGTGGTGGCCATTTGTGACATTTTCAGGTACTGTTGGCGTTGTTAAGTTCATCTTTGGTTTGTTTTGAACTCTCTGCTGAGAAGCAAACATCAATGCAAGGGTCTTTTCTGTGATTGGGAAAACAAATTAGGATGATTATAAAATAGTTATATCAGTTTTATTTTAAAAAAAAATTCTTCACTAGCCTATAGATAGGGCTGTGTAATTTAGGCAAAAACAAATAGGCTCCCTAAGGCCGGAACCTAATTTTGGGTAGTTGCGATAACGTAACCTTCCTCCCGACACGTCCGTCGAGAGAAGGGTAACATTATCACAACTAAGGAAAAGTTTCCGTATGGCGCCACCACTTTTTCATCTGGTATTAAATATAGTATCTAATTCTAATCTACCTCAATGAGATATCCTTTTTTGTAAAAATTAGTTAAAAAGTGGTGGCGCCAATCAATCATCTCACACATTTCTATTGTGTGTCTATCTTTCTGTGACATTCATGCTCTTTAAAATTATTAACAACAAGATCATGATTCATGACAAAATTGATGGGAACTGGATAAGGAATCCCATTTGAAATGCTTGTCAAAGATAAAGGTAAATACTGTTTATGTCAGTCAGATCAGACGTCCTTGCTCTTAGTCTTAGGGTCAGTCAAAATGTTTGTTTCAAAACTCACCGTGAATATCTCGCATGTGTTTCTCTCGATTAACTCCTTGAGAAATCTCTTTTACCCCCACGTGGACTTTCATCTGATTGGGGAAGTATTCCCCGAATGGACACGCTCTCTTTGGCATGATGAGTTGAGATCGGAGCTAGTAAGGAAGAGACCCTTTTTTATACCACGGGAAGAAGATATTTTAATTTCAAAACAACTGATCGAGATTCACTTTTGACTGCGCAAGCGGTGCATGACAAACAGTTCGTACATGCCACATGTGTGTATGTGAAATGTAACGTAATGTACGACGACGTGACATCACTTGTTTATGTCCCGCGCGTTTAAAGGTCAAACAATCAAACAGCTGATCATGGTTTTGGCGGGAAATGTTCGTTTGTATTGAACACTTTACTCCAGTGTTTTGACAAAAGTGAACATTGTTTGACATTTTCTTATGAAAGAAATTATTCCAAATTTTAAGAGCTCAGTAAAAATATATTTGTTAAAAAGCTTACAAGTTCGATAAATTTGCATAATATTTGCTCAAATTAGCGTTGAAATAAAGCTCGAAAATTGTCAACTTTGTGAACACACACCGCGCGCAGCTCAGCCGATCCGAAAATACCATTTAGGATTTTAAATATGGCTGCGGTGCTGGAAGCTTATTTAGCTGGGAGTATATCTTCTAAAAGTTTAGTTTCATGGTTATTGTCAACTGATGTTTCGGTAAGAACGCCTTGTATGGTTTGATAAAGGTTCAATAATAAAATATATTCACAATAATTATGAAATAATCTTTGCCAAAAATTGTTAAACGTGGTTCAGCTATCGGAATTGTATTGTCCGGAAATTGGACAAATGAGTAAGAAATGGACCTCCATCTGATTTTCGTGCCCAATGACAGGTCCCAAAAAATAAATGCTGTTGTCAAATTTCCTTAATAAATTTATTGGAAATTTATTATATCATTTTAGAAATTTATTATATCATTATTAAATAATAACTATAAATAATAATAATATTCAACAGTAGTACTACACTAGAGGTAGAGTAGCAGATCTGCAATCAATGACAAGCCCACAGCACAGGGTCGCACTAAATACCGACAACTCACGACCCCTCACGACAACTCACGACAACAATTTTTAAATGCACTTTTAAAGGACATTTGAACATAAGTCGGATAACTTTCCGTATGGCGCCACCACCTTTTCACTAATTTTTACAAAAAGGGATATCTCATTGAGGTAAATTAGATACTATATTATTTCATATCGAATGAAAAAGTGGTGGCGCCATACGGAAACTTTTCCCATAAGTCAACCGGTAAATATATGCACAAGAGTCATATGCACCCAAATCACTTTCAAACTGTTGAAAAAATTGTATTGATCCGCCATGTTGTCTTTCAACGTACTTGGACGATTCCATTACACCGCAGGGGTGATACATATGCAAGATAATAATAATAACAATAATATCGAAGTCTTATATAGCCCACGTATCTACCAAACAAGGTACTCAAGGCGCTGAGTATATACAAACTTTCAGAAAGATAGGTTATTGCAGTGAAGGATTCTGAGACCCTATTATTATTTAGCACCTCACTGTCCTTATATTTTTTATAAGGGTTTACACGGTGCTACAGCGCATACAGCAGCCACAGCCAGGAACACCGGGGTGAACCCCTTCTCTTTTCGATAAGTGTGCTGGGTTCTTTTACATGCGTTACACAACACATGGACCAAAGGCTTTACGTCCCATCCGAAGGACGAAGCAATGGTTGAGTGTCTTGCTTAAGGACACAAGTGTCACGGCTGGGGATTCGAACCCACACTCTGCTGATCAGAAACACCAGAGTTTGAATTCGGTGCTCTTAACCGCTCGGCCATGACACTTCCACATGATTATTTACCATTTTATGTGCCTCTCATAGTCCCCATAGAGTTTTTTATATTATATATTATAATATTAAATTAGTTACTAACATTAACAAGAAAGGGAAAAAAAACAGCAGAACCTAAAACCAAAAAGAAAAAAATACAACTCAGCCCTCAGAAATTACCCATGCCCCCTGCGGTATAGTAGAATCGTCCAAGTACGTCGAAAGACAACATGGCTAATATTTCCGTTTGCTACTGAATTCGTGGTAAAAAACTTATTTTTCACAGTTATAAGAACAACATTTTCAACAGTTTAAAAGTGATTTAGATGCATATGACTCTTGTGCATATATTTAACGGTTGACTTATGTTCAAATGTTTTGTTAAAGTGCATTTAAAAATTGTTGTTGTGAGGGGTCGTGAGTTGTCGGTAATTAGTGCGACCGAGCCCACAGTATGGTGGAGACTGTGACCGTATTTGCCTACACAATTTACCTAATAATATTGTTAATTGTAGATGATAATCCCTGCTGTTGTGTACAGAATTATTGATCAGTAATGTTATAACAGATTTGTTCTGTTTTGTCTCAGGCTCTGACAGAAATCGACCTATTCAATGACAGATCCCTTCGTGTTGAATTTCTGCCGTTCTTCATCAACTATCTTCGCGACCAGACAGCCCACCTTATTTGTCATGGAGCATCCTCTGGAGCCTCTCCAGCTAAGACCCCGGCCAGTGCTCAGAAGTTTCGCAGAGCAAGCCTGCAACGCCAAAACTCCACAGACCTCCCAAAGCACCAAGAATCAGGCGTCAGGAGCAATCATCAGCGAGTAAATCGGACCAAGCTATTTAGCCCGAGCCCTCTGAGATCAGACGGAACTGAAGTACTGCAAACTCCTAAATCAGAAGCTTCTGAAGATGGGAGTCCTCTCAGTAACTCAACAGAGTCGCCATCTTGGAATCAGGGAGGACAGTTCTATCGGAAGTCACAGCATGATGAGTATTCTGGAAAGGCTAAGAAGGTCTCTCCATCTGTCCACAAAAAGGACGAGCAGATAACACTCGGTCAGTACATCACACCAGACAGATTCAGTCAACCAAAGGGAAGGAGACGAAGTGACCAGCATCATCTAAAAGAAAGCACTCAGCACAAGACCCCTGTCGCTGCCAAGCACCGATCAGGTGGTAAGAATAAGACATCCTACAGTGACGGTTCCTTGAAGTCCAAGTCTAAACCAGTTTGCAGGGAAGTTGCCGCTCCTGAATTCTCGCTAAATGATGCCATGGATTTCCCTGCAGTCGGAATTGCATCCAAAATCAAAGACATTCCGACAAAAAGAATCACGCCAACAGCTGTGTCTAGTAGTCACCAGAAATCAATCTCCAAAGGCAAGCTTTTCAGTTCACCTGGACAACCAACCTTTTCAAACCCGGCATTTCAGACTGGATTTTCTGCGCCAGGAAATGCAACAAATACAGGCGGTCCTATACAGACCAATCAAGGTTTGGACAAGGAGAGGGAGCTCCTAAGACTCGAGCGTCGCAAGCAACAAGCAAGTCTCACCAACACTCAAGAATCATCGGTAAATAATGCTGCTCCATGTCCTTCCACAGCGCAACCACAAACTCCAACTAAAACTTCACCTAACTTTGCCTTTACCTACACTACTGAGGTGACCAAAGCATCCAGAGAGGACGTAACATACCAAGATCATCTGGAGAAGCTTGCTGAACTTTACTCAGCATGTATTAAAGGTAAACAAATCAAATTTAATGTGAAACCAAATTTATACACGCCCATTTTCTTGTGTTTCACATGCATACTTCAGAAAGCTTAAAAGAAGTCCTATATACACCAATTCAGGCATGCACCGGGCGCGCTGTGTTGAGCACTGTGCGCCATTGCTGAGGTGTACATGTGCCTAGTTTGTGCACTAAGACATGAGAAAACCATGTTTCTTTTCACTCTTTATGAAAATTAAATGTTTTCCTCAACGGCTATCACAATTTCCTTAAACAGCTACCTGAGCGGAATGTTTTTAACGGAAATGGTATTTTAACTTGTTTATAATGCACTTGTTGACCATTTTAATGTAATTTTGATATGTGTACACTTCTGAATTGTTCGTAATTATCGATTAAAAAATCTGGCCCCAACCTAAAGGTTTGCAAAAACTAAAAACACTTCTGCTGTTGAGAGCGCGCGTCAAAGGACAATGCCGCTGACGTTATTTGTGGGAGTTTGCTTTGTTATACCTCCACGCTGCAACAAAGTGGCTTTACAAATTGGAGCTCCCAACTATGACGTTTTGAGAGTGATTACGTAATGGGGCTTTTCGCAAATCTCTCAGAAAAGCGCTGGATAAGGGTATTCGAAATGATTGTTTTTTTACACAATAAAATCTATTTATAATCATATGACTCGATTTCCTTGAAAACATTTTAAATGGAATTCAGCAAAGTTCACGACTTGACATTTTCGTTCAACCAGGTCTTTTACAGGACATCATGATATACCTTTGTAGATCACTGACTACAAATATTTGCAACTAAATAGAAACCAAATCATCTTGAAAACGGTGCTTGTCTTAAGTGAATTAGGGGGGAAAGACACGGAAACTGTATAAAATAGTCACTAAAATGAGATTTTGTCAGAATTTCAGTATTTTCCTCTGTGCTTAATTAAAAAAAAAATCAAGAATGTACAAACGTCATATCATGCAGGAATACATTACATTTCCATAAAATGTGAAAAGGGAAACGATTTTCTTGTGTCTTTGTGCACAAAATTAGGCACAAGTTTACCGCAGCAGTGGTGTATTGGTTGAAAGGTGGTCACATACATAGCTACTCTGGCAGCTCAGGGCTGCATACTCTCCAGGGAGCTGAGAAAGATTAAAGGAATATTAGTGGCCCAATGACCAAGGCAACAATATAAAGCGTATTGATAAATGCACTATGAAAGAACTAATAATTATTATGACTAATCCCAAATCTTTGCTTCCAGATTGCCTGATGCCCAATCTGACAATGGAGCTATACTTCTTAGTTCATCTACTGACAGCCAGAGGTAGTGTGTCGTCCACGGAGGGCATCAATGATCAGTGCGACCCAGAGGATATTAACTATCTCTGCTCTCTGCACAATTGTGTCTACTTTGCTGTGCAAGTCCTTCACCAGCAAATGTGGTATGTCTTCTTCCTGCGCTATCTTAGGGCACTGGCCATGCACATTATTGACCCAATTCATCATCACAATAACCGATTGCACCATTTTGGGAGTCGATGTCGCCGTGTGTAATCAAGTGTAAAGCACATTTTAGGCAATGAAGCGCTTACACTCTTGCCATATTTTATGTGCATTTTGCCCACCAAATTAAGTGCACTATCTAGAATTTGAAATTTATAATGGGCAAACGTGTTGGATAATTTCCAATTCTACTTTTTATTGGTTAACACACGTTTTCTTCATCAGGTTGCTTGTGTTCCTAGATAAGACGACTCTTAAGTTGTTAGCTGAGGTTCCTCACTTGTCAGAGTTCAGTCCAACTCTTAGAGCTGAGCTTGAGAAGGCGATAGACGGAGGGACGTCAAGACCGGTGGTTGTGACCTCTAAGTCTCCAGTCCAGGCAGTACCCTTCATGGCCGACACAGATAACAGACGGAACTTTCCAAGCGATGTGTCTTTCCATAGCTTTAGAAAGCAAAGGTTAGGACTGTGTGCTTGAAATATATCTCTAGGACCCTGATAATACTAAACTGCCATGGATGTTGACCTGGGCCCAATTTATAAAGCTGTTTAGCAGACTATTCTGCTCAGCACTTCTGTTTGCCAAGCAATAAATGAGGGTACCGGCCACAGCAATGGTAACTGTATGGTATTTTGGCCGGTAAACTACTTTTCTTAAGGCAAGATTTTGCATGTGCTGAGCAAGTTTTTGTGCTTACTTGCTTAGTGAAATTAGGCCCATGTTAATTTGTTTGCAAAAAGATTGACCTTATACATTCCGGGGAGTTTCTCGGCTGGCAAGATACTGCACTGTCGATGTAAGAAGTTTATATCAAATTCAAATACAAACTCATTTATTGCACACCCCTAGTTCTCATGATTGGCTACCAATGCTGGTTGTGCAAGCAAAGAATACAAATTGTAATACAATGAGGGCTACTCAAGAGAACAAAACATTTCTTGCATTTCTTGCTCATCTGTCGTCGATCAAGACATTGGTACAAAAATGATGATTAACCGTTTCTTTTTCTCTTGCAGGGATAAGTTTTATGAATTTGTTCGAGAATGGATGGATTATCATAATTTGCCCGAATGGAATATGAAAACAGTTATGGCCAAGAAAATCAGGTAATATACAACGTATTTTGTGACTTTTCTGCTTTAGTTGCTATGGTTAACCCTGAAGCCAATATTCCTAATAGCACCCAGCACTAATGACGTCACTTTTGTTAAAATACCCGGCTGTCAGACAAACATGCCACACCACCTCCGCGATCCCTGCATCATCGTCCGCCAAACTGCACTAATAGTGTACACAACTTGGACGTTCGTGCACGTTAGTGAAATTTGACACTTTCGTCCGAGATCTGTCTGAGATCCAGCTACTTGGCTTCTATTTTTTGCATAAGTTAGAAATGCTTTTTTTTTATTGAATCATGGAGTAGGAATGAAGCCCTGCTAAGAATTCCATTTCCTGTTATCACTATTGCATGACATTGACTCTGTGTTATTTCCAGGGAGTTGGTGCAGCAAATTGTAGAGGTAGCCAACTGCACACACTTTGCTAGACTCTTTCGTTCTCAACTCACACGGGTAAGTAAGTGGAGAATTTAGGAGTTTCTTTTTTAGGCATACTAACATTTTGGAAACATTTGATTGTTTTTACATCCTATAAAACGTAGATGTATACCACAAAAATAAATTTCATGATCTCCTTTTTGAGATGACACCGTCAATCTGGAGAGTTTGTTCAATTGCCTCTTGGGTGGCTTGGTTGGTTGGCTTGTGCGTAAAGCGCTCGCCTCTCACCAAGGTGACCCCGGTTCGATTCCCGGTCGGGGCCATATGTGAGTTGAGTTGTGCATTGGTTCTCTGCTGTGCCACGAGGGTTATCCAGACCACCCGGTTTTCCTCCCTCGGGCAAAAATCAAACACTTTCAATCTTTGGCTGTGCTCCATGGTCATAATGGGTTATGCTCTGTAATTTTAAACGCAATTCAACCTCTGGCTGCCAAGTTTGGATGTTTTAAATAAACCAATAATAAATAAATAAATAAATAAAATGTGGCTGGCAGCCAAAGGCGCCCTTGCATACCTGCCTCTCGAACACGTTGTAGCTGCGTCCTTCGCAGTTCAGCTCTAGCTGTGAGTAAGGACGATTAGCCCCCCCAAATTATTATAATATAACATCATTGGTAGATATGTACGCTATATAAGACTATTATTATAAGAATGTTTAACGGGTGTATTAAAAAGATTTAATACACCCGTCAGTATCAAAAAATCAAAAAGATTTAATGTAACTACATCCCTGTTTGTTCTTAGATGTGCCAAGGAGATCATTTATTATCAGACAATGATGACAGCAAAGATCGAGGATTCCTAGGTGAACTAAAAAAGACAAACCCAGAGAGATTTAAACGGTAAGAGTAACCATTGGGATTCGATTTGTGTTTGTACGCATGGATTGTCTACTGTGACATGAGTTTTATTTTATCTAACTGGATGTTTTAACTTAATCATCAGTGGCTATTGCTTTAAAATCAAAATTGCATTTTCAAACGGTTCCCATTTAACGCCTGGAATTTCATGGATGCCCCCCATTGCCCTGGTCCTGGCGCCCCTTCAAAAATTTCCCATAGTCTTTAAAATTTTCAAATGGAAGTGCCCTATTAAAATGAAAATGGCCTTGCCCTCTCAAAGATGAAAATCCAGGTCTGCCATTTCCCCTTACCATTTCAGGTCAGCCACAGAATAATTTTTTTTCCGAAATTTGTTGAGGTTGTCAAATAATCGTTTTCCTTTGAAAATATTGACTTGATAAAGGAAATGACTTGATAAAGGAAATCGACAAAGGTTCTTATAATAAGCACCGATGCTGTCGTGTGAAAAAAACACGAGTAGGCACCCAAATTTATTCACAGACACTCGGTCGAGGTTCGTGTTTCGCAGAACCTCGACTGTGTTTCCTGACGATGTTCCTCAGTTGAGGAACTTCATTTCTTGATTGTTATCTGTTGACAGTAGGATTTATTCTTAACTTGCTATTTAAATGTAATTGCTTGCAAGTTTTGCTTTGATTCTTTTATGTTTAGACTTGAAGAGCGATTCTTCACTCCGACGACATCTGGAGGTCCGAGTCCTCGCCCAGGGTTTCATGGTTGCCAGGATTTCTTCAAGGAGTTTATTTTAGCTGCTGACAGGTAACCTTCAAACTCATCCTAAAATATAGAACTAGCTCGCTGCAATTTTCAAAAAGAAAGTTTGACTGAAGACAAAATGTGAATGAAATTATGAGTGGGGAAAATCAAAAATGCTGACTGCGAACTGAGATGTTATATAAATACAACAAGTGGTGTTGAATGACCTTACATTTTTAAGGGTGTCGTAGCCGAGCGAATAAGAGCACCGAACTCAAGCTCTGGTTCTTCTGTTCAGCAGAGTGTGGGTTCGAATCCCGGTCGTGACACTTGTGTCCCTGAGCAAGACAATTGCTTCTATTCACCCAGGGGTAAATGGGTACCTGTGAGGGCAGAGACTGTTCTTGTGAATGATTTAGCCGAGTAGCGCATATTAATGTTGCACAAGCTGTATACTCTTTAGGGAGCTGAGATGGTTTAAGGAATGAATTAGTGCTGCAGTGACCAGGGGTAATAATGTTGGAAGCGCTTTGAGACGCCCTTTGGGTGTGAAAAGCACTATATAAAAACTGGTTATTATGATTTGACCCTAGCAGAGTCTTTTTTAGAGGCACTAAGATAGTATAAAACATTGTGAGAAACGGCTCCCTCTGAAGTAACCTCAGAATTCGATTTTGAGGTCTCGAAATCAAGCATCTGAAAGCACACAACTTCGTGTGACAAGGGTGTTTTTCTTCCTTTATTATTGTGCAACTTCGACAACCAACTGAGTTCAAATTTTTACTTCTTTTAAATTTTGTATGCATATGTTGAGATACACCAAGTGAGAAGACTGGTCTTTGACAATTACCAATAGTGTTCAGTGTCGGCACTACAAACACAGGCAATTATATTGGTTTATTTTGGCGTGAACAGTAAATAATTAGCTCCTGTAGGTATTGGAAGTTGACAAACTCGTTCTTGAGGCATGACAAACCATGTTATATTTGGATATTGTGTAATGTTTTGTAAATGTTTGCATTCTGTACGCTTGGTATGTACTGATAAACATTAATAACACATGTTTTCATATTTGTTTGTTATCATCTATTCGGCAAGTTGTTGTAGGCAGTTGTGTTGAAGTGATTTTTTTGTCTTCCTTCCTTTTCAGCTTTCTGCTCAATCAGCATCTCATGGATAACTTCTCAAACAAAATCTTAGAGGTAAAGTTAATGCTGCTGCTGTACACCACCCTCCCCCCTCCCCCCACAAACAGCAATCATGGTGCAGTCATCAGATTTAACTTTTCCAAAGTTCAATGATGTATCAATCCTTGAAAGTATTATTAACAAGTTGATATGCTTGTAATTATTTTAACAAATATGATAAGACTCTTAAGTAATAATTGGTATTTTCTTACTACAGCTGAATGAGATGCAGTTTGGACTTACTGACCAGGATGGGGATACAGATTCCAATGGTGTTGATGATGTAAGTCCTCCCCTCCTCTTCCCTCGACCTTAACGCCTTAGCCCTTAATCCCCAAACCTCACTCCCCCACAAAATCCTCACGCTTGACCCAACCCTCGAGTCCTCACCCCTTAACCCCAAACTCCTACCCCTCAACCCCAGACATTAACCCCAAACCTCTCCCCAACGCGCTCAACCCCACCCTTGAATCTTCACCCCGGAACCCCAAACCCCCAAAACTCAAACCCCTCAATTCTCAACCTCAATGCCCTACATAACCCTTATACTCAGCCCCACCCTCAAATCCTCGCCCTTTGTTTGATTATTTATTTAATACCCTTCAACCATCAAACCTCCAAACTCCCACCCATCAACCCCGGACCTTAACCCCAACCTCAATCCCCTACAAAGCCCCTCATTACTTATCCCCTACCCTCGGATCACCACCCTTCAACCACGAAACCTCCACACTTCCACCCCTCAGCCCCTCGACCCCAAACCCTCAAACCCTCAAACTCCCACCCCTCAACCCCCACGAATCAATCTCAAACTCCAGACCCTCAAAGGGGCAACCCTCAACCTCAGACCCTCAATTCTACTGCAATCACAGTGGACTAGTTTCCTGTTTTTCTGCATCTTTCTTTTTTTCTTTTCTTCAGGAGGCAATAGGTAGTTTCAGCATTACTCTCCAGGCTGCTCGGGTTCTAGCCAAGTTCCTTGGCTTCTTGGTGTTCTTACCTTATCAGAGAGGAGGCAATCTACCAGACTCTGTTCAAGCTGATATGATTTCAATTAGAAACAAGGTACTGTGTCCATTAATGCTGTACTTTCTGTGCTTGTGTCATGAAGGTTTGTTCTGTATCTACACATGAATGATTTAACAACTGTAAATGTATGTCAATAGTTCTCTCTCTTCTCACAGTGTCCCCCCCCCCTACTCTGGACCTGCTCAGCACTCTACATACTCCATGTCAGCAGCATCAGTTTAACCAAAGACACCAGGGGTTAGAGTTCAATATTGTCTATTTATCAGGGTAACCTGTTCCCCATTAATTCTAAAACCTAGTGATACATCTTGAGATCATCTTGTTGATCTCTCTCCACATAGTGTCCCCCCCCTCCTCTGGACCTGCTAAGCAGTCTAAGTACTTTATGTCAGCAGCATCAGTTTAGCAAAAGACACCAGGGGTTCAAGTTCAATATTGTCCATTTATCAGGGTAACCTGTTCCCCATTAATTCTAAAACCTAGTCATTCATCTTGTTGATCTCTCTCCACACAGTGTTCCCCACCTCTGGACCTGCTAAGTAGCTTATGTACTTCATTTCAGCAGAATCGGTTCTAATGTGTCTACCCATCGGGGTAACGTGTCAGTCATTAATTCCAGTCACTAGTTATTCATTCCATTGATCTCTCTCCACAGTTTTCCCCTCCTCTGGACCTGCTAAGCAGTCTACGTACATGTACTTCATGTCAGCGATATCGGTTGGTCATGACCAAACAGACTAGGGGGTTAAGGTTCAATGTGTCTACCCATCGGGGTAACGTGTCAGTCATTAGTTCCAGTCACTAATCTTTCATTCCATTGATCTATCTCCACACAGTGTTCCCCCTCCACCTCTGGACCTGCTAAGCAGTCTACTATCATGTCAGCAGCATCGGTTAATAGCCAAAGACACCAGGGGTTAGGGTTCAATATTGTCTACCCATAAGGTTAACGTGTCGGTCGCTAATTCCAATCACTAATAATCCATTGATCTATCTCCACAAAGTGTTCCCCTCCTCTGGACCTGCTAAGCAGCTTACGTTCTTCATGTCAGCAGCATCGGTTAGTCATGACCATACCCTGGGTAGTGGAGTATCTTAGCATGATGGATCCTGAAGCAGCTCAGCTGGATTCACTCCAGGTGCTTCTAAGACTCTTAGTCCAGGTTTACAGGTCAGTTTCGCTTTGTTTTTATTAAGTAGTATTTGAAACTTTGCATAGTGGAAATATGATTAAAGTAAGGTTTTTGGTTACACCATGTAATGATAATCTCTAAATGAGTTGGGTTGGTTCTGAAAAGAACCCTTGGCTTCAACTTGATCAGTATGGTCTGATCGTCTTTTGGAGAAAAAGAACCACCCTGACTCATTTAGAGATTAACATTACATGGAGTTAATATAAAAGATAATGAATTAACATATATTGTTAAATTTCCTTAATATGCATCTTCAACATGCTGAGAGGGGGCGTAATATGCAGCCCATCCAGCAAACATCTTGCATTCAGGCAACTCACGTTTTCTTCCACTATAATGGCTGCCAGTGTATGCTTGAACCGGTTTCAACCAGTATCCTTTTCACGCCGATCATGTGCATTGGGACTTGCATATGAGCTATTCAAACAACCCTAGTTTTCCTGTTTACAGAACTGTTTCTAAAAAGCTGTGTGTGGACTCCACAAACTACAACATGCTACTGGTTCTCCTTTTACTTGGGTGGCTGTTTGAGGTGAGATTTCTTGAAGATAAGACATGGCGCGCCATGGCCGAGGGGTTAACAGCACGTAAAATTGGGGAGGTAGTGTTTTCTGCTCTACTGGCCAGACTTAGGACTGATGGGGTAACCCTGTTTCTCAGCCCTAGGATTTTTTTTAGTGACTGGTACATAAACCATGGTTAGTTTTGCATGTAAAAACCGCCGTCCAACATTGCGGTTACTTTTTGAAGTTTTGTAATTCAAGACAACGACATTCACCGGTTTGAAAGTTGTATAGTAATCAATTACACATTTGTTCAAAGGTTTACATCTATTAAATCTAGATAGTAGACTAAAAATTGTTTAATTCTGTGGTAGGTACCCGGTATGCCAGCCTCCATGTACTTTACAAGCTTTGCTGATGACTTCATCAATGATGACACCATAATGCAGTCAGCATCTCCCAACACACACCTCGATGAATTATGTCTCGTAGATCAGCAACTACTCTATCTTTGCTGTCCGTACCTAGGTAAGAAACACCCTCTATCAACTATGGAGTGCCAGTGTCAAAAGTGTATGTTTTTAATAAATTGGGTTTGTTCTTTTGTGTCTTTTGTTTTTCTTTCTTCTATGGTTGCCTTGCCAGTTGGTTTAAATTCTTTACATAGGTAGGGTAAAAAGATCAAAACATTAGCAATGCCAGCAGGGTTAGGTGTATGTAATAAGTAACTTTTAGTTCTCTGTTGGCCGATTCGGGCACAGTTGGTTGTTTCCCAAGGAAAAATCAAACACTTATGATCTCTGGCTGTACTCCGTGGTCATATCTTGGTTGATGTAGCTTTCTGTATCTTGGTTGATGTGGCTTTCTGCAAAAGGCATCCTTGCATGTCTGCTTCTTGAGTATGCTGTTGCCGCGTCCTTCGAAATTCAGCTTCTTAGCTGTGAGTAAGGATGACTAGCCCCCCCAAATTATGACTATTATTATGGTTTGTTTATTGAAAACTAGAGCGGCTCCACTCTTAAAAGATCCAATTATATATTACATGTACATGCCTGGAATTTCATTTTTGAACATGTTGAAAGGGCAAATGGCACTTCCACTAGAAAATCTTCAAGTCAATGGGAAACTGCACCAAGGTCAATACCAGGGGCAACATGGCCTCCATGTAATTCTAGGCCTTAGGGAATCAATGTGTGGTGAAGAGGTTTTCAAGTAGAGGTTTAATCCCAACGAGGCCTGGTTCTTGATAATTTTACAGAGACGAAGTTGAGGTAAATTATCAAGAACCAGGCCTCGGCGGGTTTAAACCTCTAGTTGAAAACCGATTGAACAAACTTTGATTCCCATTCATAAATACCTTTTCGGTCAAAAAACATCAACACGTTTTGGTCAAAAAGTAAAATAAATGCAAAAATTACAATTGTTCAATGATTTCTTTCAACACAACACCCCTCCAGCTATGAAATGGGAAGGCCCTCCGCCACACTCGGGTAAACAACTCCTTATAAGGGAATGTTGTGCACGTCGCGATCGCGTGATGTGGCGCAACTGTCCCGGCCGTTGCTCCTGACCAACTGTCTTATTAGCACGGGTGCAAACTAGCGTGTCACGCCCATGTTTCAACACTTTTTACTGGTCATTAACAAAGGTTTATACACACCCACGTGACGCGCTCTCCACCAATGGAATAGCGAAACTGTCTGAGGTATTTATGAATATTCATTAATGCAATGGGTGTCTTTTTGGTTTGTGTTACAGGTGACATACGGGTGTTGCTTACAGATGCATCACTTGGGTTTGGTTCCAAGACCACACCCATGAAGAAGATCACACCCATCTGGGCTGGTACTCCGCCCAAACCTATTCAGACAAGTCAACAATTACAGGTACGTCTAAAGGGCTAAAGGCTAATCAGTTATTTCTAAGCAAACCAGTGATTAGAATCACTTATTGTACACGAAAACCCTGTGAAATTAATATCTTGTATAAAACAAGTTGTGGCTCTGAGATAAAGCCAGGATTTAGATATTTGTGGATCTTATTTGGTGTTTGATAAGGAGACTTCGATAAAAAAAACAAAATTAAATTAACTTCCATTTTTGCTTTGTCTAAAAAATAAAAAATAAAATAAGCAGTTTGTTGTTTTCAGGACCACCACAACACATTAAAAAAAGCTACCCTGCAATAACCTTGTTTTCTCATCATTTAAAGTTTCAAATCCTATAATTATTTAGTGGTTACATATATTCTTTACTTTGTTTTGCCAAAATCCTTCTACAGCAAGAACTTGAGAAAAACTTTTTCGACAACCACTCCCCGTCGCTGAAGAAAACAGTAGACTTTGTCAGCTCTAGGCTGTATTCTAACTGCATTAAACACATCGACGCTAAGATCGTCTTGGCGTCACGGAGGACGGTCGTAGAGTTGTTGGACTTGGAGATCAAGTCAGAGGAAATTGGGACAGTGAAAGAGGACTGGACGGATAAAATGAAAAGCGCCCTCTTGAGGCTAGTGAAGGCAAAGACGAAGGAGGTTATAGTCGCAACGAGGAGGGAAGCTGAAGAGCAGGCTAAACAGTGAGTACCTAAGGATTGATTTTGCTGAACCAGTCTAAAAATTTGTCACTATAATGATTTGATACAAAACGGTTTTTATCAGGGCTATTTGTTTTTAATTGAGACACAGTTTAAGACGATGCACATTGATATGTTTAGGAATGTGCACAAAGTTCATGATAAAACAGGGACAAAAATGGTGTTCATCTGAAAACAATGTAATATAGTTATTACAAAGTTGTGAGTTTATAGAAAACTAGACGAATTAATGTACCCATTCAAAAACAATGATGTACTTCTCCTTGACGTTATTTTGTTATTTTGTTATTTCTAGATTTGTAAGGGAGAGAAGCAAGAAGTCATTGTCTCTCCTCCTGCCTCAAGAAACTTGTGAACAAGTTTTAGAAGCCGCTGCTGGTATTACAACCAGGCTAGCCATGGAGAGGGCTAAACGGTGGTGCAATGAACAAATACCAGGTGGGAATACTTGTTACTGAGTGATGCCAGTTGGGCAGCTTTATTCCAGATGGGATAGGGTCACTGAATACTCACTGATCTGACACCACTTGGGTAGTTCTACACCAGTTGGTCACTAAATACCCCTGTGACACCACTTGGGTAGCTTTACATCAGTTGGGATATGTCACTGAATTCTCACTGACACCACTTGGGTAGCTTTTCATAAGTTGGGATAGGGTCACTGAATACTCACTGACACCACTTGGGTAGCTTTTCATAAGTTGGGATAGGGTCACTGAATACTCACTGACACCACTTGGGTAGCTTTTCATAAGTTGGGATAGCGTCACTGAATACTCACTGACACCACTTGGGTAGCTTTTCATAAGTTGGGATAGGGTCACTGAATAGTCACTGACACCACTTGGGTAGCTTTACATTAGTAAATTAGCTTTACATCAGTTGGGATAGGGTCACTGAATAGTCACTGACACCACTTGGGTAGCTTTTCATAAGTTGGGATAGGGTCACTGAATACTCACTGACACCACTTGGGTAGCTTTTCATAAGTTGGGATAGCGTCACTGAATACTCACTGACACCACTTCGGTAGCTTTTCATAAGTTGGGATAGGGTCACTGAATAGTCACTGACACCACTTGGGTAGCTTTACATTAGTAAATTAGCTTTACATCAGTTGGGATAGGGTCACTGAATAGTCACTGACACCACTTGGGTAGCTTTTCATAAGTTGGGATAGGGTCACTGAATAGTCACTGACACCACTTGGGTAGCTTTTCATAAGTTGGGATAGGGTCACTGAATACTCACTGACACCACTTGGGTAGCTTATCATAAGTTGGGATAGGGTCACTGAATAGTCACTGACACCACTTGGGTAGCTTTTCATAAGTTGGGATAGGGTCACTGAATACTCACTGACACCACTTGGGTAGCTTTTCATAAGTTGGGATAGGGTCACTGAATAGTCACTGACACCACTTGGGTAGCTTTTCATAAGTTGGGATAGGGTCACTGAATACTCACTGACACCACTTGGGTAGCTTTTCATAAGTTGGGATAGGGTCACTGATTACTCACTGACACCACTTGGGTAGCTTTTCATAAGTTGGGATAGGGTCACTGAATACTCACTGACACCACTTGGGTAGCTTTTCATAAGTTGGGATAGCGTCACTGAATACTCACTGACACCACTTGGGTAGCTTTTCATAAGTTGGGATAGGGTCACTGAATAGTCACTGACACCACTTGGGTAGCTTTACATTAGTAAATTAGCTTTACATCAGTTGGGATAGGGTCACTGAATAGTCACTGACACCACTTGGGTAGCTTTTCATAAGTTGGGATAGGGTCACTGAATACTCACTGACACCACTTGGGTAGCTTTTCATAAGTTGGGATAGGGTCACTGAATACTCACTGACACCACTTGGGTAGCTTTTCATAAGTTGGGATAGGGTCACTGAATAGTCACTGACACCACTTGGGTAGCTTTTCATAAGTTGGGATAGGGTCACTGAATACTCACTGACACCACTTGGGTAGCTTTTCATAAGTTGGGATAGGGTCACTGAATACTCACTGACACCACTTGGGTAGCTTTTCATAAGTTGGGATAGGGTCACTGAATAGTCACTGACACCACTTGGGTAGCTTTTCATAAGTTGGGATAGGGTCACTGAATACTCACTGACACCACTTGGGTAGCTTTTCATAAGTTGGGATAGGGTCACTGAATACTCACTGACACCACTTGGGTAGCTTTTCATAAGTTGGGATAGGGTCACTGAATAGTCACTGACACCACTTGGGTAGCTTTACATTAGTAAATTGGCTTTACATCAGTTGGGATAGGGTCAAGAAATATATTATTTTCCTTTGTGCCAGTAACTCCTTGAGTCGGGCTACATCCCAAAGCCTTGGATCTCGAGTTCTGTAAATTGTTGAAATGTGTTTGTGGAAATAAATGTGACTTTAATTGAGTTGAATCAAAGGGTCTTTTGCAGGATCCGTGCTGTTCCCAACAAATTATAATTATTATTTGTAATGTTCCTTACAGTCTGACAGTACTGTCATTGTTCTAGGAAAAACACACAATGACATTTGTTTTGGTTTTGTCAGGTACCTTGTGCACATTCCTATAATCATCTGTTGGTAACTTTTTTAGACATCTTTTTAAAAAAGCATTTTACTAATTGAGTGTTTTTTGATATTATTGTTGCTCAACACATTTCATATAATTATCTACTGTATGAATGCCTTTTTTACTGCATGGGGAGGGGAGTTCTGTAAGGATCTTGTGTTATTTTATGGATTGTAGTATTTGCTAGTGCTTGACAAATTTTGTTGTGTTTATTTTGTGATTTTATGTTTTTGGCTTTTGAATCATTGCCTTTTTTGCTTTTGTTTCTTTGTTTAACAGACATGAGAATTCTCTGCGTTTTCGTGTTTTTTTTTCCCCAGCTTTTCTGAGGCCTAAATATGACTCTAATAGTTAGATTTTAGCTATTGTTGGTTATTTTGTTATTTGTTTCTATATAAAAGCAAAACAATAATGTTATCACTAAGTAAATGATGCATGAGAGCGGTAACATTTTCTGTAAACAGGTAAATGTTGCTCGTTTAAATTTAAGGGGTAAAATTATCTGTAAAATTTATTTAATAATCTTGCTAATTTCTTCCATCTCATTTATGGTGGTTTTATTCAGCCGCCATTCAGCAGGAGTTAAATACCGGCGTTGACAAAGCTATCAGGGCTGCTAAGAAAGAAGCCGTTGAGAAACCAAAGTTGATTAAACCCCTCCATCATGATAGGAACCTACCATCGCCTTCATCACTACTGCAAGGCTATAAGGTTAAATACATTCTTACAGTTTTATTAGTGTTAAAACTTTGCTTTCTTTAATAACTCGGATGGAAATTTGCATCAGGGATAAAGAATAATAATTTTATTTTTACCCATATACGTGTACACCGATGTGTCTTAGCACTGTATTCTCAGTGCTTTCTCGAGCTCTGTGGGGAAAAAATGTACTTTCTGTTTATTGTATTTTTCAATGTTTTTCTGTATCTGAAATGGTAGCATCAGTATTATTATATGATTCGTTTTGCTCTAATCCTTAAATACATCGATACAACCGTAATGTATACACGGTTTTTTTAAGTAATTTTATTATAGAAAAAAAATTAAGTTTTTTTTTTTTTCCGTCTGTAAAATCATTAAATGAGTCGTTCACAAAGCATGACATGTCATTTGACAATTATCTTGATGATCTGACAACAATTAATAATGTTTCAGAACTTTTCTTGCCCATGATAATCAGGCAAATGCGTAACCAAAGCCCATTGTTAATATTTGTATATTGTTGATACTATTTTATCAGGACTTGTTAAGGCACCTACTCTCAGGAAGCCTGAAGCAAGACGTCAAACCCAAGAAGCTGGCCAGTTTGTTGGCAACAACACGGCAAGTCCTCCATGCTAGACAGGTAAGAATACAGTCTCACTATTGAAAACATGTTGAGTAGTTTAGACATTTATTCCAATACAAACAAATGTATAAATTCTGCCGAACTGAGGCAAATATTTGAATAATGTCTGATACCCCCCCCCCCTCTCTCTCTCTCTTTGGTACAGGACTTGACTGTTATAGCATTGCAGATGATTCAACAGCTGTCTATTGATTTGTTGGCAGCTCTAGTGATCTTCCATCCAGACTGCCTTGATTCCTCTATAGATAGTGGAGATACAGTGGCTAGTTTACCATCAATTAAGAATGATGACGATGAAGCCAAAGATGAAGGATGCATCAAAACGGTTGATGCTAACAGTAATAAGAGGGTGGACTCACTAGCAGTTGAGCCAAATGGAACACCAGAAGAAAGTTCAACTTTTAACTCAACTGAGAGGGTTACAGCAGAGAGTGAAGACCAATCTCATCATAATGAATCGAAAAACTGTAACGGTCACAAGCCAAGGAGTGACGTGCATCTCTTGGACGTCTTCTTGGAGCTGTGGAGGGACCATTTTGAGTGCCGGGTACCAGTTCAGACATTCCTATGCCCAAGGACCGCAATGCTGATTGAAAATAGTGCAAATCCCAAGGTAGCTTTCTATCAAAAAAATATAGCAATTTTGTTGTCGCTTTTATAACTTGTCTCAAAACGACTGCCCCTGAACCTGAATCATTCTGTAAACTTAATCAACTCCTTAGGAGTATGCAGCACCATCAGCCATATCGTTGCTTATTAATAGACCGATCCATTAGGCTCCGCCCATGACGCACGTGTGAGCAAGAACACATGAACCTCTCCAATGCCTTTCTGCACAACTCTGTCGCGCGCGCCAAGATACGCGCACGCATGTCGGACCTTATGGGTCGGACCTTCGTTGCGTTGTGATTGGTCAATACGCAATGGGGCGGAGCTTAATTGATTGGTCTATTGCATCAACAGGTTACACATTTACTCTAGGGTGATAAGAGTCATTTATAGTTTAGTGTCACTCACCAGGTCACAAGTGTCATGACCGGGATTCGAACCCACAATCAAATGTCTCAGCTATCAGACCCCAAAATCCACTTGAAATGCCAATGGAAAGGACCCAATTATTTAGTTCTTAAATCATACATTGTTGGTAGGTGAAACAGTTATGAGTTTTCTTCAATTATATTTGACATTTACCCAGTCAGTTCTCCTTTGTGGTTTACTCCTAAACATTATTTACATTTAGAGTAGCCATACAAAAATATCCAGATGACGAATTACATATATTTAATATCTTAAAAGCTTTCTTAAAAGACGCTGCTAGTTCCAAAACATGAGGCCATTACTCATTCTATTTCTTGCATCCATACCACATGTCATTTTGGTAAGCAATTTGCAAATGCTGATTGCTTCTGTCATCTGTATATTGAACACTGAATATTCTTCTCCTGTGTGTTCCCAGGTACGCTGGGACTCTTTGTCCAGTGTAACATGTAAGCTGATTGATAACAAACTGCTTGACCCAACTAGAGTCGCTGAATCTCTAACTAGACTGATGGAGTCTGAGTACGGGATGACAGAAACAATGATTGCTTCTCTGTGGACAATCATACAGTATATATCTCAAGGTTAGAGTCGAACTTCATTATGACTATTCAGGCATGCAAGCTTTCTTTGAATCAACTGATTTCCTTATTTTTTTATTGTCAGTTTTACTATTCAAAATTTTAATAAATACATGTACTATACAAAATCATTGACATTTTGAATTTTCCTCTTTTTTGGTGAAGTAACAGTTGTTAGTAGAACATGCCCAATTTGTTTATCTTAGTCTTCATTGGGGTATAATACATGGGAGGGATGAGATTCATCCGCCGTTTGGCGGAATTCCGACTTTGAAGTCCATCTTTTGCTTTAAGTTAAGCATTTTTCAAATTGTTGACTTTGGCAAATTGATCTTTGAACTTTTCATTTTCCAACAATTAAATTGACAACAGTGGCGGGCAATTCAAACCCTTTTTTATCTAGTCTGCCGGGCAGGTCAAGAATTGTTTCTTGTCACAATAAATGAGGGGTACACTGGTAAAATCCCGAAGAGGGATTGTTTTTTTTTGTAAGTAAAATGTTTTGACATGTCTTGATGCGTGCTAGATTTAATGTGACCGCAATCATGAGCGATCATTCATTTCAGTATACAGACATTAAAATACGCATGCACATGTTAGTCTGGCTCTTTCCTCCATGTTCTTGGTACTATGAGGATTACAATGTCAATGTTTTGTTTCAATCGTTATCTTTTTTAGTGGAAAGCCACGAAGAGTCATCAATGGATATAGAGCTGATGTTAAACATTCTGATGTCCAGATGTCCGGAGGGGCCAGTCCTACAGCGTCTATGTGATTACATGGAACACCAAGAACGTTACAGAGCCTCAAATTTAAACTAATGATAAAGTCATGCAAAGTTGAAATCAAATATTCAATATACAAAAAAAAACATGGTTTTTGATTTTGTAATAATGGATCGGGTAGGCGTGGTGGTTTCTTTCCTCACCTTCCATCTCTAGGACCCCGGTTCCAATCACGCTTAGGGCACTATATGGATTGGATTTTCAGTCCCTCCCTGATTCCGTCAGTCTTCCCTGGAATATTTATCTTGAGTTTTCCTCACATATCTATTACTGTAACTTCCTTGTCTTCTCTCCATGGGGTTATTGGTCAGTATAGTGATAAAGTTTGCTTTTCTTAGAATCATTGACTTCACAACCAGAATTAATCAAATAAAAATAAACTCAAAATAATGTTGTACATGCATCTAGTACACAAGGCTTATGAAGTCTGGAATATAGCAAAAATAAATTCTGAAGTAGTTTAATGATTGAATAATTGCATTTTGGGATTACTTATGGTGTCATACAGTAATAAACCATATTTCGGATCATATTAGGGCATTTTAAACTGTGAATTTCCTTGCAACACAATCACAGTTGTCTCTTATTTTGAGTGTTGTTTTCTTGTTTCAATGGCCAAATAAATAAGAACGAATAATTTTGCTTAATAACTGTTTGCGCGTCACGTAAATATTGGTCATACACGTCCTCAGGCGATCAAAAATACTAATTTTCTTTTCTATTATATTGCATTTAAGTTTTTGGGGCAAATTTGGTAGTTCATGGACTACGGTGCATGGGGTTTGGTGACATAATAGGCCATGTAATGGTCCATAAATTTAGGGTCTGACAGAGTAATTAATATTTTTATTAAATCAAATAATGTCTGCAATTACAATTCTTTGCTGCAATTAAACGCAACATCCTTAAGAAGTTGAGCTTGCTTTAAAAGCAAAAATTCATTTATTATTCTTATGTTTAAAGAGCTATGACAGCATTTTTTTTCTTCCCCCTTGTAGCAATGTCAGAAAACAGCATGTACGAAACGCTTTGTTTAAGTCATGTAAATTAGATGTTAACATGTTCAACATGCGGAATTGCAAATTAAGGATTTGGAGAGAGGAACATGATGGGTCAAATCATGAGGCTTTGTTCAGCCATGAAGAAATCTTGTGGCCATCGTCTGTCCAGGGGTTTGATTTGGTTGAGTAGACCGATCCATTAAGCTCCGCCCCATTGTGTATTGACCAATCACAACGCAACGAAGGCCCGACAAATAAAGTCTGACATGCGCGTATGCGTATGCTTGGCGCGCGCGGCAGAGTTGTGTGCAGAAAGGCATTGGAGAGGCTCACGTGTTCTTGCTCACACATGCGTCGTGGGCAGAGCCTAAATGGATCAGTCTATTGGCCATTGGTATATCACTGGCCTGGTCGATGACTGACACAGTCATTTACGACCGCCATGAACCTGCTTGCAGCTACTATATGATTAAATTATAGGTTAAACTCAATGAAACTAATACAGATGTCACTAACAAATAAATCAGTTTATTCCTGTTCAGCTACAGGAATTGTTATTTTTTATTATTTCAACCTCTCGGCATTGTCTCTATTCATGCATATTATTATTAAACAATGCAAAAACAAACAAATTAACTTACTATCAGAAAACAAAAATACAAATCCTTAATATACAAATGAGATATTCTATCCACAAATTAATTGTAGATTGAAAAAAAAATGCGTTTCTAGTTTACATTATGTAATTGTAAAACACTGCTTTCATTCATTGTATTTGAAACATTAAATGTGACCTTTGACCTCTATGAGAGGGCTCCATGTGAATACAGTATTAGTGTACATGTACATGAGTATAATTTGTCCGAGTCTGGCTTTAAAAAAGTCGAAATTATTTGAAAATAAAAAATTTTCCTTAACAGATTGAAAATAATCCACAAGTGAGTGGTCCAACCATTAACTACCCCCCCCCCACAAAAATATTTTTAAATAAATAAATAATGTCTTTGCCCAGTCCAGTCAATAAGCATTAGACAGAACTCTATGGTACTACACATCTGCACATGTGTGACAAGGTTTTCCGCAAGGTTATAGTTAAGACTTGTCGAACTTAAAGAGGGCAGGTGGTTGTACGTTGCAGATGCATGTATGGATGGAAACCTAATGGACGAGGTCATGTTATGTGCATTAATACATTATCCTGGTTCTTCTTGAATGCTGTAAACATTATGTGACTACACAATGGCAAATTCAATAAGTTGCAGGCATCTTTTATAACCTGATGAAAATGGCAAACATCTGACTGCATTGTGTCTGGGTTTTTTCTGAAGATTAAATGATGTTGCTTCCAAACTGAGTACACTTCAAGAACCAATAATGTACCACCTCTTCTTGAGAACAAGGGGAGTTGAACCAAATGTACTTTTCCCAAACCTGATTTCTCTTATTACTTTATGATATGAACCCTGAAAACTTGCGGATTGGAAATAGTGCATGGATGCTTTTAAAAAGCTAATGATGTACAAACTCGTGAGATATTTTTCTTGGAAAACTAAGCATCGGAATAATAATAATAAGACTTGTAATACACACATATCCACCCTGCTTGGTGTTCAAGGATAGAACACCCAGCAGGTGTTCAAGGATAGAACACCCAGCAGGTGTTCAAGGAATGAAGGTGCTATGAACAAAAAAATTGTTTAATGAAAAAAAAATGTTTAATGTAAATCAACATTTCAAACTTCAAACTATAGAAACAAGACAAACTCAAAGAAAAAATGTGCATCAGTTTCAATAATAAACAAAATGTACAATAATCAACTGCGGACTTAATTAATCTTTAGCAATCAAAGCATTTACTGAATTATATTAACATAACAAAATAAATATGTATCTCTTGCAACCATCCATGGCAGATAAGCTAGGTTATTATTTGTACAATTCAAAGCCATCGTTGTGTCAGTCAAATCTTTACAAATTGGTGAATGGTTTATTTCACCTTACAAATGAGTTATGGAATATACTCAAATTCTTTGCACCATTCAGTTAAATTAAAACTATTAATATATTGGATTATTTGACTACATGTACGTCCCCCCTACAGGTTATAGCAACCATGACTGGACAATCAGGGCACCAGTCACCATTTACATGACCTACATTGTAGCAAATTGCCTGGTTTCATATCCCTGGTAACCAAAGCCAGTAAACAACCATTACTGAAACAATCAGAACACCAGTCACACAGTGAACATGAGATGGCAATTTGGCTGGTTCCCAAACAGGCAATGGAAGCCCTTTGAAAGGCTACTACAAAGTTGTATATTACCCTTTGAGTGGTGTTTGTGCAGTGGTGTCCTCTACAATGTCAAGAAAACTGTAATACCTGTGCAAGAATGAAGTAACATGTTTGCATTCCCGGTAAGCAAGTTTGTTGTATGCTTTGCAAAGCACATGTGAGGAATTGAATGTTTCACAATATTCTACATAATATGATTCTGGTAAGCAGGAAATATTGCTTAATACACTGGGTGCATTCGTAAAGCTTCCCTGGGTCATCCCTGGTCTACCCCGGTGTGTTCGGATAGCTTTTGACGTCATTTTAGGGGCTCACCCAGGTCAGCCCCCAGTGTCCTGCTTGTGGAGTGGGTCACTTGGGGATTGGCCCCAGGTAAACGACGTCACTACGAGAGCGGTGAGTGGTCGTTTGTTTAGCTCTTGTCAGGGGCTCACCCGAGTGGGCACCGCGGGGTAGACCCAGGGAAGCTAAACGAACGCACCCACTGGTTAAGCAAAAAACCCATTGAACCAGTGAGTTGCAAACTATTGACCTATATAGGGCATTCTATTACCTGTACTTGCCACTGTTGCTTAATGAGATCTGTGGCCGATTTATGAAATATGGCCCAAACACTAAACTACATTATACTCAGAAACCACACTTATTCAACACGTCATAAAAAAGAAAGAATATGACACACGAACAAAATTATACAATCAGAGCAAAATAAACTATCAAGTCAAGTCATTATCAAAACTATTATCAGAAAACTGAAAGATTATTTTTCGATTTGTTGGTATATATGTCATTGTCTCATGTACAGCAAGATTTGTGGTTGTGTTTTCATATTGACATGTACTGAACATTTTTAAAATATTTGCTTTTTGTTACAACATCTTTGAGTTACCAGCATACCCCACTATAAATGATGTCATTTTGCTAAAAAAAATCCCTGGATGTCACACAAACATTTCCACCACTCACAATATTGTGATTTTTATCACTGCATCAGGGCCCAATTTTATGGCTCTGCTTACCGCAAGCACAGAATCGGCGCTTACGGAAGCAGGACATTCTGTGCTTACGGCAAGCGATTTCAAGGGCTAGCGTCGAACTTTGGCTTCTGCCATGCCTACTAGGCATTCTACGCTTACAAGGCTAGTGCAGAAACTTGGCGCTTGCACGTAAGCTGGGAATCGTGATCGTAAGCGCAGAACTCTGCGGTAAGCAGAGCCATGAAATTGGGCCAAGCATGCCAGACCCCAGTAGTACATGTAGTACACAAAGTTATCACCAATAAACATAAAGTTTGGACATGTACATGTAAGTACATGTACATGTATGTAGGCGCTAGTTAGTGAAATGTAACACATTGTCCGAGTTCCAGATACTTAGCTTATTCATGCAGTACTTTTAAAAGCAACCCTAAACTTTGTTAACTCATTTGATTTGTTTAGATCACTAGATTTTCTTTTCAAACTGACCCCAGAGCAAAGAGCAACCTTTTCAGAAATTGCTATGTATTATGCATATTATATGATACAAATTTTGCCTATCATTCAATTACATCATTAGTGAGCCCAACCTATCCGACAGTCCCTGAGTCTAGATTGGGAGAGCAATATGCTGACGTCTCAACAGTTTCCAACATGAAATTAACTGTTTAAAAGCATGACTTCCAAGAAATGTAACCACTGTATGTTGTCTCAAACCTCAGAGTGGTAGACACTTTGAAACACGTTTATATCTGAGAGTCTTGTGTGTAATTGAACCCAAAGTTCCCAAGGTTATCACTTTAATTTGTGAAGACCCAACATTCAAACACGAGTAAGACTTGCACAACGTATAGGTTAGTTGTGAACTACTTTGTAAAATATTCATACAAATTGATACTTTGCGATGTGTCAAAAACTTTTTTTGAAATTGATATTCTATCATTTATGTGTACATTTTTATTTTTATTCACTGCAAAAACTCTTCTGATGACATTTTACTGCATCTCAATGTAGTTGTAGACGTACACATTATTTAAAACCTCTCTGCACAACAATACAGAGCTGTTTTGAAGAGAAAAACAAACAAATTTGCTTTGTAACTATGTAAAGCAAACCTCAGAAAGAACAAAACACAAGAGGAAAGAACACAACACAAGAGGAAAGAACAAAACACAAGAGGACAAAAAAATAGTTTGTTTTTAGCAAATTCCACCTCCAACATGGTTGATTGTGTCCAACATGTTGCTCAGCTTAAACAATACTGTATTGGTTTTGCTTAACGTACACAAAAAAGGCACAGATGAAATAGCTCTACTGTCACACCAGCCAGCATGCATAAAATATATATATATTCTGTACATAGTTTTTATACAAAGCTTTTAAAGGTTTCATATTCTACATTGCTGGCTCATCAAGAGTATTAGAAGAGCTACTTGGAAGAGCTTGGCTTTAGTGTTTTGCATACTCATAAGACTATCAAAATCATCCAAAATGTCAAATGTGTTAAGCTTGTACAGCGTTATTTGCATAAATATTTGTTCACGTTCCTAGGCTGTATTCTAGACCGACATTGTTTGAAAAATGCCTTTCTTAAAAAGTAGAACAACTTTGTTTACATATATATCCCTAACTCCCTTCGAAACCCTTCTTATGGTTTTATCTGCATTCGATGGAATCGGAACCCAAACATAATCTTGTTATTGTGAAAGGCTTAGATACCAGTCTAATCAGGGTCTGTAGGATTTGGTTTTGAGTTCATGCATTATTTTCTACCTCCATGTGCATACTGACACTGACTAAAGGATTTTGACCACTCCTGGAAATGTTAGCGCCCAAATGCCACAAGTGGCTAGGGTTGAGAATGGCCTCACCTTAAGCGTTTTGTTTTGCATTCTATGCTAACTGGGATCCACCACAGGGAACACAGACATTCTTAGAAAAGCTGATATTGATTCCTTATAGTTGTCGTAAATCTCCATGTACGTGCCATAAGAAATCTAGCCACCAAGCTAACACACAACAAATTGAAGCGCTTTTATCTACAATTGTAAAAAATATGCATTAATATAAAACCAAGAGGTTTTGTTTAGCTTTGGCAGAACACTTCTAAGCAGTATACCCCACTGGCTGTGATTTGTTCTTTGCCTAAAAGAAAAGCCGGTAGCTTAAACTCAAATGTAAATTAGTTTGCACATATATTTTTCCAAGGTTAATTTCCAAGAGAATATTTATACAGCAAAGGTGAGTAGCATTCATGTGTGCATTTGGAAAACAACAATTCGGAAAGATTTTGAAGAGAGAAAACTAGGCGAGGTCACAAAACTTAAGACAAAAAAGAAAATGGAATGTGTGACAGTCAGAAATGGACGCAGACAAAACAATGTTTTGGTAGTCTTGGCTCCAAGACGCTCACACTCATTTATAAGCTTTTATCCAACTGGAGAGGGCGCTGTACATATAAATATCTGATCCATTTTGCTTTTGGCAAGCCATTCTTTGAATTCTTGAATGCTGCACGAATGTATGAGATAGTGAAGTCTCGCACCAAGACTTATTTGGGTAGTTATCTGGACTTTAAAGGCACTGGAGACTATTGGTAATTACTCAAAATAGTTGGTAGCATAAAATTAAAAAACTTACTTGGTACAAGCAATGAGAGCTGTTCATACATGCACATGTATAAACAATTGTGAGAAATGTAGTTTTTGAGAAAGAGGTAAATGTAATTTCTCACTCAAATATTAAAAGACTTCTCGGCCTGAAGCCTTTTATTGGCATCTGAAAGCACACACACTTGTGCAACAAGATTTGTTTTGTTTTCTTTCATTATTATCTTGCAACTTTGATGACCGATTGAGCTCAAATTTCGACAGGTTTGTTATTTTGTGTATATGTTGAGATACACCAAGTGAGAATACTGGTCTTCAACAATTACCAATAGTGTCCAGTGCCTTTTAAGGATGTAAAGACAAAACCTCTCTTCAACCATCTAGAGGTAATACTCCGACTCATCACTCCTTGCAGATCTTGGCGTTTCTGCAGGGCTTGGTTTACTCCATGGTTGTGTCTTGGATCCATTGCCTTGCATGGAGGAATCACTGATGTACTGACGTCGTATCTGGGCTGCTGGGGTGAGCTGCTGTGGTAGTTGTATCTCTTCACGGGGGTCGATCATTTCATTGATTTCTAAAACAGAGTAAAGAAATGTGATACTTACTGTGTCCACTCTCTCCTATGCGAGTCTCACAATATTTCATAATTATTGTTTCTGGTGTAAATCCATATCTCCCGAGTGTATTCGGCTAGAGACCCTCCTAAACACTCCACTCTATTGTAAATTAACACCCCAATGCTTGGACTCTGTAAGATTGGTACACATGACCCAGTTTCATATTCCATAATTTTAGTGATGGAAATTTTCAGCAAACTACTGAATGTCTTACCAGTAAGTCTCTTCTCCAGCAGTTTTATATTCCATAATTTAGAGAGGAATGGTTTAGCAACACAGGAGCAAACTACTGAATATCTTACCAGTTAGTCTTTTCTCCAGCTGTCTCATATTCCGTAAGATAGTAGCTATCTCCTTATTGTGAGTCTTCAATAACGGTGACTCTGTATCTTTCAGGACGAGGGCTAGCTCTGCATCAGTGGCATTAGGAGATTGAAGTTTCCTGCAGAGAAACAAACGCACCTTTTATTGCAACAAAAGTAGTTCTAGATAACGAGAAGAATTGTCTTGAAAATTAGGGATATTTATAAGTAATGTTAACAGTAAGCACCTCATGCCATATCAATTCATCATCAAATATTTGTAGAGTGTCATCTATCTAGATTTCCACTGCGAAGCGCTTATAGTGAAGTGAGGAGAAATTTAACCACAAAATCGTCACAGAATGTTATGTGGAGATGAAAATTGCAGTGGACTAATTTTAAGCAGTTTCAAAGAGACAAGTCTTCAACTGGCTTCAGGAGTCAAGTGAGCTTAGTTGATAGGGGAGATCGATCCAAAGCTTTGGTGTTTAAAATGTAAAAATCCTATATAACACCTTCATCAATGCTTGCATGTACATGTATGACATACATGTACTATAAGTGTTATACACCAGCAAAGAAACAAAATACCTGGAAGGGTTTACATTTGAGGTGTTGGAGCCTCAAATGGTCGAGTGTTGTCAACTTACTTGAGTTTGTAAGCCACTTTATCGGAAGCGTCCTTGAGTTTGATGGATAGGTGACTTATTGAGGACATCACCAGCATGTCAAAGGACTGAAATAAACAAAGAACCAGATAAAGTGTTAAATGGAAGTTGTGAGCATTGTATTTATTGTTAACATGTAAAAACAAAAACCCAATAATACTGAGTTCTTATATACATGTTGCGCTTTGTTCACAGCAATCTCCGTTTGAAGTATAATTCCTGATCCTTTGTAGCACAGGAACACCGGGTGGACCCTTTCTCTTTATAATAAATGTTTACTCCCACTCATACTCGATGACAAAAACTTGTAACAGGAAAGAATCATATATAGAAAGGTTTGCGGTAACACCATGTAATGAATATCTCTAATGAGTTGGGGTGGTTCTAAAAAGAACCGTTGCGGTTTCAACAAGAGTTTCTGGAGAATGCAGGAAAGAATAAATTATACAGTTTTAGCACATGTAACTCCAGCTTGTGTTCTCAATATTTTTTACGTTTTACAATATTTTTTTTCAACAGTACTATACAAGGCAATGTATTAAAAAAAGTTGTCACTGCTTTATAAGAAGTTTTAACCTGTACAATTTTAAGTAGGAGCTTCAATGCATGAGGGGCTGCACGTTTATAGCCAGGTGGCAGCAACTTGTGCAGTAACAACTTTACAAGACAACAAACCTACCTCCGGTTTACTCCACTGTTTATGTTTGAGGGAGATAGGAGGGCTTCCTGGTTTGGCCAACACTGGAGTCTGAGAATATAAACCTGTCAAACAAACCAACAACGTCCTCAGTTAAAACATTTCACAGGTTCTCTTTCGTGTGTACCTTTCTCAAATATAAAAAATGTGATTGGAGTCAAACTGTGATCTCTTACAAAATATTTTAAGAATTTGTTTTCAAGATCGTTTTGCCTGTAAGATGGCAGGGTGATGACGTCAATGCATAATTTCTCGACACTTTCTTTCTTTCTTCCTTCCTAGTGCAGCCTTCATGATTGAAGACAGTCGTGCTGTCAGACAAATGGGGCGAACCCTTTCTCTTTGCGATAAGTGTGTCTTTTACGTGCATTGATATTTTTTTATAACAACACCTGGGACCAACAGCTTTACTTCCCATCCAAAAGGACAAAGCAATGGTTAAGTGTGATGCTTATAAAAGGACACAAGTGTCACGACCGGGACTCAAACCCACACTCTGCTGATCAGACGGTGGAGCTTGAGTTCGTTGCTCTTAAATGCCCGATCACGACACTTCCACACTTTCACTTTGTTGTAATGGAAGAGAAACTCCTGTATACTCCACATGGCTATTCAACTTTTTACCGAATTACGGAGCGATTCTACACTTCAAATCATGACAATTATCATGCTGGTTAGTGGCTTTACCTTCGGCGATGTTGTTGCTGACTGACGTAGAGCGTTGTAATGGCTGTTTGTAGTTCTCAGTCTGTCTCTGGTTGTTAGAGTTCACACCAACGGTATCCTCTGAGAATATCTCATCCATCATCCTCTGTGTTAAGTTAAATATGCATATTGAATTTTTCTGATAATTTTTCTGGTTATCTCTCAAAATTGAGACTTTGATACACTAGAGGACAGCAGACATATACCATGTATACAGTGTCAATTTGTAGTATTAATGTAATTCTGTCTACACCAAGGCAATGACCAGGGGGGCATGAAGGCAATCGCCTTTAATGCCTTTGTGCAATGTAGTATCAGGCCTGAGTCAACTTTTTCAGGCAACTTGGAGTTAACCGATTACAGTGCATGCTACAGGAACACTTTGATAGTACTGTGTAATGTTTCCAACATTGTCTTACGATTCCCAAGAATAGTATGTGAACTTTCATGTGTACCTTTTCAAGCACAGTGAATTTACCTGGTACATCTGCTGTTACGTGGGTTACCTGGAGATTTCTTGTATATCCAAGATTTTTGTTTGATTTCTTTTTTAAACCATACCATTTTCCTTGTATTATTTGTCAGTTAAAAAGAGGTATTACCCCAATATTCAGTTGTGATTTTTATTTAAATAAAGGGTTTCCAAATAAGCCATTATCCAACCACACTGACTGGCTACTACTGACGTTTTAGCAACAGCAACACCCATCTTATGGGAAATGAAATGTTTAGATTAAATTCAAGAGCAAACTGATAATGTACTGTACATACATGTAGCCTTTAAACTTCTGGGAACCTAAGCAGTCCCCTCACCCCACACCACTGTGACTAAACAGGCCACACATAGCATTTCCCCAACACTGCCACCAACCACTGCTCATGTACAACCAACTTTAAATCTTTGTGAAACCCTGTCATTACATACATGTACAGCTTCAGTGTTTAGAAACAATTGTGGAAGGCAAGAAATAACATGTAAACTGATTACCAACCAAAATGAACGGTAACAAAATAGTGATAATTGCCAGACTGTTGACCGTCCTTCCGAAAGGTTAAATCTGCCATATTGTTTTTAGAGACACTTTTGATGAATAAATGCTAGTAGAAAACACAATGTAGATTAACCACTGTTAACTACCTCTTAAGATTTCCTCAAAGGTTAAATCTCATGCAGAAATGACCAAGCACTGTCTACCAAAAATAAAATGAAAAGACAGACAAATATTGTGCTGTATAAATCAGTAGTTGGATACAAAACCTCAAAAAGCAATCAATTTAAACACTAGGCAAATAAGCCAATTACAAAAGCACAAACATTATCTCCAGACAAAGCTACATATACATGTACAAGGGGTTTTTAAGGATCCACAAACCAAACAATCACAATAGCAATTTATGGACAACAAAACTGTTATTAAAGTAAACATTGCAGAAATGGGTGCGGATTGATCAAAAACATCAAAGTACTCCACCAAAAAATAAAATACCAACTAAAAGACATAGATACATTAAGAATCTTCTTGACCCCAAATAAATGTACATTAACCACCAAAGACATTTAGGGGATAAAAACAATTAAAGGGAATTGTAAACTTGTAAACATTTAGTGGATTGATTTGAACCTACTTTGAGTTGAGTAACAAGCAAAATGAGATTACTTTGGGGCTAATTAGTGTATTGAACTGTTAATTGTGTGCATTCTTTTGATCCCGTTTGAGGGGCAAGGTGGAGCAAGGGGGGGGGGGGGAGGAGCAAGCAAGGGTTCGGAGCGTGGGCTTTCACTCCCTTCAATCCCCCCTGGTTCACCAATGATTCGGACCACTTTGTATACGTTTGTACACTGCACTTTGTTGTTGCGCTTATTTGCAATCTTGGTGCAGTGGTTCAGACAAAGGAAAATGCATGCAGATTATATTACAAATCATACAACGACTTGACCAAAGGTGGGGATACATACGTGTACTCTACCAACGGGACACTGTACAATTGAATCATGTCTAATGACAGCGATGCAACACCATTAAGGATTGTATTGGTTTGGATTTACTTACCACAAAATGAAAGAGAATCTGTGTGTAGGAACCACACATAATACAGTAAGATATTGAGTGGAAATTAACACCATTGTAAAGGCAATAACCAGAATTATTCTTTATCCCCGATGCAAAATTAAAATCTATTATGTTGTTGCAATACCTGCTGCTAAAAATATGGAATTCGAACTACCTCTAGGCAACAGGCTTGATCGACGGTCTAGTGGTAAGACATCTGCTCTAGCATGGTGAAGGTCATGGGTTCAAATCTCACCTAAGTATTATGCCTGTGGATTTTTTTCTCAAGATTAGGGAAAGTACTAATATATGTGTACAGTGCTTAATAAACAGTGGTTTAAGGATAAACAAATCAATTATTCTTATGTCCGATGCAACTACTGGAGTGGTATTTACAAAACTGTAAGTTTTACTTTGAAAAGGCAAAAAATGTATAGGCTTTGTCTTATTTCATTAAAAATTATTCCAAACCCCTCAAAAACTGAGTATGCAAACCCTTTAAGTTTTGGCACCACAATAAAAGCAAATCACAGTACTGCAATAAATCAAACAACCAAAACAGGTTTCAACCAATTCTCAGGCATGTCAGAGAGTAAGTTATTTAAGTTTGTAATGTTAAAACCTCGTACCTCATCTTTGGGTATGTTTTCCATGGCCATTCCGAAGGCCCCTTCCCCTTTGGCCAGCCGCTGTAAGCTCTGAGCAAGGGAGTTGCTAGCCTGGGCGATATCATCACCGTTCCTCAGCTCGTGCTGAGAGCGGGACACACTGCCCCTCAACTGCTGCATGGAAACGGTCTTCTGCTGGGGTGCAGTGGTGCTGCTGTTACTGCGAGGCTTGTAGTGGTTGTAGATTGGCGCTGACTTAATGCTGCTCTCATCGGCGCTGGATAGCGAAGAATGGCGACCTGTGACAGATCTGATGTAGGCGTTGATATTTTCACTTTCATCTGCGGGTGGTTCTTTGTACCTTTAAATACAAATTGTGTTCACTTTTATCAAACAATACACTCAGTTTGAATTCTTGACAAAAGAAAATATGTACTTTAGTTCACAATGACCCATCCCAATGGAGCTATTGCATTGCCAATAATACTGATTTTAAACGATTTGGTCGAACTAGTTTGTTTTATGAATACCACACCTTGCACAGACTCTGATAGATGTAAGATGAAAATAATTCAAGGGAGCTAAAGGTAGGAATTGATATTCAACTTGCTATTTGTATATCTTCTACATCAAAGTCTTACCTTCTCCAAGTTCCAGTTGAGGCTTTCTTGACAGGCGATGCATCTGAGGAGCTCTGAGACAACTTTCTCGAAGCAGTTGTCGTGGACGTCCTAGCGGATGAAGTTGTTGATGAGTTTTGAGTTTTACCCATGATTCTAGAGCTCATTTCACCGGCATTCGTCTTTGGTTCTCTGAGAGACTGGCTGCGAGCGTGTTGAGCGATCTGTCCACCTAGACTCACTTCGCTCCTCGGTGTCTGATCACTGCTACGACTGCTCAGCCTTTGTCTACCAGTGTCAATCCTCGCACCGGTTGTTTTTGTCCTGGCGTGCATATCCTTCGGACTCTGGCAACGACCGTTGTCCTTCTGGAGGCTGGATCGTCGAAGCATGGATGGGTTTCTGGAGCTGCTCATATCGGACATGCTTGAGCTGGGGCTGATGATGTCCTGCTGCTCTGGACCGGGAGAATCCTTGCCGTCAAAGCGAGATTTACGCAACATAGTGCTTCTGGTCTGCCTAGGCTTGCTAAGGTTAGCTTTGATCTTCCTGATGATCTTGGGGCTGGTATCCCGGCTATCCGACTCCTTGGGAGTTTTACGGCCAGTCACGCGTCCTGTTGGTAATGAGGCAGACAGGCTGGTGTTACGACGGAAAGAGGCCGAGTCCATGGAATCGCTCATGCAATCTGAGGCGGCAGACGAGTCTTTGTTTTTAGAAGATTGTGGCGTTTTCTCAGTGCGTTTGTATCTCACAGGTTGGGATAAACGGTTCCAGATGCTTCCCTTTTTGCTCTTAGAATCCGGTGTTTTTGTGTCACTGCTCTTGGATTGTGCATTTCTGTCCTCGCTACTCCTCTTACCTTGATATCCCGAGGGTGGAAGACTCGCTTGGTTACCCCTCTGAGGGTAAGTATTCCCAAGAGACCCAACCACACCAACACAACTAGTGGAATCCAAGTCCGTGTCAATATCCCCGTCGAATGAGCGATGGGAGTAGTCATAAGACTCTGAGAGCTCCGGTGATGGTGTCGATTCCTTACGACCACGCATCCTCATCTCAAGATTCTTAACAAATGTTTCTGTGTCCTTGAGTAGTAAATCAGTATCCATAGATACCTCTGTGTTTAAGTCCAATCCATCGTCATCATGCGATTGTCTGAGATCTATATCTGCTCTGCTGATTGATACCGTTGGATTCACTTCTGAGGGTCGAGTTCCCCATGGGGGCGAAATTACTTCCTTCGTTGTGGTCTCTGGGTTCCTTGGACTATAAAAAGCACTTGAGGGTGACTGCCTGATGCCGTTGGTTCGTGGGGAGTCGTCCAAACTGGTCGAGTGGGGTAAGTGTTGGTCTCCCCTCTCTGGAGGAGTTGTCGGCAAGAGGCGTTTTCCGCCAGACCTCCTTGGAGGAGGTTTAGGGGCGGCTGATTGGGCATGATCCTGGGTATGGTTCTTGTACTCTTCGCCAACACCGTGATCCCTTGGACTATGTGAATTGGTACCCTGAATGTATTTGCCGTGTTCATGGGTAGGTTTGGGGTTGTCTTTATTCGCTAGGACGGCCCATTGTCGTACCCAGGCCGGGGTAGTAGAAGAAGACCCTGTTGCAGGTGGCTTTGGCTAAAATAAGTATACAGAAAAATAAATTATGACCTTTTTACCGTTTTGTCACAACTTCACTATAAAAAGAGATATTTACGCACCGCAACCCTGCACCAAAGTTGTACATAACTGAAACTTGTCAATCTTCAATGTACACAAAAACCTAAATGCACTGAGGTACAGCATTATTGCACTGATCCCTCCCAATGCAACATACCAGGCTATAACAAAATCAACTTACAATAATGTTTGCAATGATGAAATGAAATAAGCCCGATAGACCCTTTGACATCACAAACCCAAACAGTGCACTCACTGAGGTCAAAGGGAGGCATATCAGTGGTACAGTATGGTGCGCACATTTGCATTGTTTGACCTTGTTCTTGGCAAGAATGGATCTATTTTATTGAGGGGGACTGCATGTTGGCGAAATTTAGTAAGTAATGAGAATCATATAAACAACTTGGAAGAATTTAAAAGTTTTCCTACAAGTTTTTGACAAAATCTTACCTGAAAGGATGCATGTGCATCTGACGGTTTAACACTTTCTTGCCCATTAGGCTTTCCATACTCCTGATCCAAATATCTATTGATATCCACCTGTTGTGTATGGACAGCCTCTGCAGTTACAGCCTCCTCTTCGATCTCCCCATCGCCGACATCCTTATCGGTGTCTTCATCACTGCCCTGCCTGGTGTCCATGCTCGCATCCACCCCAAACACCTCATCGATCTTCGACCGTGCCTCCAGGACTTCTTTAGACTGGTCCTCACTCTCAATGGTATAGGTCCCTGACTCGCTCACATTGTCCCCATTCTGGTTTTCCTCTGCCTCGCTTCTGTGGTGGCCGCCGCCAAGAGATGAGCGCGACATAACGGGGCCTGATTTGGATGTCGTCGGTTGTCGAGGAGAAACAAGTGGTCGTACCTTTAACTGCTTTGAGGAGTCAACTTTACTGGCTTCTGTTAGTAACGACAACAGAGACAAAGGCTTATTTAAATTGCATGCGAATTCTCTATTGACCATGGAGATGTGTGTCTTTTTTCCTCTATTGTTGCTATCGCACAAATCAGTTTGCGTCACCTTTATTGGAAGTATGAACCACCAAAACTCAGCAGTATTTAGATGAGTGGCTACAAACCAACACTAATGAAATCCGTTCTGGAATGTTCAGAGATATGATAGGCTATTGAAAAAAACCTGAAGTATAAGCACAAAGCGTGAACAAAGCTCGCGAGCGCGCAGTGTGAAATCTTGCGGGTACTATGCCTGCTTACATACATTTAACTTTGGGTTTGAAAGCCCTACTCTGCACACTGGGGTGTTCGATATGGTTTTATCTTCATTTTCTTATGAATTTAATCTGAGTTATAAAATGAAATTTATATTGTGGATTTCAGGTTAAAAAATTAGAAATACTTTGGATACTGGTTAAATTCGTACATAAATGCTGATGAATGTAAACACTTCATTTGAATACTTATCTACTACAAGAACGGTGTAGATTGCTGTTGGGGCTTATTTAAATTTGAGGGTGTTCCAATGCCATTTCCTTATCTTTGAAAGTATCTTTAGATGGGTAAATTTCTCACAGGTTTGGTATTGATATCACTTTATAATCACCGAGTTTTTAGATTAAATTTGTTTTCTAAATGTTCAAGAAAACAAAAACAGAAAATCTTGACTATGTTAATTTTACCTGAGTTATTGGCCGATCTGGAGTCACCCTGACCCACCTTGGGGCCCTTCTTGCCTGGTGAGGTGGCCCAGAGACTGTTGAGCTTTTGCACTGCTGATGGTGACACTCTTGGTGACTGTATAAGAAAAAATAACAATTAATAATGACAACATACATGTATGTATGCTTTCAAATTTGTTATGACCTCTTATACTGTGGAAATCTGATTTCAAACCTGTCTAAAATTACTAAATTTTGTTTTTACTCATAATATGAGTAGATTAAAAAAAAGAGTATTAGCGTTCAATGCAAGCTTTCAAGATCGTAATTTGGTAGTAAAATGTTCATGAACTAAATTATTATTTATCAAACATGGAAAAAAAATACTTGAATAAAAAGGAAACAGTTATGTATAAAGCACTGTACACTCAAATTCTGTAAAAAAAAAAAAAAAAACACAGTCAAATCACCTGGCACCTGGGTGGAATTCAAACCCACAACAACCGATTGCTTAGAGCTTAACTACAAATCAAGTAGAGTTTATCGGTATTCAAGTAAGATTCAATGATAGTCCAGATGAATCCTCTCACCTGATAACTATCTGGATCATCACCATAACTCTTCTTCATCTTCCTCTCGGCTTTTCTACCCTCGACGATCTTCGTGCTCTCCTCGATTTTATTCTTGACCGTCGCCGGCACAAACTCGCTCAGACTCTCGTTCATGGACATCTTGGGAGCGTCTTCCTTAGCGTTGAACTCGATGGTGAAGCCGACGTGTTTCTCTGAGGCCGACACCAGCGTGACCTCGGTGTGCTCGGGGGTGGTGGTAGGAGCACGTTTACTTGGGGTGGTCGGGTTGAGATCTGTTGGGCGACGGGTGTACATATGAATGGGAATGTCTCTTTCTGCTTCGTTTAGGGGAAGCTTTGTGGGTCGTTCCAGTTGTTTAACGTTGCTGGTGCTTGACGTTGAGTGCATATCTACGTTTGATGACAATTGAATAATAATGTTAGAAAGTCTACAATACACAAGTCTTCTTGAAGTAACGATATCAACTTGCTTTTGAAGTTGACAATGTTTCACTCCTTGTGGATTTTATAAGAATAAAAAAAACAATACTAATAATCTGGAAACCTAATCATCGTTACTTGCAGCTGTCAAACTGAATCGCGAAGGCCAGCTTGCAACGTGTTCAAGCTACTGGCATGCAAGGATGCCTTTGGCAGCCAGTCACATAGACCCATACGACCACGGAGCACAGTCAGAGATCAAAAGTGTTTGATAGTTCCGGAGAGTGGAAAACCAAAGGCTCAGGAACATACCCATGTGGCATAGGGGATGACCAATACACAGATGGCCCTAGCCAGGAATCGAACCTGGGCCACATTGGTGGGAGGCTAGCGCTTTATGCACTAGCCAACCATGCCATTCCAATCCACTTATAGTCATGTATAATTCTTCTAGTCTTTGTAACATTTCCAGCTAGTTAGCCAACCAAATGAAACCATTCAACTGAGAATGACATCGAATGGTCAGGAGGATTTTAATAAATTGGTCACTATTACCTTTCCCATTGGATGTGTATGTGTCGCTCCTCTGTCTTGAGTCCTCCTCTTTCTCCTCCATAAACTCCTCCCCTTCCAATCGGTCATCTTGACCCCACCATGCTGGCTGACCATAGAGAGCAGACGGTGGGGAAGTCACTGAATCTACAACAATCATCAAAATATGTCAACAATCTTAACGATATCATCCTTGTATCTGGGATAACAAAAATAAAGATGAAATATAGTTTGGTTTAAATTCCCTGCGTCTATGTATGATGTATGATGTACGATGAAGCACTGTATATAGATGTTATGCATGATGTTACAGGAATACGGCGGCCTCTCTCAGACATTAAAAGACAGTAGCCTGGTTCCCTGTCTTTATATACAAGGATAAAGATAGCCACTGGTCTTACATGCCCAACGATATCAATGGACATGGTGGATAAACTTACAGTGATGTAAGCTTTCAATTTATGCGTTGGGAAAAAAGCAATCCGAGGTTTGATTTGAAACCTTAACATTCCGCACTCTGAAGCAAAAGTCCAAACTGACTGGCAGCACCCTGAAATCTGCAGAACTACTTCAAGGCTTTCAAACTGTTTCTTAATTGTGGCATCACAACCCTCCCTTTAAATGCAAAAGCCCTTAGTGTCGTTGCCTAGAGACCCTCTCGTATCCTCAAAAATACTCCACGGACTCCGATAAGATTGGTATGTCTACGATAACCAATTGTTATACCGGTCTACAGTTACCATATATCCAACAGAGTCAGACAACTTCCTGATGAGGGATTTGCAGGATTTGGGAGCATTAGTTTTTAAGTATCTGTAGCACTCAGTAAGCCTAGCTACTGTAGAGGATCAGGACGACTTGGTAGTATACCTTGTTTAGGCAGTGACGTCTTACTATGAGAAGACATGCTGCTGTTGTTTTCCAATGCAGCATTTGCTCTATGCTCGTACTGATGAGATGCATGGTGCTCGTCATGCCTGGTGTGTGGTCGGGTCAGATACGCCTGCACAAGAGAGATTTAACCATATCAGCAAATGAAAATGTGTGAATTTTAGGTTGTAATTATAAATCCTTTTTTTTTGGAGAGCATACTGGCCAGAAGGGTTCATGGGATTCTGCCCCTATTGTAAAGTTACATGATATTCAATGGTCAGACAGTAGGAGGGTTGACTGTGTACCTTGAGATGAGTTCACCACATATGTACATACTACTGCTGGTGCACAGCGTACCTATCACTCAAAACGGTGATATTGAATAGTTAGACAGTAGGAGGGTTGACTGTGTACCATGTAGATGAATTCACCACATTACATACTACTGCTGGTGCACAGCAGTTCTATCACTCAAAACCATGTGGATGATATTGAATGGTCAGACAGTAGGAGGGTTGACTGTGTACCATGTAGATGAGTTCACCACATTACATACTACTGCTGGTGCACAGCGTATCTATCACTCAAAACGATGTGGATTGAATGGATAGACAGTAGTAGGGTTGACTGTGTACTATGTAGATGAATTCACCACATTACATACTACTGCTGGTGCACAGCAGTTCTATCACTCAAAACCATTTGGATGATATTGAATGGTCAGACAGTAGGAGGGTTGACTGTGTACCATGTAGATGAATTCACCACATTACATACTACTGCTGGTGCACAGCGTATCTATCACTCAAAACGATGTGGATTGAATGGATAGACAGTAGTAGGGTTGACTGTGTACTATGTAGATGAATTCACCACATACTGCTGGTGCACAGCATATCTATCACTTAAAATGATGATGTTGAATGGTGTAAGACAGTAGTAGGGTTGACTGTGTACCGTGTAGATGCATTTAACACATCACTTCAAACTACTGGCTTGCACAGCATGTCTATCATTTAAAACCATTGAATGGTTGGACGATAAGAGAGTTGACTGTGTACAATGAATATGCATTTACCAAATGACATCATACTGCTGGCTTGCATAGTTTATTATTCGAAACCACATTTGAACGGTCAGACAGTGGGGAAATTTTTAGTGAAGATACATTAATAATACAATCTCCTTAAATTCCAGTTAGGATAAAACCTAGCGAACATAACAGTGAAGATTGCCCTTGGCAAATAAACTCACTGACCAGTATCATAAGGGAAATGGTATGCAGTTATGAGCAACTGACATTTCTTACTGGTACCTGTATTGTTCAAACTTCAAACTTCATTTAATACTTATATTTGCACTTGATGAGCTATTAAAAGATGCACTAATAAGGTCAGGCTAGTTATATAACGGTCTTCTTTGTTGTTTCTTTTTGTTTTGTTTTAACTTGCTGTGTGTCATGGTCGAGCAATCTAGCACGCACATTGGACTCAAGTTCTGATGGCTCAGTAATTAGAGTGTGGGTTCACATCCTGCTCAAGCTGCTTGCGCCTTGGGCAAGACATTAAGTTATTATAAAAGTCATTGATGTTAATGATTCGCATCCTGTAGGCCAGTTTGGCCGCATACTCCAAATGCGTTGAGATGGTTTAATGAATGCTTAAGGCCCAATGAACCACGGTGTTAAAGGCCCTTTAATACAACTTTGATAATAAACTATGACTAATAACTGCCCCTGTAGTATTAACTATTTCTATTATTGTTACTATTAATACTTCTATTTTTAACTACAACAAAATGAAACGGACGAAAAGACAACATTGAACTTACACCCGAGTTTGTGGTGTCAGGCTCAATAATTTCCTGTGAATAAAAATTATGAAAGTAGTGGATTATTGAGGAATGAACTTGTGCACACATGCAATGGTTTTTAAACAAATTAAGTTTTATCAAATCTATGCATCGATATCAGAAAAAGTTTCAAAAAACAAATGAAAGTTGGTTTGAAATATGTCCAAAACGAAACGTCAATAAGTTGTCATTCTATTAACCAGATTTAGAATTTATCAGCATAGCTAGTTATTGTTTTTCGTGGACCCCTCCCCCACCCCCTCCCCAGGGATACTTTTTCTTTCCACTTAACATCTTCAAAAATGTCTTAGGTTTGTTTCATTCACTTTTGTTTTTTCAAATGTCTTTACATTTTTTATTGATCACCTGATAAAATGTATCTTGTTTTCTTTTATCAAGTAATAAACCAATAGGGAAACTGACTCAGGTTAAACTGTTTTAAAGACAAATTGACTAGATTGTGGGGTTTTGAACCTTTGATTTGCCATGGTGTACAACCCCTGTAAAAATGTTAGATCTGATATTTTGTTTACACCAATCCACTATGGATTGCCATTTTACGATGAGTGTTAATTTCGTTTTCTACACCAAGGGTGTCTTCAAACAAAGATGTTGAAGCAACTAAGATGCAAGCATCATGAGTTTATGCCTTCATGCTTTAAGATGTACGCAGGCATATGAATCCCCGTAATGACAGAAAACAGTTCAGAAACCAACCATAATGGATTGATCTAAATTAAAATACAGGCAGTTAGAATCCAAGCTTTCATGCATGTCATGCTGACAAATATTGATGCATGCAAACAGGTAAAACAGAGAGTACAAGAAAGTGAAGTGCGCATTGCAAAGGTTAGGGATAATACATATTCCACACCTTGCCTACACACAGACTAGAAACAATCAATATATTGAACATAAAATGTCTACCCAGTATTTAAAGGTTGGGTCAACTAAGAGGATTTATGGGCAAAATAATAAAGGAAGACGATAAAATTCATAAAAGTGAAAGTTTTAGCTGGATAGAGTGTCTACTTCACAGTATTTTCACAAGAATGTTGAATCTGTTCACATGTAGCGAGGTGACAGTGGGTCCAACATGGAACATCTCCTGCTGCAGCATTCACGAATGGACACCAACCCTCAGAAATGATTCATGCATCATTTATCAGAGTCAAATGTGATGGGGTAAAAAATTATCTATGTAAACCATACTTTGAAGGGAATACTTTAGCCCAACATAGTGTAAATACTATCAACAGCTGCAGTGTTTCTCACCAATTAAGTTTTTATGGACCATAAATTGTGGAGTATTTACCAATCTATGACCATTCCTTTAGACAAAGTCTGAGATTGGTACCACCTTGTTTGTATAAAGCCCTGTTCCCATTGGACTTAATTTGGGTAAACTAACCGAGCCAATGGGTAACTTACCCATTTTAAGTCCAATGCGAACAGCCCAGGAAGTTTTCCTCCCAGGTAACTTACCCGACCCAAATGGGTAGTTTAACCATGCCAAAGGTGCCCAGGAAGATTGACCCTGGTCAGTTTAACTGAGCCAGAAAGTCCAATGCGAACGCGACGACTCGGTTAAATCTCCCATCCGTCCGTGACCCGAAGAAGCTGACATGTTTTGTCATGGAAGAATAAGATTTTTGTGATTATCGAATTATTCAATGTAACGCAGGGGGCCAGCTCAGTTAGTTTACCCACGGTCTCGGTTAGTTTACCCGAGTCAAATAAATCCAAGTGCGGACAGTGGGAAAGTTAACCCGTCGGAATGTTACCCAGCGTCATGGTTAAGTTACCCAAAATATTAATCCAGTGCGAACACGACTTTAGTTTAAATCAGTAGGCTCCCTGATTAATCATAAACAACTAGCATCAGTCCAAATCTTCCACAAAAATGTTTCAGGCTAAAATACTGTCAAGAAAATATTCTTTTAACAAAAAATCCCACATATCACTCATTTTGATAAGTATTCAAAATCAAACATAAAATTGACCTAAGATTACTGACTAGACATAAGACAGTTTCATGCAATTGCTCTGGCTGGTTGGATTGGGTGTTTGGATTTACATGTAACGTCATATGTAATAAATTCCTCATTCATTTGAAAACATGTACTTTGGCATTCCAACTTACAGGGAGGGATGCAATAACATTAAAATTACATGCAAGAAATTGTTAAGGCTTTACTTTATGTTCATGCAGCAAATCAATGGTTTAAAAATATTATTCAATAGAAAACCCATGCTTTGTGATCCATCAGTGCAAAAACTGCAATGGCAGTCTGACTTAATTTTATGCAAGAATTTATTCGTACAAAATTGCACATTATTATGAAAATGAATTGTTTGATTGTGCAAATTTTGCTTAAGCCCCATGTACATAAATAATGTACTTTTGGCACAGTGTTTGGCGTCAATGCTGAGCATTTTATGTATTAATCGCAAACACGAGATATCACCATATTCCTCTATATTTATTAAGACATTTTGAAGAACATGGTGTTTCTAGGTCTACTAGCCTTTTTTTGTGAATGACTAGCAGATCAATCTGCAGTTAATCCCAGATCTCTCCCTTTCCACATACACTTTAAACCTTGTAAGACAGTACACAACGGTTTGCATTACATGTACATGTATTGTACACTCATTCCTGAACCCAATTGTACATATTTTGCCCAACAGACTAATTTACTAACCCTACATGCTTACTGCTACACATAAGGAAGGTTAAGCGACATCAAAGGCAGTGCTTTCAGCTTTACAACATTAAATACCACAATACTATGAGACAGTTAATTAGCAATGAAGTACATTACCAATAGATCAAACATGTACACAAATTACATTCCACACAAACACGTTGGACAAACTGTACATCATAGGCCCTGCTACTCGTGTACATCGTACATGTACTCATAAAAAAAAGCAATGAGAAACATTTCTTCCAAAAGCTACCCATATAAATGAAATGTAAATAATACAAAGAAGGTTTGCTGTTGCCATGCATTTAGGCTAATTGCACATTTGTGACAAACCTCTTCCATAATGTGGTCAAGTTGCTTATATCTACATCCCTCATCAACGTCTGGAGCTTCTCTTAAATCTTCCATTCTGTCCGTCTGCTAAAGACAGCATCCAGCCAACGAACGTCAAGTAAACCCCAACAAAGATATTAATAAGTGTATTGCGTCGCAGCCACAGTGCACGTACCATATGGCACAAGTCTTCTTGATTACAGTGAGACAGTATAGGTATAGAATAGGCGAACCCATGACCAATTTCACGTGAGCTGCTAAGCAGGTTTCCATTATTCAGTTTAGCAGAAACAGGTTACCAGCCTATGAAATTGTTAAAATGATGCACCCTGCTAATTTATGTTATGTTTTGAAATTGGTTCCAGATACAAGTATCCTGTTTACTACAATACTTGCTTGATGAGGCTGTACCGTGTGTGTTTGAAGTCACGTAAGTGCCTAGTCATGTTGGTCTTTGTGTAAATGCTTAGAATGGCTAATGCAACTTGAGATTTTTCACACACACCCTCGAGTATCAGGTTGCTGGGAATTTGTCTTTTTGGCATATTATGCGACCCTTTAAGCAGACAAAGATTGGCACTTATGAAGAATGGCCATGTGCATTATAACAAGTATAGTATTTTATAAATGGTCCACATTGAACATTGTACCTTTCACAAGTTGGCAAAGTTAAACCCCTCTGTGTATGTATTCCAATTATGTTTATGTGAATATTGTGCAAACATGTATCATACATTTTTATAAATCTTCATTTTATAAAGATGGTAGGATAAAGTTGTTGGTACATGTAATTGTTTGTAACTTTTGATGGAGAACAAAGAATAGGATTGGTATTGAAAAAAAACCCAATTTTGACAAGTTTCGATCTGAAGGCTCGCTGAGAACATTGTACAATGAAGAAATAACATGAAAGAAAAAACAACCTTGTCACACGAAGCTGTGTGCTTTCAGATGATTGATTTTGAGACCTCAAAATTCTAATTCTGAGGTCTCAAAACCAAATTCGTGGAAAATTACTTCTTCTGCGAAAACTACGTTACTTCAGAGGGAGCTGTTTCTCACAATCTTTTTATACTATCAACCTCTCCCCATAAGGTTTTATGCTAATAACTTTTTTGAGTAATTAACAATAGTGTCCACTGCCTTTAAGATATTGTAAAAGCCTACTACATTGTAGGCCTACACACACTTTGAATAACACTCAGCCAATGATGGATCTTCATTGACCTCAGCGAGGGAGCTGTCACCATACGTAAAGGGGTCTATACTCTCCCCTTAAAACATTTTAAAATGTTTTTGAATGTACAGTGGCCATGAAAACAATCAATCAATCAATCAATGGAAATGCAGAATACACTTGTTTGTATTGTTTAACCTTAGAGAGACAATGGAAGTTTATATTCAGCAAAAACGCTTTTTTCCTAAGGGAATGTTAACTCTTTGCACCACATGTTCTTCTTTGAACACAGTCATGCACATATCATTAATGAGTTATGCTCATAGTCATAGACACTACAGTTTAGGCTCCATTACACATTCACACTGTAGAGCTGATGTCATCACGACATTATGTAAAGTACATGTGTCAGGACATTTATTTACAGTGTACATGCATCATGTACTTTTAAAATATATGTAAGTAGGTCTACATGTACATGTACATCGAACGAAAGTTACACAAACAAAACAAACAAGATTTCACAAAGCTTTTAAAAACAAAATTGTGTTTTATCAATTTTTTCAATTTAACAGGAATGAATGTACTGAAAAGCAATGTGAGATGTAGAAGAACCTTCCAAAAAAAATACATTGCTGATTTTAGATGAAGCTGGGCAATTTTGTTCGTCTCCAAAACTGATCTAATTACCCACTGAAAGACACCCTTCTTGCAGCAACATACAATTGCGCCAGAGAGTTATTCCCCAATATTAAGATCTTATATTAATAAACCAAATTGAAATAAGCAAAATCTGACAATGACATTTTCTGCCTGTTATTTCCTATCTTGAAAATGTGACACAATTAAATGAATTTTTCCCAGGTTGGTAGTTTCATTTAGGTGTTTATTGAAACCTTAAAAATACCCTTCAAGGGTCAGATGTTGGAATTTGGCACACTGTACAGGAATCCCTTTAAAAATAGTGTATACATACATGTACATGTACATAGCGTGTATGACATTAATGGGTCATGTAGTAAAAGGCCCAATGCTAGGATAGATGAGATGTAAACGCCAGAAGCTTCGACTCCTCATGTCCCAGACACATAACTGATAATACACACAGCAGGGGATAGACAACAAGATGACTACAAGTCATACATAAATTACAATCTATCGGCAACGATGGGCTTGGCACATTCATAGTTTTCTTGAAAATAATACCAGCTGAACTGGTTACTGTTTGGGGTTCTTTTCTGTCAAGTTTTATGTGAATTTTAGGCGGAGGACAAAAAATGCTAAAATATTGCAAACAGGGAGAATGTGTACTACAATCATGGAGATATTTAGAATTACATTCAAACTGATTTTTTTTCTTCTCCATAATCAGGACGATTGTTAAAGGCAGACACTATTGATAATTACTCAAAATAATTGTTATCATAAAACCTTTCTTGATTACGAGTAATGGGGAACTGTTGATAGTATAAAATATTGTGAGAAACAGCTCTCTCTGAAGTGACTTAGTTTTTGAGAAAGAAGTAATTTTCCACGATTTTGATTTCGAGACCTCAGATTTAGAATTTGAGGTCTCGAAATCAAGCATCTGAAAGCACACAACTTTGTGTGACCATGGTGCAACAAGGGTGTTTTTTCTTTCATTAATATCTCGCAACTTAGACGACCGATTGAGCTCAAATTTTCACAGGTTTGTTATTTTATGCATATGTTGAGATACACCAACTGTGAAGACTAGTCTTTGACAATTACCAATAGTGTCCATTGTCTTTAAAATTGCTCATCCAGAACATGGACAGATTGGTTTTATTTTCAGGGAACTTTTTGAACAATCAGGGAGAGTTGGTAGCTCTGGTAGGATTATACTTAAATAGATTAAAGCCATGGTAGCTGGTGATGGCATCAATGTCTTGTTGAAATGGGAATAGTTTATCTTTAGAGCATCTAAATTATTCTGTCTCTGAAATAGTTCAAAGATATCTGAATTATTCTTATCTTAAATAGTTTTACCGTATTTGGAACAGTCTAATGCTATTTGGAATATTCTGATATAAACGTATGGTCTAAGCAGTTTTATAAGCTTGGTCCAAAATAGTTTTATCTGAGATGCCTATAATATTTGGTCTAAAATACCTTTTTTTGAAATCCTTTGCTTTTTTATCTTAGCTGATTTTTCATGAACTGCATTCATTGTTAATTATAACCTTTATTGCAATAATTTGCATTCATATACAACATTAACTAACACTCACTTCACTTAAATTTCTTTATTCCTGTTATATTATACATTGTCCCACAAGATTGATCTGACGAAAACGAAAAGTCAGTTAATAAATTAAATAATAGTCTTGCATTAAAAACCAGACTGGGCTGTGGTGAACCTGAATTTGAATTTGCGTTTTATTATAATCACTCATTATGACAGGTTTTTTTTTCCGTGTCTTTGGCACACCATAATTACACCTTTAGATAACTACTATTCAAGCACTTTTTATTACAGAGACAATTCCCCGGAAATAAGAACCCAAGAGATTTCTGAGGAATTACAAATGCTCCAACTGCCACCCCTTAATATCTTCCAACTTGATGCACTCTTCCTGGAATCTATTTTGATCTCCATCTCAAGTGATCTCACTGAACCCCAAATGTCCAAGGGAGCTTGTCAAGTGAGAACTAAGCTTTAAAGGCATTACTCACAATAATTATTAGCATAAAACCTTAATTAGCTGTTGATAGTATAAAACATTGTGAGAAATGGCTCCCTCTGAAGTAGCGTGGTTTTCAAGACAATAGTAATTTTCCACGAATTTGATTTTGAGACCTCAGATTTAGAATTTGAGGTCTCGAAATCAAGCATCTGAAAGCACACAACTTCGTATGACAAGGGCATTTTTTCTTTCATTATTATCTCGCAACTTCGACGACAAATTGAGCTCAAATTTTCACAGATTTGTTATTTTATGCATATGTTGAGATACATTAAGTGAAAAGACTGGTCTTCAACAATAACAAATAGTGTCCAATGTCGGCTACATTGTATTCCATCACATTTGACAACAATTTCTTTTTTAGAAATCAACACCTATTCTTGACAGATAAAGGCCTGAAAATTCCCCTTTCAAAAAGTTAAATCACCTTGTTCTTTTCTTTCAGTTGAAAGAAACATCAGGTACATTGTATTCCATCACTCATCTGACAATTTTCTTTTACAAAATCATAATCTGTTCTTGACAGATGAAGGCCTGAAATTTCCCCTTTTGTAAAATCGTTAGGCCCTAACGGTTTTATTCCAACAGATGGAAAATACAAACAATGTTCAAATCCTTCATCATAATGAATGGTGACTCTATAATAGACATTTCTTCACTTTTAAAAGAAGGTCAAAACCTACAAAAGATGGTGTCACTAAATGATTCAACAGTAAGCGTTGCTTGATAAGGGTAGACAGGAAATGCATTAAATGCAGCAATTAACATCCCTTCGTAAATCTGTCAGTGGTTGATCATGTTCAATGCAAGGGACAACCCTACAGCAATAGGATAACAAGCCTCAAATTACCAAGTCCAGTAATCTTAAATTCACAGCCAAACCAATCCTGCAGTCTAGTGTTTTCCCAAATACATACTTTGAAGATTTCCTCATGTATATTTAAGTTTTATAATTCCAAACATTTCATAAGTTCAACAAGTATGAAATACACATGTGTAGTAAGCAAATTATGAAAATGAAAGTGTAGAGCTACGGGACGTGTGATCATTCAAGTGGGGACCGTCTTGAAAATGAACCAAGGATAAGAGATCTTAATTCAGTAATTCAGAAAACATTTCCAATCCATTTCCAATAATGTCACTGTGGCCATGGAAGTTGCATTGACTTCAATACCTGTAGCTCACAAGGGGAAACTCAAGGCCTGGTATTAATAATCTCTAAATTATAATGGTATTATTGACAATAAGTGTACACGATGCACAGTATACACGAGTATAAGTCCACACAGTTAACCTCCATTGTATTGTCAACACTACCTTTTACAACCTCTGTATAGTGTTGATTGAAGCTGTATGTTTCCATGGTGATGGTATGCTGTGTATACATGTAAACCTATTATAATAATAATAATAATAATAATAATAATAATACATTTGTAAAGCGCCTAATGCAAAAGCCTCTAAGCGCATGAGTGTTGCTTGTTATATTAGGACTATTTATTCAGCTACTGTTGTGACTGCATTTCGGTCAGTATCACTTTATACATGTATGTATAAATCAATTATACAATGTAGATGAAAATAATAATTAGGTGATGAGCAATTGGTTTTCAAATTTGGGAGGTCTTTTTAAAATCATTTTAGGAATTGAGCCCAAATAAAAAATATGTGAATAACCCAGAAAATTGCTAGATGCTTTTCAAACAATGGTGTTTGGTGTTTTGTTTTTTGTTCGTCCCTCCCTTGATCTGCAGGACTTGGTGTAGAGAGAAATTGGTGAATTGCTATAGAGAACATTTTGCAACATAACAATGTTTCTATTCATAAACAAAAGCACCTTTTCAAAAGTTCATGCATGTCTGTATGTGTTTGCAGTCCAGGGGTGGATTTCACAAAGGTAGTCCTAACTTAGGACTAGTCCTAGGCATTGCTAAGAGATAGGACTGGTCCTAAGTTAGGACCAGTAACTCATCCTAACTTAGGACTGGTCCTATCTCTTAGCATTGCCTAGGACTAGTCCTAAGTTAGGACGTAACCTTTGTGAAATCTACCCCAGGGCCTTTCTGGCAAGCAAGATACACTACACTGGTTGTGTGGGAAATGTTGCACTTTGTGTCATATCTCGTTTTGAAAGGGCACCCTTTTTCATTTCATAAGTTGACACAAATCAGACGATGCAATCTCCATAAAATATACAAGTTTTCTTCCATTAAATTGTATACAAATTGTGCCTGCAGGAAGTCCATGCAGGCTCGATACAAACATGTGATGTCACAGATCACATGCTCTACAGAATGTTGATCTCCTGGATGAACATATCATAGGATTTCAGTATAAATCTCTTGGTAATGCCCAGACATTCATGCTAAACTCGGTTAATTCCATGCATCATTCAATGCAATTTGACATGGCTCGACATGACAGCTCAATAAATCCATCAATGTTTTATTGGTTAATCCTTTATTCCCAGTATAAACACTCTAGGAACATAATGCACTGTTATTTCCCAATATGTAGCATAAGAAGGTCATGACCAACTTCATCTGTGTGAATTGTTTTGAATAGAATAGAAAACTCATCATCAAAAATAGAAGAGCCTCCAGATGTTTTAGGAGTGTTGTATTCAAGGTTGCTAATAACAAACATGAAGCGAGTTAGAACAACAATAACAGTGGATGGTATGTTTTTAGTTTGTCTGAGCAGTTTGTGAATGTCCCTTCCATAGAGCTACATGTATATATATTGACTAGAGCGCTAACTTGCTCTGCGTTTTGAAGCCACCCTGGGCGTCGACATGTTTGATGTGTTGCGTGAATTTGGGACGATTTTAATTTTAAGAGAATACACATTGCACATTTTTTTACCTTCGGCGTGTGCGCTTACGTACGCGACTGCCCAATAGCGTACATCCGAGCTACGAAAACCGTAACTTTGACTTGATTGACGTACTAAAAAAAGTATATGCGCCTTTTAAACATGACGCACATGACGTTCGCAGTTTGAACGCTGATCAGCAGATTGTGCGTTCACATTTGCTGCATATTTTGCTTCGATGACACATAGAAAAGAACAAACGCACTATCATGCAAATAGCCGTACAATTGCCGTACAAAATTTCAAGCTTTTGTATTGGTTTGTACATAAACATGGATGCGCCCACACGGCTTCAAAACCTTAGTGCGTGCATAACAGGGTGTAAGCGCTCTAGTCAATATATACATGTATAGCTCTATGGTCCCTTCCCAAAACAAGTTAGTCTTGTAGTTATACAATGTACATGGTACATTTCCAACATTTCCAATAACATAACATAACATAAATTGAACGTGAATAACTGGAGAATATAATTTCTCATTTACAGTGTCACCCCTACCTCCATGCTAAACATACCAACCACAACAAAATTATGTGTCAAGTGTAAAAAAAAATTCACTTACCATTTTTGTTACACCATTCTCAGCTGTAAACTGTCTGATGCAACTGTCGTCCACTTCATCAAAACGATACGTTATAGGATGTAAACAAGAGTCAAGGAAATCAAAATACTCCAGGAAAATGTAAAATGATTCCAATAAAACAAAGATCTTGCGAAAGTCGTGCCAAATTGTCTTACATAACGTTTAGAAATTAATAAACTGAAAAGTAGCAAATCCAATGTTGCATTGCACAACATAAGATTGCAACGATACAATGTACATGTACATGACTTGCCTTTAGCAGAGCCAGCACAACTCCCAATATTTTCACACCCCCACCACTAAGTCACAAACCACATGTAATACAAAGAAACTGACTCTCCCTTGTCCTGGATCCATGCCAGGTGGTTGTGACAATCAATCAAACTCAAGAAAACTAAACAGATGAAGGGGTTTGGAGGATTTAGGTACAGCCACATGAAGTTAGAAAGTTTTTAAACAATGCTAAAACCACATCAAATTGACTAAGTTTATAAGTGTCAAAAACCATAAATTATTTGTATAAAACTTACATAACTACAGCTTCCCTGAATGCATTTATAAGCAAACCATACAGCACTAGAAAATGATCTTTTTAACACACTTTAGCACAATACTTAAGAGAGTAACAATAACAGAGTTTGTATTGAGATTTCCCACACAGTGTCTATTATAGTTGGTCCATTCACGTCACCTCCTATAACATCAAGGACAATGTGTGTTCACCGACCTGCCACACAACAATTCACTACCACGGGTGGTTCCACAAATAACCCTCGCTAAAAAAAAAGCTGCCTCTTGCTAAACTCAATGCCTTTGGCTGTCACTGTCGATCATTGGTAGTCTGCTGGACAGACCTCTACGAACTCCCTCTCATACAACACTTTATTTTCCGAGTGCCTGTTGTGAGCTAATATACCATAGAGCTTTTACAGGGAATTTGCAATCACCATCTGTAATGGATATTTGTGGTGTTCCTTAACTTAAAAGCTCTAAATAATTTCTCTTGATGTATAGTGATGATATAAAGTTATTTGAATAAATTTATATGTATCAGAGATCTGATACACGCACTCACAGTCCTAGTACATTTTCATAGTGGATTAGACATAATATTACAGAAAATGTAAACGAATATGATCTACCAATCTAAATTGTTGATTTTGATGATTGGATTGTTCTAATAATAACGCAATATTGGACTATATTTGGAGTAAATCTTGATGTTTTTGAAAAAGAGTTTGAACAACCTGCGTAATTGTACAGCCATTTATTGTGTCACTTCTGATCACAGCAATGTAATAATATATTAGTATTATTAATACTGAGGCTTGATTGAAAAGAAGTCTGGAACCCTTTTCACATTGAAGAATTTGAATTGTCAAAGTTGATGAGTGCATACAGGGCATAGACCTGGAATTAGCCCAGACTTGACCCAATTATTCCAACACTATTGGTAATTATAGCAATGACCTTACTCAATATTTGAGTGTGATTCCAGACCTGTGGAAAACTTGTAAAAATACTTCAAAAGGATATCATAGCCAAATCGTATGGAGTCTCCACGATGCAAACCAATGTAGGTTTGGTCCGGTATTCTTGTATCATTAACAAATGTCTGGTAAAACAAAACAGATACGTATACATGTAAATGAAAGCAATACTCCCATTTATCTGAAAATAATCTCAGAAAAAAGAAACACTTTGGCTGTTTTTTTTAATGACATTCAAATTTGCTGCAAAATTAAGTTTAAAGCGAGATTCATGAGAAAACTGTATGGTGTCTGATGAACTAGTGTAAAACAAGACACAGAAATGTTACTGCTTTTATGTTTAGTACATAAGTTTGACTCGACTGACTCTCAGTTTTACAGGCCGATTATATGGAGTTCATACTGAAAACTTGAGGACAGTTAAACAACTTACTCATCCAAAAACCCAGGCCGGAAATTTCATGGAGGCCAACAGAGGCCATGGCATTGCTGCCCATCTCTTGGCCTTGATGCCCCTTCAAAACTGTCCAATAGACTTTAAGATTTTCCAAAGGAAGTGGCCTTTTCAAAATGAAGTGCCATGCCCTACAAAAATTGAAATTTCAGACCTGAAAACCAATCTTGTATAATCCATTACAACATTTAGAATCTTTCAAGGATGGTTGACTTACCCCATTCAATGTCTCCATATCCTTAATAGAGAAACTACTCTCAAAACGATCAAACGTGATGACGGAATGTCTCCTGTCTACACTCCGAGACTATTAAAAAAAAAAAACAGAGACTTCACAATAAAAATATGAAGAAGTTAAAAGTTGTACTTCATATATTGCAAGTCTTTAGAAGAAAGTATAACTTATTGATTTGCTTCCCCTAATCACATGATTTGGTTCGAACCCGCCACAAGTGGCTCGTCGATTTCCTTCTGCAGGACTTTGAAAGCGCAGAACATAGAGAAAGGTCCTTTCTCTATGTACATTGTACATTGAGTATGTACAGTGCTTAATACATCCGTTCGTAGGTTTATCACACGTCCGTCCGCGTATAATAACTATAATTAATATTTTTATCAACAGGCACAGCATCTTTAAGCCTAGTGTATACTTCCTGTGAATGCTTCGTGCAAAGTGAATTTGACTTCAAAGCTTTGTTTTCGCTTTGAATGTTTTGGCTTAACTCCACCAAATTATTCTTTGCTAATTTGTGGCGTCACCATTCGCATCACATTCACATTTCTTTTCTTTTCTCATTTTGATTCTTGTTTTGTGAACAATATTCTGGTCCAGTTAATTTATGAGCAACAAGTCCTTCGGTCTTTCGGTCACACTAAATTTGAGCCCTGTTTTAAAAGCTTGAAATGGTCAAAGGTTCATGTCAGAATTGAGCTGCTACAGATTGTGAAGTGAAAGTGCAACATGATAACATCTTTTCAACTTCTACTGACACATGGAACCCAAAGATAAAGTACAGCGTTGGTATAAAAACAATTAGTTTCAATTTGAAAGCTCATCAATGGTAACATCATATAAACTAGTACTGATTCTCCAGAGAATCATGTCATCTACAATTAAGTCTGTGTTGAGCAATTACTTTGCTTATTTGGTAGCACAAATCAATAAGCCTGCTACGAGTGTGCAAAACCCTCTTACAAAACTTTATTCACTTGTAACATGTAATTGTGACAATTTTGATTGATTGTGTTTATTGAAAACTGGGAATTATTTTACTCTTCAAAAAAACATTTGTGCATATATTACAAACAATAGTCAGTAAGCGTGCCACTACAACAATGTATAAAACTCTTTTGGGAGAAATCTCAAACATTGTACCCAGCTTGTCTCCAGGATTACAAACTTTTCCTTTCAGAAGTAATTACATGTAACTCACACACCGAAAGGAGGCATGCCAAAGATACATACAAGTAAGTACAGGACAATGTTTTCTGCCCACTAAAAGAACACCACAGATCATCATTCACATTCCACTCTATATTTTGCTCCGATCTGTCAGCACTTATTCATTCCCAAAACAGGGACCCTCCTCTTCCCTCAGCAAACGGTTTCAACCCTCATCTAGTGAAGTCACAGACCTAAGAAAATTTCGATGTTGTATTGTCAATGCACCAATGCTCCCAGTGTGTATCAATGATTGACACATTGTGCAAACAATTTCTATGTAAATGTCAAACGTGTCAGAGCAAAGTTTTTTCACAAGATAGTTTGAGCATGGAGGAATAAATTATGGTTTGGGCTAGATACTTAATACAAGCTCGACCTACACAACCTTCTCGTAGTTGACCACGCACTATTTAAAAGGAGAGTAGTTTGAACACGATACTTTTATGAGCTCAGACTACAAGACCTTCTTGTGGTTGACCTCCGTACTATTTATAAGAGCAACCTTGAACTGACTCAGTGTATTTCCTGACACGCAATGTACTCTGTCATCGATAGCTCTTCTTCTTCTTCTTCTCATTTTATTTTTAAGTACAATCCCCAAAAGACAGTATCACATACTTCTTTGAAATTAAATTAAACAGAAATGAGCAATCAAACTTTCACAGTGCGTTTTGTTCAATCGATATCTTTAAATTAAGCGCCTCATACTTACTGCAAATATTGTAGTTTCTTCTAATGAATGCAATGAGATCATGGAATACATTTAAAACTAATTGACTAATCCAATTAATTTTAACTTACATTAAAAGCATAAACTAAAGATTGAACCTGCATCATTAGACAACTGGGTTTTCTTAGTGAGAAAGTTTAGAATAGTATTTATTTATTGAGGGTGGAGGGGGCTGGAAATTAGTTTTCAAATCCGTTAGCTCACTTTTAATGAAGTTCAATGAAGTATCAATCATCCAGAGATGTGTATCATCAAATGAAATACTGTCAAAGAAGTAACACTGATTGCCACAAAAGCCCGATTCAAAAAGCACAAAATCCGTTGAACAAAACAGAAACATTGTTTCATTGTTTTCAGTGCTTGACAAAAACAAATGAGGATAAAAATTTACTAATCTTATAAAAAATCAAAGACTTATACTCTTAAAGACAAGACTTACCGGTATATTAATTTCACAGTTCTCTCTTCCAACGAACATCATGGTCTTGGGCAAGAGGTGCACCACCCCAGAGTTCCCCACCAGACACCAAGTCATGGTGACTTCAGTCAATGTTTTAAATTCACATGGATGTACAGCAGGGCGTTCACAGGAAACAATGCCCTGCAAAGGTCAAGTAATATCAAAGATCAGCCTAGGGTCATCTAGGGTCGCAGTTACCAGGGCACAGTGAGGTCGCAAACGGATGTGGGCAAGTCTTGTTTAAAGCTGGAAAACAAAATCAGGAAGTTAAGACCGTTAAACAAACAAGCACCAAGTTAACATTACAGACATTATGTTTGGTTCATGGACACCACTCACACAATTCAAAAGCATACTTGAAGATTGTAAAGTAGGCCTCTTGTTTCTCTGTATTGACCTTGAAATTGGAAAGGATATCATGAGCTGAGACAATGGATGATGTGAGTACCAATGGTAACGAGGGCTGAGTTCCAACAAGGACCATTCGTCAAATAGCAGCTTTATGTTAATCATTTGGGACGCATACTCAAAAACATGGGTACCTGGTAATGTATTTATACCTACAGTCGACAAATGGTCATTGTACTGGACTCAGCCTTTATAACACTTTTATTTGATTAATAGATGTTTCTCCTGATGACTTGGCAGGGTAGGGAAAGTTTCATACATTTGTAGGTGGAGTACACTTATTCCCATCCGATAGTCTTTCAACAAACACTTTTCGGTTGGGTCTTTTTTTTTTTCTTTTCTTTTTTTATGATCTTCCCGTCATAGGTTACTCAGCAAAACTCCCACATGGGGAAGCTGGTAAAAGCCAATCTCTCTAACAAAAGCATTGGTTTTTATGTCTATGTTGCACAAATCAATACCAATGGTCCAGTAACTAGACGACAATTCTTAGGCCTATTCTTATTAATGTATTTTTAAATCAGGGGTAAAGCTTGGCCAGATTTGAACCCACAACCTTTAGACTGCAAGTCCTGCAGTCTAACTACATAACAATGTTTGCACAACAAACGATTTTAAAACAGATTAGCATGTTAAGTATAATACCAAAAACAGTCCACACCATGTATAAATGCAAGTTGAATGATAAACAAATTTTACTTGTGAAAGTCTTACAGTTTTAATTGCCAAATTATTTAACTTCATTTGAAACAATGTATTCTTCTCAAAATGTGTGAACAAAAAATGCAATGTAGGGCCGATACTATGGAAACATTGTGCAGAAAGAAATCTCAATCTGCTACATAGGCCCTACATGTACAAACAGAACTCCGCTTTTCATTTCCAAAGGGATTAAGAACGCTAAGTTGATATCAATGAAAGCTACAGGATTAAATCTGCCTGAATCCTTCAAGCAAAGCTCTTCTGTGACTATGTGTTGTCATCCACAACAAATAATGCAAAGCCATCCATATGGTTAGCTACATTAAATGCCCAGGGCTCTTATGCTAAATCAATTTCTGCTTTTATAAATAGGAGTCAACAAATTCAATTCAATTCACTGTGTACTGAGTGCCTGAGTGCTGAATATCAGTTAATTTGCACTTGCCGATTCACAGAGATTATAGATCTAATGAGTGACAACAGTACTAAAACCATTGGTTTGAAGTTCATATTAGCAATATATTCCCCCCCCCCAAAAAAAAAAACTAAAAACAATATAATATACATAAACTCTCAGCGATGCATTAAGCTAGCATACATACTGTATGTGGTGCCAATACGCGCGAAATGCGAGCTGATACAGTGTACGCACAAATTTCTACCGATACACCCCCCAAAAAATAATAACATAATGTTTTAATTCACACAAAAAACTAAGAGAAAACAATTTAATTTTGTATAGAATGCTCCACATTGCGCAGTTGGACTTTTAAAATCAAGATAAACACCAGGGAATGTGTTTCCATCATTGGCTTCGGCCAAACATAACAAAAGTTGGGTCCAGAATGCTTGTTTGAAAGTTCTGGGAAGAATCCTGACTCTAAGTGCAATCTCAAACCTCATGGAGATTGATATTTTCCCCCAACATTGAAATTCCAGACTCATTTATAAGTGTGTCAATTGAAGCATTTAAAATGTTCACCATACGCTTCTTTAGTAATGTCAAGCTATGTACATTTTTTTTAAAGGTGTAGGCCTACTCCTTAGTTCAAGTGCCAATCCTGGTCATAAATGTACCCTTGTTTGTATGCTTTTTTGTTTCCAAAAAAGGAAATTCTGTACTAGGCCTAAACTGTTGTTCAAACTTGTCCTATTTAGAACCTTAAAAAACTTTAGAAAATTATGTTGTAACAATTTTAGCTGTTCATGAAATGTTTGAGGTTGATACCATTGCAGTTTCAAACATTTTTTTTTCTTCAGTTAACCCTCCGATGCACTTTTTACATAATTTCCTAGGGTACAAGGGTAGACATGTGGTTTAGTGAAGGCTTGCATACGTGACACCTCTGCTAACTGCACATACAAGCACTCATGTCCCATTTGTATAGGGGTTAGGGCTCTTGTAACAACAAATAATAATGCAAATTTGTATTGAAAAAAAGAAGCTTAAACATTCATGATTCAAAAGTCAACATTTGATCAACGTTAACTCAATGTTTACTTTTGCAAGATCCAGCCAAGCTTGCACTTCAAAGATTGGCCTGATATTGTTGTGTTTTCCTAAGCAAGCATGCAGCACAAATTTGAAGCACTTGTTCGTCTGTCAAACATTTGTCATCCACTGGAACTTCACTGGAGGTCCTTTTAGAAGGACCAAGACCATTGTGATGCACTCGCGCACAAACTTATTAATGTAACAGCAACAAAAATTCACTTTGGTTCTATTTGATTACAAACTATAAATAAGAACATTACAATTGTTAACAATAAATGTGATAGTCGCACTGTATACAGTACAGGAGATCCATGGTACACATTAGATGCACTATACAACCACTATTGTTATACCTCGGTAACTAACTGTGAAGTTTGATTGGTCAGGAACCAATCATGTGACGCACAACAAAAACGCACATTACATGGCTCGACGGACCGGGTAACATGAAAAGTGATGTACACCAGCGTACATCACCTTGATCATTCCCAGCGTTGGTCGATTTCCAGCGCTGTGTACGAAACAACCGCGGGTTTGAGGGAATTGTTTCTTGTTCGTCTGCTTATTAAACAATGAATAGTCCGTCGTAATAATGTTTGAAGATGACAACAGAACTTCGAGAAGAGGAATAACAATTATACAAAGGTATAACAAAACAATTGTTGCACGCTGTGACTGGGGTCCATGGGTTTTGTACACCCCCCTCGAGTGTACAAAACGCCATGGACCCCGTCACAGCGTGCAACAATTGTATAGTGTCACTACTGTAGTATACAGTAGGCTACATGTTCAATATTTTCATTGTAGGTCCAAAACATAACTTCTCTATCTTCTTCACTATAAAATAAGAGAATATCCACATGTTTCTAAGGAAACGAGATTTACTCATTGTCAGTATCAAGCATTCATGGTACATGTATATACACACTGTACAAGTCCATTCACGGTACAAGTCCATTCACGGTACAAGTCTTGTGTATTTTAACCGACTATGCAATAATTAATTTTACAAAAAAAATACATCTTGAATTTTAAAAGAGTTGACTTTGAGTGTGATACCTTACACTCCTGTTGAGTATTGAAGTATAGGCCTTCTTATTACCCTATGACAGATGAGATTAAGTCTTTTCTTAGTGTTTGTTCAACAAAAAATTACAACTTAGTGCACATTGTAGTATTTAGCTTACTGTCATTATGATTATGGTCAGTAAAAATATGTTTAACATCTTGAGCTCCAAGCCCTTCATTAATGTGGATCCCCCCCCAACCCACCCCCCCCCCAGCAAGCCCTGGCAGAACTTTATAGATGTTTCACATAGCAACAAGTTTTGACATCCCCAAAACAAATTTATAGATGAATACAGAGGTCATAATTTTAATACTTGTCACCATTGTGGCATTGAACCACCAGCACTGCTTATCAACCCAATGCTAAAATTACAGGCCAGCTACACTGTAGTACTACTCTATGGTAGTATAATGGAGGACAAAAAACGCCTTCCTCCACGGTAGTACTAGTCTGGCATCTAGTGTTCTTTTACTACCAAATGTCAACAATGCAAAACACAATTAAAACAGTTGATAACTGCTGTTAATGCAATAAATGAACTAGCACCAAGTCCCTGCACAAAACAAACCCTGATCATCTCAACACAGTCACCAAAAAAACCTACCTTTTCAAAAGATGCAAAGCAAACTTCAAGACAAACTGGTAGCAAGTCTACCAAATCAGGCTGCCTTTAAAGTTGAAGATGGCAGAAATTGCAATTACTAAGGGTGAACTTGTAGCAAGTCTAACAGGTCAGACAGCAGAAACTACTTGAAGGCAGATTGCATCCTATTAATCATTTCAGCAAAACCTTAACGAGACCCAACAGTGACGTCTGCTCAGAACGGTCGCTGAATCCAATACTAAAAAAATCCCTCAAGCGCAGCCAATTCCATTTTACAGCACCCAGCACCTTGCTGATTGTAATGAAGGTATTTCCTTGTTGAGCCACGCAACCTAAAATGACTCACACACGATGAGTCATCACAATACACGTGTGAATTGGAGCAACATTGTGAACTGCAGCGACCTGTGGTCATGCACCAAGACTGTATGCATGTAACTTGATCATGGATATGAAAAGACTGGTCCAAGGATCAATTACATAATATGCCATTTAAGTGAGTTGAAATTCACAAGATACAATGAGAAGTCTTTGTGCAGCATCAGAGTGATCAATACCAACTCATAATATCAAAGTTGTTGACGTAATTTAGACAAAAATGGGGATTTTTTTTACATAATGAAATTTGTCTTTAGATCAATGAATGTGTTTCAGTGAACGTGTGTGACGTGAACAGAATGTCTAATCTTTGAAGCTAAGGTTTGGTATCTTTGATAAAGCTACACAGGTACAACCAGCACTGACAAAACCCTTACCCTCCCAAGTCCTTCAAAACTATCCATAGTATTTATTTAGGATTCAGGCACATCAGGGATCCTACAATTACTGTGTACTCCTATTGGTGATTCTGAAGACTTACTCTCCATAAACTCATATTGGTTGATTATGAACAAGTAACGAGGCAGTGGACTATCCTACTCCTCTTGGTTGATTTTGGAGGCTTAGGAGGCAGGAGGGATGTCCTTCAATTTGGGGTTTTGATTTGGGGTGAGCAAAGAGGAACAATCTATATTAGCTCTCCTCCCCCCATGGGGTGATTAAGGCAGTAGGTTTAAATTTAAAGTCCTAATGGTAGATACACATAGAGGTTTATTGCCTGTCTAGGGCCTGTCCTTGATATAAGACATAATTAGTTTCCCTAAGGTCACATCTGTGTCTAATGAAGTATGCTGTAGGAACCAACAAATGAAACAATAAACAATAAACATAGACCATGGGTTTTGGATGGGTGGTTACATTACTACTTTGTAGATTGATTTGTAATAAGGCAATATCAGCACTTTGATTTTATGTATGAATACTACTAGGCAAAATACGTTATCCACGGGAGTTCAGGCCCTAAAGTAGTCCAGTGAGCAATGAGAGACTTTGGACGCTAGGTGGCAGCAGACTTACCAGGTAAATTTCCATAATTTATGTAGTTCTGAGCATGCGCAAACCACGCAATTACCGAGAACAATGGATTTTGTAAGTCCGCTGCCACCAAGTGTCCCAAAAGTCTCCCATTGTTACCTCATGAGCAGTAGACCTATTAGTGGGAGGTCCAGTTTACTTGACTATGTGGGTACAATGTACAGGCTTCCAAGACATTATTTTTCCATTGACAAAAGCAGAAAGCCATTGATTGAAGGGACACGATGCCTTGGACCAGGCGAATTGGTACTATATAAATGAAAAGCATTCGAAAACCGTTGTTATGAATGGTTAGAAAAGTGTTTTAAAAGTAGAACAGAATTATCCACATAAATATGCCTTGAAATTGCATGGTTTGCCTTTTATTTTGCAAACTAACACGGTCGGCCAATTTGTGGAGTAAAAGATTTGACTCCAAGTCCTGTATGCTTCGCTTCGCGCATAGAGGCAATCGCCTTCGATGCCTCCTTGAAGTATCAGGCCTGAAATGGCGTGCCATTTTAGTTCTTGTCGTATTAGGAAAACCACGCAATTTTGAGGCATTATTGTGTGGCTCATTATTTTCTAGTTTGAAAACATCTTTCCAACCATGCACTTTATAACAAATGGTTTTCAAATGCTCTTCATGGACCAACTCACCCAATCCAAGGCAACGTGTCCCTTTAAATGTTGGGAGTGGTAATGCCCCCCTACCCCCCCCCCTTCCTTTAAAAAAAAAAATGTTGCCATTAGTTTCAATTCTCCAGCCTTATGACAAATGGACAGCCAAGAAAAAACAGAATTCTTCTTGTAAACCCAGAATTCCGGGTTATCAAGAAGAGTGACATCTCTGTACTTAGTAGCTTTGGCTTTCTTTCTCAACTACAATTGAAGAAAAAAAATGTGTAATTAAAAATCTTTGAACTCTCATTTTCTCTAACAGACTACTAGGCATGTTTGCTTACAAATAGCCCAGATCCTCTCATATCCTGTGTATGAAAGAGTTAAAAGTTCAACAGGCCAAAATACTTCTTAATCCTTCAAGTTGTCCTCAATAATCCAATGGCTGAGACCCTTCTTAGACCCTCCCGTGACAGGGTTCATCATCAAAGAGCCCATCCTTAAATGAAAAAAGTAAACCTCGAAAGATTGTGAATTTTGCATAAGTTTACATTTGCTTTACAGCACAGACCACAAGTTGGTGTTGTCACCATCATCATGATCATTGTAGTTCAAGATGTGCAATGCCAATCAAAGATGTGACGGTCATTTATCCTCCGCCTTGATGCTCTCCTTCTGTTGGGGACTATTAGAGAACAAGAAAGGAGCCAATACAATCATGACAGTATGCTAATGTAATGTATAAGACTGTTATCACCGGCTGCAAAACAGATCTTAAAAAGGTTTCTTAGTTTGATATTGTTCCAAAAATTTCCAGCTGCCAAGTTTGTTCATGGTGATGCCAAAAGAATCCATTCATGCACTGCCTGTGAACAGTCCCAGGCATGGTATCACTCTCATGAAAGTACATCCATTTATGCTACTCCAGAGGTCCTAGGTGTACATAAATACTGGATGCAAAGTAGAGAGAGTTTACAACACGACCATCATTGCAAACAACACAGTCAACCAGACCGCAGTGTTCCCCTTCGTCAACAACAATGAGGTCACCCAAAGAACATGTCTGCCCCCATCAACCAACTAATTCAACGTTCCGGCTCTGCCTGCTTCCGTCATGCGCTCACCTAGCTGACAACATCCCAGTTAAAAAAGCTCTAAGCATCGCCATCAACTCCCGGGAGGCCTAGCACCAGCTCCTGGCTGGAAGAGACCTAGAGGCCGCCCTCGATCATCCTGGGCCCAACAGCTTGGCCGTCTTAGCAAAATCAACCACATGTGGCGTGAGGAAACAGACCATTGCTGTCTCTGCGGTTGATTGATTGATTGATTGATTGGGTTGATGACAAGATTCAAAGTAGTTTCGACAAACAAACAATTTTAGTTCCCTACAATTCCTATGCTCAGAGACTACAAGTTCGCAACAATGAAATTGAAGGGATCAGCATTGGAATCAAAATTTCATGATAAAGAAAATACAAATTTCTACAAAAATTTACAAATTAATCTTTTATGCAAAACTTCAGAATTGTTGCTGATCATCTCTTGATTCCACAATATTTTGTACAAGCATTATTTACCACTCTCTTCCAAAACTTACTCCACACCCCAAAACTCTCTTTCCACAAATCACTGCATGCTGTGTTAGACACAACTGAATTTTAAGATGACTGCTGCCTGGGTACTCCTAGAACTATGACGATTGTTCCAGACCATATCTAGGAGCACTGCCGGAAGCCTCGTGACTGGTACCTCCTAGAAGTAGAAGTAGGTGACGGGTCATCTAAACCAGTACCAGTCCATGGTTTGTAGCACATTAACCCAGCCCTTGAAGACCTAAATAAATGGCAGCAATGTCTGTGACTGTGAGGTGAGATGTGTCCAATCTTGGACGGGACAAATATTTCAATTGAAAGTTATATGATTGATGGACTCGATCGAAAGAAGAAGTCGCTCAAAATTAGAAAAAAAATAATACATCCACAAACAGCACAGCAATCATACTTCCCTTTATACAAACAAAACAATGATGCCACAATACAAACTGCAATACGAGGGATACACATCGTCCCGTTCCTATACACACCAGTCAGTTTGGCTAGTTTCTCGATATTCACCACATCGAATCGTACTCGTCTCGCACATTTTTAATGATTACGAATGGAGGGTTGTTGTGTACGAGCGATCGGAGTCGGAGAGAGACACACACAGTACACCGGAAATCAGAAAACTTCAGAACTCCAACTAAGACACGAATTGAAACCTGACCAGACCCTCATTTCGGTGAGAAATCAACACCGTAATTCCTCAAGATGTTTTACACACTGGCCTGGGAAGTTTTGATAGTTTAAAAAGAGAGTGAATAATTACCTAAAAAATTGAAAATTCCACTCACCTAATTTTGCTGTCTCCAAACCAAATCCATTTGATCATTGAATGTTTACCATGATGATGGCATTATTGAGAGAGAGGGCACTGTGCAGAGCGCAAAAGAGACGGACCAAAGAGGGCGCTATGACACTTCCGCAGTTGGTTGATATTTCATCAACAAATTCATGTGACTTGTTTTTTTTTTGTGAGCATTTGGTGGTGGTAATGGGATGGATTGACACGAAAGACTACACTGTTTCAAGATTTTGGTATAAATTTGCGACTTTACATTGTTAAAGATTGAAATGTTATGAGCACTTACCACCTGATTTTCAAGAAAAATGGTTGAGGTACAGTTTTCACCTTTCTTTTTAATTTCTAGCAAATAAAGGTAGCATTTATTATGATTAGATTTATTTAGAATTGAAATAAAAAGTAAAACTGGACACATCACAAACACCAGTAATCACTAGCCCAGGTTGGACTCCTGTGCGTTGCATGCAACGCGAGGTGGCACTGACCAACGTCCTACCAGGGATACAGTATCACAAACTATCGAAGTAAAAATTAAATTTACTTGAATTGAATGAGTTGTTTGTTTCCGCATATTCTACTAGAATATGCGGAATTTCTACCTCCATGTTTAGAGCTACAGTATTATGAGGTTCGTTCGGCTATCGTCTCCAGTCTCCACGAACCTCAACCGACAACGGTTGACAAATTTAAATGGGGGGGGGGGGTTGGCATTTTGATATGAGGTCAATTCTCTCACAAATTAGGCTCTACGTGTTCTTTGTAACAAATGTCCATGCTCGCACAGGGTATATGTACACTCTTGGATTTTTGGAGTGCGTTTTGACGGACCCAACCAGAGCCAAACCAATTCAACAAGTCAGTTACCAGTTGGTCTGAACAGCATCATCGTCACCACGCTCAACCGAACACGCAAAAACGCTCAACCGATAACCAATGTTTCTGGTTGGGGTCGCCAACAAAAACGCACTCTTAATCTAAGTGGTGGATAACATTCCGTATGGCGCCACCACTTTTTCACTAATTTTTACAAAAAAGGATATCTCATTGAGGTAAATTAGATACTATATTATTTCATATCGAATGAAAAAGTGGTGGCCCCATACGGAAACTTTTCCTAAGTGGTTGCCGGACGCATGTTCATGGTTTGTACACAAAGCACGGATCGGGTATTTTTGCTTTCTAGGACGAACGTGTGCAGATAGTTCTCCACGTTCGTCCTGTGCACTTTTTGCATTGAACAAGATTAATGGACAGTTTGGTGTTGGGCTTCATGTATTGGTTAATTATAGGCGCAAAGATGTCCCAAAAATATATCTCATTATGAATAGAGACGTGAGAAAAGTGTCCCTAACATTTTAACAATCAATTGAATTTATTTTATTTGCCAAATGACCAATTGTTTTTACTTTTTGCAAAACGAACACAAGAAGTACAAACTTTCAATAATAATAACAATATTTTTATTCAAGAAATATAAAAAACGTGTATTCCCCAACTGTTCCTTTGATCAAAACTTTACAAATATGGGATTAAATTTGGACCATGGACATGTAGACCTAATGCATGGTCTAGCCAAGTAGTTTAATATCAGATTTGACCATCTTTAAAACCAAATTGTGTTTTTTCCCATTCTTTTTATCTTGCAGGAATTAAGAAAGTACTTCTTGAAGTTGCTTCAGATGTAAGTCTCCTATTCTTGCAGAAGAAAAAAATTATCATCTATTAGAAATTCAGTAATTTTTTACTTTAAAAACCTGTCCACGCTGGCTTTATTGTCATTCACAGTAATTTTAAGTTACTCTGCCGTCAGCTTTGTTCAATCCTAGAACCAAACTTTATTCCAATCTGTCTTGCTTGTTAGTTTTAAAGGGTCTATGTAACTTTTGTAGGACAAAAAACACAATGCCCTAGATTTACACTAAACTTACACAGTTTGAAGTGATGATAGTAGAAAGCTTCCCTGAAAATATTACGTGCTGAGGTACTGTAAGTTTTGGGAAATGAGTAAAACAATGTCATGAAAATAATTTTTGTCTCATGAGACGAAAATTATTTTAATAATTTACAAACGTATTTTCATGACATTGTTTTACTCATTTCTCAAAAACTACAGCACCTCAGTAAGTTATAGTTGAAGGGAAGCTTTCCACTATCATTATCTTCAAACCCTGTAAGTTTAAAGTAAATCTATGGACATTTTGAAAAGGTACCCAAACCCTTTAAACCAAAAAGTATGATTTATTTTGATCTGCAGGGTTGATGGCCTTGAGGCTATCATTGTAACAGACAGAGATGGAGTGCCAGTTATCAAAGGTAAATCAAATGATATTCATATAGATGGTATAATAACAAACCTCTTGCTTGTTCTGTATTCTGGTTGGCTGAAACACGGTCACGTGGGATGAACTAAAATAGTCTAGTGACCATTCGCGCGGGCACAAGTCTTTGAAAATTGTGCCTGGTTACAGCCCCCTCTCTTGACTTGAACCGTGAACAGCAACTACAAAACTTTCTTTCTTTTCCAGATTTCTGTTCTTATTTCACATTTATGTTAAGACCGAGGTGTGTTATAAAACACATATTGACTTGCAATGAGGTAACTAGTGTACGTCTATTGCCAGTCAATATGTGTATTAGTATTGAATACATATGTCTTGATGACAAGGCTGTCATTTGCAAACCCAATTGCTAGTCTGGTTTTCTAAATGAAGTATTTAAAGAAAAAGCACGTATCCACCAGTAAGGTGCTTGAACAAAGAGAGACACATGTTTTAAGACTTCAAAGTTTTAAGATTTATGAGACCGATTTATGTAGCACCTTATGAGGGTTTACAAGGTGATGTCATGGAGGTAGAAAATGGTGATGTGGATAACTGGGCAGCCACTGCTGGTGCAGTGCATTCTGCGCCACCTACAAACTGAACCAGCACACAGCAACACAAGTATTGTTTCACACACTGCTATCATGTACACTGAGTCCATGGAGACTGTAGGAATGACAGCCTTGATGCAACCAGGCAATTGGGATAGCGCATGACGGCTTTGCAATGGAAGACTTTTGAGACAAAAGCAAGCGCCCCATTGAATTATGGAAAACTGACTGTCTCAAAAGTCTCATTTTAAGGCTGTTTGGGATTATTAAATCAATGCACATCACATTCTGTTATTGATAAAAAAAACACCATACAATCAACCTGTGAAAATTTCATACTTTGAAAGTCCTTCTAATTGTGAAAAAAAAAAACCATAATGCCAGGGATTATGTGCTCGTGCTTATTTCTTATTCTTACTTATTAAGTTTAGACAAAATTGAAAAAAAAGTACCAAGTGGGGAGAAATTGTATTTGCCACAGTGTCAACAAATATATATTCAGCCATATTGCTTGTATCAGCCTTGGCCTATACCTCTTACCTAATTTTCAGTCACTGCAATGGGGGACTTTAGAGACGCCGGCGACTGCAGACATAACGGCCCTTTTTTGCGGTGAAAGCAGACCGTCCAAAAGTCTCTCTTTTGTTCCTGATTATGAAAGTCTTTGTATACATTTTGATCAATCCAACCTTTTTCGTTTGTCACACAGTAACGACAGAAGCTATTCCTGAGCAGGCGTTAAAGCCAGCCTTCCTGGCCACATTTGCCATGGCCGCTGATCAAGCGAGTAAACTCGGCCTCTCACACAATAAAAGCATTATCTGCATGTATGGCACATATCAGGTAAGAATGAGGGGTCAGTACACCTCAGGAAAATATGTGTAATGTTCAGGCTGGAAGATAGGCCAAAAGTCTCAGTGTAGAATCTGGAATGGATCCAGCCAAGGCTGTGGCCTATCATGGCCGAGTGGTCAGAAACATGAAAGTGTGTTGGTTCGAATCCCAGTCATGACAATGGTATCCTTGAGCCAGACACTTCTCACCACCAAGGAGTAAATGGGTAGCTTCTAGGGTCGAGATCAGTTACATTATTTAAAATTAGGATTGTGGAATACTTTTTTTTTCAACATTCGCAACGATGATATCATGGTAAATTGGAGTATAAGACAATTATGCATGTAATTCTTCATTCTGGTTGAGTTTGAAAGTATTTGTGCACAGATTATTGGATTGAAACTGTGTTTCAATAACTCTCAGAATTACTAGTGACAGTGAGTGACTAAACCATGTCTAGTTATACTGTGTTTATCAAGATAGTGTCTGTCTCAGCCGTGGAATTTCATGTTTGAGAGGCCAAGGAAGGCAATTTTTATTTTGTAAAGAGCACTTCCATTGGAAAGTCTTAAAGCCTATTGGAATGTTGGAAGAGGCACCAAGGCCAAGACTAAGGGCAACATCGATCATGGCCTCGGTGTCCTCCATCTGATGGTGATCAAGCTTGTTGTCTTTGACATTTTATTTGAGAGCATAGTCTTTTTTGTTCCGCGAGGTCATCTTTTTCCACTAACAAAACATTGCGTCTGTGCAAAGACCTTGTATCTTGTTTTTGCAAAAACTTCATTCCTCACATGGAAATGATTCATTAAAAACGTCCGATCTTGTTTGTATGTCCAGGATATTTTAGGCGAGATGTGACGCTATGATCATTTTTACGTTACATAGTTGCTATAGGAGGAAGTGCATAGTTTTTGCACTGACACAAAGAAAATTTCCCGATAGCATTACAGACATGATTCAAATTGAGTATCTCAAGTGGTCTAGATGTGTTATCTATCTATTTCAACATAAATCAACATATTGCATAACAGGTGGCTTTCATTTTATTACATTTTTCATTTAATTTATTTGTTTTCACTACTTATTGATTACTGTAAGCTATGTGATTTAGTTTACTAAGTAGAGCATCTAATACTGTTTGTTATTATATCAGCATGTCACTCATCAGTGCAAAAATGTAATACACTCTTTCCTGCAAAATCTTGATATTTTGTACAACAACGTCTTTGTGCTGATGCAACTATATAATGAGATGTACATTTTATTCAAAGACGTTTCCTTTTATACACAGGTTGTGCAATTCAATGAGCTACCATTAGTCATCAGTCTTATTGCCAGCAGTACTGCAAATACAGGTAAGCAAGATCCTACTGCTTCTGTTAACAGTTTCCACTCAGTGAGTTGAGCAATCATTTGAAACTGTTCATTTGCATAGCTTGAGTATGGTGGCACAACGGTGCGTGAATTGCCTGTGTTACTGTGTAGATGCTGCTGGCTTGCACAGCTTATCTATCATTCATAACCATGTGGATGATATTGAATCGTCGGTAGTTTGCTCCAAGGACCGTCATGTCGTGTATTTCTGATTGCAAAGGGAGACTATACTATTTACTATGTTGGACTGGGGCACTTTTAAATACCATGACACGTAGGGCAATTTTTCCAAGCAACTTGGGACAGCCACTTGCACATGTTATAGGAACACTTCAGCACAAGGGGCATTCTGCAAGTTGTACCTCACTATTACGGAGACACTTAGTAGAAAGCTGAAATGTGAATTATTCTCATTGGTGATTGCCTGAAATTATATAGGATTTGAGGCATTGCATGGTGAGGTATCAATGTATATTTGGTTTGCAGTAACACCATGTGTGTATCTACTTGCCAGGTAGAGTTTCCTGACGATGACTAGAGCAAGCTAGTCGAAACGTTGAGACCAATTCAGAACTGACACCGCGGCAGCACAGTTAGTTGCGATCCTATAAGCTAAAGTAGTAGTCCAAGTCTATTTTCTATACCATCCGCCCTGGTAATAGTTAAAAGCAGGACAGTTCTTTTCAGAACTGAACAGTCTCCCGAACCCCTGAGCATCTACCCTGCGGTAGTAGAATAAAGCAAGACAGTTCTCTAAGAACAAACTCTATCTGGCAAGTAGATAAACACATGGTTATACCGCAAACCAAACGTACAATGCCTGAAACTAGTTGCCTGACAAATGCCTTGTGTGACAAGGCCTTTAGATATGCACAAAGGTTGTAAAGCTAATTGTTGGTGAAGCATTGCTTGGTGAATGACCTCTTTGTGTAGTAAATAGTAGACAATTTCCCTTGTTGCCCCAAATCCTGTTCACATTGAAGATTTGTAGGTGGGAAAGTATGTCGGTAAGACACTGCTCTAGAATTGCAAGGGTTGTGGGTTCAAATCTCACCCGAGTAACATACCTGTGATATTTTTTTTCATGGGACATGGGAAAGTACTGAGTATACAGTGCTAACACACATCGGTGTATGGGTAAAAACGAAAAATAGTATATTACATGTAGCAGACATACAACTCACCAACCACCCCCAAAATTGATGAGAAACCATTACGATCATTGCTTAATGCAAATTGTTTAACCATGGTTTAACAAGCTTGCTTTAGACGCTTATTTGTCATTTTGTGTAGGCCTATCGGTCTGTAATATGTGCTAGTTTTATCTGAATGATTTGGTATCTGTCTAACATTTCAAAGCAAAGACCATGCCTGGGCACTGTAGTTTTCGAATGACTTCGGCAAGAGAAATTTCATCAACTTGTTTTTCCCAACAAGTCCCATGTCCACCCATTGCATTCTTGATGCCAGTTATCAGCAGTTTTCATCAGATCTTGGCCTTGGTTAAATAGTGGGTTAAAGACACTGGACACTATTGGTCAAGTCAAAGAACAGTCTTCACACTTGCTGTATCTCAACATATGCATAAAATATCAAACCTGTGAAAATTTGAGCTCAGTTGATTGTCAAAGTTGAGAGACAATAATGAAAGAAAAAACACCCTTGTCACGAGGAGTTGTGTGCTTTCAGATGCTTGATTTCGCGACCACAAATTCTATATCTGAGGTCTCAAAATCAAATTCAAGGAAAATTAATTTTTTCTCGAAAACTACTACACTTCAGAGGGAGCCGTTTCTCACAATGTTTTATTCTACCAATCTCTCCCAATACTCGTTACCAAGTAAGGTTTTGTGCTAATAATTATTTTGAGTTATTACCAATAGTGTCCACTGCCTTTAAATGATGCGTTTGAATTGAACAATGATTAATGCATAAGGGTTAAATAATGTATGACCCAATAATTTATTTGTACCAAAATTCTGCATCTTTATTTCGTACAAGTTTATATTTTATTTGTTCTCCAGGTCTGCTGTTATGTATGGAATCTGAGCTGCAGGGCGTTCTACAAGAACTGAAGACAGCAATCGACATTTAGGACATCAGTCTTGTAAATCTTTTATACTTTTCTTAAATCCTTCTACTCTTGGTAATACTATTTTTGCCAATGAATATACCAATCCCTGTAGAGCTGTTTCGCTGTACGGGTTGTGTGTGGTGGAATGGTTCTGCGCACAACTAAAGCCATGTTATAAATTGTTAAACTAGGACATGGGAAACATTCCAATGGGTAAATCTTACCAATGTCCGCATTTGGATTAATTGATACAGGTAAACTAACCGAGACGATGGTGAAACAAACCCACTGACTAAATATAAACACATGAGGGCGCTACACCAATGACCTTTAACTGGTTGTGACAAAATACATGACCCAGCTTGTAATTATTTGTTGAAGAGAAGCACGTCAAATAAAGGTTTAAGACTGGTTTTACCACACTGAACTTGTTGGCGTGGTTAGTTTACCAGGTTTAGTTTACCTCGGTGGTCGGTTTAACTACCCATTCCCATTGGACTACGTTTAAGTTACTTGGGTGAAATTTTCATTGGCTGTTTTTACTGTACTTCAAGTTCCCATTGGCTCGATTAGTTAACCCCCTTAAAAACGGTTTTACTTTATAACTTAAAAAATAAATGAAATACAAATTACTGATTTTCTTTTTTATCTTTATTTATTATTAGTACGATACATAAATCATAACTTTAAGCATGAGCTCATGAAGTCAATGTGGACATGGTTTCAGCAAGGTCCATATGAACCTGCTTTTGTGTTGCTGCCAGAAATTAACCGCTACGTGAAAGTAACTGCTACAGTGTACATAAGAGTAACCGCTACATAAGAGTAACAGCTACATGAAAGTAACCGCTACTTGAAAGTAACCGCCTTTTAAAAGAAACCGCTACGTGAAAGTAATCGCTACTTGAAAGTAGCCCCTACATGAAAGTAACCACCACTTGAAAGTAACCGCTACTTGAAATTAACTGCTACTTGAAAGTAACCGCTACATCAGAGTAACAGCTACATGAAAGTAACCGCTACTTGAAAGTAACCCCTACATGAAAGTAACCACCACTTGAAAGTAACCGCTACTTGAAAGTAACCGCTACTTGAAAGTAACTGCTACGTGAAAGTAATCGCTTCTTGAAAGTAACTGCTACGTGAAAGTAGAACTGCTACGTGAAAGTAATCACTACATGAAAGTAACTGCTATGTGAAAGTAAATGCTACATGAAAGTAATCGCTACTTGAAAGTAACAGCTACGTGAAAGTAACTGCTACTTGAAAGTAGCCGCTTCTGAGACTCCAACCCTTTGTGACCATAACCCCTTTCTAAAATGTCATTATTATTACCCCCCAAAAAATAACTTTTCCAACAGTTTTTATAACAGTAGGCCCTATGACACGTAATATTTTTTGTAATTATTAATTTACTGTCAAAGTAAAACAATATTAAAGGTAACAAATGTTACCTGCAATAATGTAAAGAAAAGGCCTACTTTGTTTAACCATGGAGGAAACTTTTTCCTACCAGGGGGCAATTTCATGGAACTGCTTAAGCGCAAAACTTGCTTAAGCAAGAAAATCGCTTTCTTATTTTACACATGTTACTACTGGCCAAAATATCATGCCATATACATGTACATTGTAATGTACATGGTTGCGACTGGTATTTAGCTGTTGTTTACTTAACAAACAAATGAGTGGAGTCTTGGATATTAATCTTATTTTACTAAGCAAGGATTTATTTAGCTTAAGCAAATTTTGTGCTTTTATAAGCAGCTCTATGAAATTGGGGCCATCGTTTGACATAAATACACACCACAAAACACTCATACTCTTGGCAAGACAAAAAAAAACAGCATTTAAACTTACTTATGAAAAGTATTCCATATATTTCTGAAAATTCTTAATAATGCTTTAAAAGAGCACAGACATTCCACTCCTGGGTGTTGAGGGAAGAAACAAAACTCTCCACTTGCGTGTATGTTTTTAGTTAATAAGTGCACATTGATATGTTACATTATTTACACAATGAAAAGCGCACATTGGTATATATACAATAATTTACACAGTGAAAAAGCGCACATATAATTCTTAATTAAAAATGTAATATTTTTTTCAGCGCATTTTAGGTGGCAGCCAAAAAAAAATAAGTACATTGTAAACAGTTTTTTACAAAAATATATACATCAAAAGTTTGCTTGTCTATTGCTGCACAGTGATTAAATGGAAGCTGCCATCATTTCTGGCTTGATGAAATCTTGGTTGGTAACCGATGTAAACTGGTTTTCTGCAATGAAAAGAAACAAAACATTTGTAAATATATTGTTATTAAAACATCTTTGCTATTCAAGAATTGTAAGCCACAAATATTATTGTACTCAAACCCATTGTTAAAACAATAGACCCCTTGCTTGAACCCCCATATTGCTGAGGTCAAACAATAAAAATATGCGCCAGGTCTTCCGTTGACCTCAGTGAGGATGCTGTTTGGGTCTTTTGACTTGTATTATGCAAGACTCGTCTATAGACTTCATGTTTCCAAAAATAGGTACACAAGTTTTATTAAATAGTGGTACTTTTAGCTTTCAACAAATTTTCTGCCATTTTCTCAGAGAAAAACAAAACAAAAATAACAGAATTTTGTAAGTGTACAGTCTTCACAGCTATCTTCAAATGTGTCTAGTCAAACACTTTGTGTAACTGCATCAATATTTCATTATGGATGTTTAAATTGCATTGAATGTGATTTTAGATTACACAAATAAATGTGTGTTACTGTTAGAGCACAGTAGTACTGTGTACATGTACTCAGTACTTTCTTGATTCCTTTGGAACAAATTTTGGTGGTCTAGTGGTAAGACATCTGCTCTAGAATGGCAAAGGTCGTGGGTTTGAATCCTACCTGAGTAACATGCCTGTGGATTTTCTTTTTCACAGGATTTGGGAAAGTATAGAGTGCTTAAAACCACTTAGAAAAGAGTTGTCCCTCATATGGCTCTTCAAAGAGTGCTTTTTCACTCTTGTTTGACCTCGTGTATCTTACCTTCAGCTGTGTCTCTGTGGAAGAAGTGACTCTGTTGAGGTTTGACAGGCTTCATCTGCATGTGTTGCATTGTTAATAATTGAGCATTGGTGAAACTGCAAAATACAAATAAAGATGAAAACATTCATAAACATAAGGGCATTGTGTCAGCATCAGCATTATAACTAAGTACATCAAATGCAACTCCCTGTTTGTACTGTGACTATTCCACTTTCAGCTTTGCCAACTTTACACAAACTCGCCCACAGATCAACACAAGCCCAGCGGAACATTCATTATTTTTCGAATCGAGACCTCAAATTCTGAGGGGGAAACCGATACCTCAACATTTCAAGACCTTAAAATTATTGAACCGGAGACCTCGTCATGACCTCCAACACTTGCATTCTTTAAGAACAAACAGATTTGGAAACATTGTGCAATGGAATTCTTTTAAGAACCACCTATTTTAGAAAACTTAAGTACATGTATTGTTAAGTGTAAACTAACAGTTCTAAAACAAAAGTCATTTAAAACGGAATAGTCAAAAAGTCTGGCCACTATTCTATATTGACTTTTTTTTATTGCAATCATCTGGACAAGTCTATGTAATGATAGTGATGAAGATTGTTTACATTTATTTACATGTATTTACACATGTTAAATATTTACCTTCTCTGATCGATTGGTCTGTAGTCGTTTCTCATCAGGGAGGCTGTGTGGGATGACGACACAGACTCGGGGACCTGCTCAAGTGTAAGGGACCGTATGAACTGATGGTAGTCGACTTTATCATCTCCATGCTTATCACATCTGGAAACAAATAATATAATCGGTCAAAACACTTCTTCCTTTTATCTGTTTTGATAATAATAATAGATCTGACTGAAACTTCACTGTCCATGAGTCAAATCCAAAAAAACAAAAAAAAAGCTTTACAAATATTTCTGTTAAAACAAAATTTAACAATGAGCCAATGAAAAACAGTTTACAATACACAATACGTGGTTTTTTGGTGGGTATGCCTATTCTGTTTCTGCTTTCATCAAAAGTTTTCTGAGCTCAGCTTTTTTAATGAAGTTTGGCCAATTTTCACTTTGGTCTATACAAATAAGTTACGCCCAACTAGTTTGCAGAAAGTTAAAATGTTTTGACAAGATTGACCTGAATCAAGCTCAATCTAAATGGAATACATGTATTGGCTAATTTATCATCTTTGTTTTCAGTCTGTTTTCAAGGGACTAAAGTCTCCATAAAATCCTTTCAAAAGAATCGATAATGTAACCATTTTGACAAGTCCGTTTGACTAAACAAGTTCTGTACAAATAGCGTGAGTAGAGTAATAGCTTTACCTCTGAATAAGACCATCCAAGACATTAGCGCTGACATTGATCTTGAACTGGCTGCATGCCTCTTTGAGTTTCCTCCTTGTCACGTGACCAGTATGCTGGGGATCTGTCTCCATGATGACTCGACGCAGTTTGATGTGAAGTGGGTCAGATGGATTTGGCGCCCTTTGGAAAAGAACAAGATACATTAATTAGGGAATAACAGTGCGAAGACCCGGTCTTCACCGCGTGGTAATGACCGGGCTGGCCTGGAGCATTTCTCGGGCGGCTGAAGCACACCATTCTATGCAACAGGTTTTCTTCTTTCAACTACGATTACCAATTGAGCCAAAATGTTCAATAATCTGTTGAAAACACTGTCCTGTGAAATGTTTCCGTGTCAAAGCCTACAATTTTTTAGAAAACCGACACTCAAAAACATTTGTATGTATTAACAAAACATTTTATTTGTCAATAAACCTCATTTAGACTCAAAACTTTGGCACTATTCTAGTTTTCAGTGACTTACGTGTTGTAGTAGGATCTCTTTGCCAGCCGAATGCTGTCGAATATGCCTGGTGCCATCGGATTCCCGCTCAAATCTTCCGTGTTTTGGCTGGAGAAAAGGGGTAAACAAATGCAAAAAAAGTAAGATAAGAAACTGTATACATGTACGTAAAAAAAAAAATGACGCCAATTAGATCAACAAGAAAAGTCATTCTGAAGTCACTATTTGGATTAAGATTTTATCGGCAAATAGCGGTTTCTTAAAGTTTTACATTTAAAATGAATTTTTTTATTTGAAATAAAAAATGAACATGATTTTCCCGTACCTGATCTTTTGATGTGGATATTGCGGCTCGCCTTGGTTCTTCGTTCCCGCCGCCGGAATCTCATCCCCGACGGCCCTGCACTCCACGAAGTTATCCTTGGCCTCCGTGCTATGTTCTGCCGCATCATTACCAAACTTAAAATGCACCCTCCTACTGTCTTTGACCCTCTCACTGTTCTCGGCTTTGAATGCCGTAAGTTTTTGTTCGGTCTCTTCGGGCATGGACAGGTTGCAGCCGTTGTACGCTTCGATCGTCTCCGATCTACCGGGCATGTTTGCGGGGTACGGAAGGGCCCCATTACTGTCCAAATAACGGTACTTCGGTAAAGGTGGCGCCATGGTGACTTTGGTAGATGGTGCAAATTTGACGTAACTCTCATGTGATACTGCATGATGACAAAGAGGAAGAAGGAAAACAGGTTGGAAATGTTATTAACTCAACAACTTGTGTGATATAAAAAAATGATGTGTAAAATTAAAGTTGAGTTAACAGAGACGACCAGCGTATTCGATTGCTACTTTTGATGAAGACATTTCTCTGGAGACTTGGGTGGAGGGCTACCGACATAATGAAACAAATTCATTGGTTTTTAGCTACCGGATTGAAACTCATAAATTTTTTTTGCAATTACATAATCCTGTGTTTTGTTTCTGGCACCTGCTCCTTTCAAAAATAATTTGAAACAATATTTAAATGATACTTACATGAGTGATGTCTGTCCTTGGCATCCCTGTCTTTATCACACGTAAATATAACGCTATTTTTATCATGACGCTCTTTATTCTTCAACCCTTGTTTATCCCTCGTCACAAGCTGTTCAGGAAAATGGGGAAATTATTCAATAAATCAAATGAATTGAACTTTTAATATTTAATATAATAGTTATTCAGGGACAGGTGGTCATTGCAAACTTCAACTTCGTCTCTGTGTTTAAAAACAGGTATTAACAAATTAGAATTTGAATTGTAAAACAGTTATTCGAGTGTACATACTATAATCAAAGACCTACGTAAATTCAACATCGCAGGAATTACCACTATAATAATAGCAACAATTTGTGATCAAAGCTTGATGGAGTTTGGTTTGTGATTGCTCAGTTTATTGGTTTCAATTAACGATCTATTATCGCTTCAATCAACATGTTCTTAGCTTGGTTAATTAACAGCCAAGTGTCTTGTACGTAAATTGGTTTGACATACATTTCTTTTAGACAGTCGACAATGCTAAAAAAAAAACCTTGGATGTCACTGACTGAACACCGAGTGTTTGAAGTGTTATTTGTTTTATTTGGTTGGTTGTTCATCAGTTATGAAAAGGATGTTTACTACTGTACATGTATATATTTTGTGTAAAAACAAGACTTTAACTACAAATATATTTTATGATCGTGTACTTACAATGCTTCGTAGTTGTACCTTGTCCACATCTAGGAAGCTGACAAAATCACTTTGCTTTGTGCTCACTTCGACCCCACCCGGCGTTTGCATCGTATGCATGACCTAAACACAAACAAGGATTAATTTAATACAAACTGTATATAAAGGAATTAAGTAAACCAAATACAGTGTATATTTCTTAAATTTTCTTTCCAGAATGTTAACAAAATGTTTTTGTTTTAAATATATGTAAATGTTGACTCAAAAAAAAAAAAAATAGAAACAAATTCAAGAACACTGTCTCGATTGATTAAAAACAAAGAAAAAGTAATAGAAATTGCTGATTTGAAATACCTCGGATGACTTTGGTCCTTGCACCTTGGTAGGTTTCTCGTCAGCTTTAAGGATCTGCGAGTCGTAGTCTTTGTTGTATATAGTGTTTGACCTCTCCTCATCGGTACCAAACTATACAACAACAAATAAATAATGCACAATTATAAATAATTATATCATGACACCTGGAATGATAAAAGCCGGAGCTACACTTTTATTTCTCGGAATATTACAAAAAAATCACAAACAACTTTCAATATATTTGACCCAAATTTTGAAAAGAAATAATGTTTTTAAATCTCGGGAATGCTATCCTTTAAATATGTGACAGCCTGTATGTCCGTTTATATACTCTCTCTCTATATTGAAGGTAGATTGGGTTAGTTTGTCCTTTTTTGGTACCGAACAACACCTTTCCCGACCAAAATAAACTAAACCATTATTTGTGTGAGTAAAACTATACTTTTGTCAATTGGAATTGACAAATGATTTGGCAGACTGGTGGGGAAATGTTTTCGACTGTTTTTGAGCTCAAATATGTTCACTTACCTTAAAATGTACGGAGGTTTGGTAATCCTTTCCAGACGAAGCGTTTACCAGAACGGGGCCGGTACCACCCGAGCCCCCGGCACTCCTGGGTGCGGATACATCCCTAGTGACACTCGGCTTCACTTCCCTGGCATTGGAAATGGAGGCTGAAATAGCTTTAACTGTAAACAAACAGAAGACAAAAAAAAATTATATTGATAAAGTCTGAAGAAAACAATTTGGGCGCAATTTTAAAATTTGCATCAGCATGTGGACGCTTTTATCATTATAAATGCAAAACACCTTTAAACAGTGTCAATATTAATTGTTCGGGCGGCCTATTACATGTACACATACGTCGTTTTGGGCTGTAAATAAGCGGAGAAATGGCAGTCAAATCTTTCAATGTTTTTTCTTTTCTCTCACTTTGATATAAATAATCGGTGTCTTCCATAACTAAATACGACATTTTACTTACGGTTATACTGGCGGATGAAATCTAAGTAGTCGATTGACTTTCCAGGTCCATCCTTCGTTGACTTCAATACTTTATCTAGGACAGGTTGCGGTATGGGATCTAATAAACTATTACACGCACGCTGCAGAGATTCCTTGTTGATATACCCGGTTCTATAATTCGTAGGAAAGAAAACGAACGAAAATTAGGGTTTTACCTCAGGAATAAAGTTCTGCGAAAACAAGAAAAAGATTTATTATTCTGTTGTTGGAAGTTACGTGCATCAATCTTTGATGTGCAATTTTTTAATACATGTTTGTGTTTGTTTCATGTTTGCTGGCAAATAAAATGAAATGAAAAAAAGATGGCAACTTGTCTCACGTGTTTTCTCTGCGGTGTTACGCGCGAGACTTGTATTACCACGTGAAATACCAACTTACTTCATGATGTCATATTGCAGTAGGATGTTTTTCAAGATGGCGCCATTGTTCAGGGAAACCATTGTCGCCTTCGTCGCCTCATCTTCAGGGGTCAGGATCATCTCATCTTTAATGCTTGCTCTGAAAAAAAGTAAATGTAATCAACTTAAAAACTAAAAGAACACACAGAAAGAAATCGTGTGTGTGCAAATCGTGTGTGTGCGTGTGGTAAATGCACCGTTTTATAAACGGTGTAGATCCCGGTTCATACTACACGCGAAAGTGAAGCAAATTTTCTTGCGTGACAATATTGGTAAAAGGTGCATCTTTGCGTCACCAACATTCGCGAGAAGTATGACATAGGTCTTACTTCATTTTGTTTCAAAGAATTAAGTCAAAAGATCGCGTATCTACTTTGCGATTTGTAAGCCCATTCGGCGGGAAAGAAACTGAACACTCACTTCAATATGTCAGCATCCTGCAGGAATCGTCCTTTGGCAATTTGCGTTGGTTCAATAAATGCCGCAGCTTTGGGCTCTTTGGGCATGGCATCATAATCTCTCTGGAACGTCGACAGCTTGGGTTTAGGAGCTAAAAAAAAGAAACACAAAATGTTTAGGTTATAGTTTCATTCATAAAAGTGTATATTTTATTTGATTGCATAACCTTTGCGTTTTATATATGTTTTATTAGCTTTACCGTATGAATACACATTGCATTATTAGCTTACTTCTCGACCTTTGCGTCAAGCCCTTGCATTCAGCTTGCCCTGCACGTACAAGTTCTTTAAAACAAAGCCATCACCTTTTTCTGAGCGTCAAAACTTCCTTTATTTTATATTCACGTCCATATAATATTAACATTCCATTAAATTACGTCATGTTTCATCACCTGTGACATTGTAATCTCCTCTTCTGAATACGTAAGATTCTCTTTCCTCTTCCAGCATCTTACGGACCATGGAGGCTGGTTCTAATGGTTCCGTCTTGGACCTCTGTAGGGCAAGAGTTGGTGGAAGGGGTTCAAGACGTACACTGCGAGGTCTCGAGTTGAACGATGAAATGGTCTCAGTTTGAAAGCTAGAAACGAAAAACATGGGGTTATAAATTAGATTGCTTCCATTTTATGGTTATGGTGAAATTGCAAACATCATAAGCTCACTGTGGCAATTTCAAGTAGTGTTATGGTGACTTGGATACAGCAAACAAATTCAGTAAAGTTATGTGATAGGCCTACCGGATACCTAATTTAAAAGGACTAACGGGATCCAACCATACATTTCCTTATAACCGGGTATGTTGGAGAGAAGTCATATACCAAACACTTTTTTTGTTTTTGATTAGGATTTTATTTTTTAACCTGTAATTAATTTTGTTTGACACACGGCCATTATGCAATCACCGTAAAATTACTGGAAATTTATTGAAACGCGGAGGCCTTATCCAGTTGTATTTTGTACGTCATGCTAAATAATGGCTTCACCAAAGTACATGTAAATGAATATTTTACTTAGAAATACTTACTTCGGGTTATCGTTGCCCAAATCGAAATGTGTGGTTCTGATGTCTTTTACGTTTCGTCGACGCATCTCTGTTCTTGCCTTTTGGAGATCAGGAAGAGTGGATTCTCGCTGAAGAGTCTAAAGGCAGAAAGGGGAAATTGAACGACCATTAGTTATTTAGTTCGCTACCGAAAGCTTCTGAAGACAACCGAAAATTCAACTATACTGGGGGGGGGGGGTGTTCTTTATCATCAAATGAAAACAAACATGGTTCTTACTTTGCTGAAATCTGAATTGTAGAACGAGGAACCGAACGTCTGGTCGCGGAAGAATCTTGGGTTCATGTCCTGCAATTTAAATAAAAAGATTGTATTTATACATTAATCATAACTCTTAGTTAAAAATCGAATTGGCAAAATGGTTTTGTGAAAAATATCCATTTATTATGTGTTCACATGATCTTTTCGAAAATACTGAAACACTTAGACACTTACCGGTAAATTTATTTGATTTTCTGGACGGGCCGCTAGTGTCTGTGGACAAAAAATGAAGAGAGAGAACGAGAGATAATTATTCTACCGTGTGATTACGACGTAAATTACTCGGCACAATTTAAAGCTAAAATGTTCATAATCTGTGTTAAACAAAGAAAAAGAAGAAAACAAACATAATATATTCGAAAAATATTCTCGATCGCTTTTGTGTTTGACTTCAAGCTTACCCTTCGCGTTTCATGTTTCTTGTAGTCGTTGCTCGTGAGTGACTTGAGGTACAGACCGTTGTCCACTGACGCCCCTTCCCCGCGCATCTCAAAATGGGCCTGGTTCTGTAGAGATCACAAGTCAAGAACATTCAATTCAATCTCACTTTTTATTTCCATACTTCATGAAAACAGTTCAAAGTCATAACAATAATTAAAAGCCAACTACCAATAAAAGTGGGGTTTCTTCTTAAATATTGTCAAAATAATTGACTGCTGTGTAAACATACCTGTAGCCCGGAGTCCAAAGACAATGCTGTCATCTTGTCTGGTTGTGTACCCTTGGGAGTGAGAGAAAACATAAACATGTTAACATCTTTGAGTAAATGTAATAACAATTTGAAGTTAATGTTCGCTATTTTTGTCTTTCCTGTTCTCATTAAATCGAACTAAGTCATGCTATGATCAATGTCTGTGAGCGAACAAATTGCATAGTGTGACAATTCGGACGTTGGGTTTCCATTTACAAGCACTATTATTTGCAAACAATGAAGGGGCCTTGAATTGTAAAATAGCCTAACTGTGGTAATTCTCTTTGGCCGGGGGCTAAGCAGTACAAGTCTCAGGTGCGCCAAGCTAAAATATTCCGACTGACTTGCAATGGCTAGAATGCCTTTCACATATTATAAGACACATTTTGCAATTACTATAGTAATAGTCTAGTGCACCGCTAGACAATACATTTTAGCCATTAGGCCTTAGCAAAACATTCCTCTCATGCAATAGTTATGTTGTAAATGCAAATTATATAGATGGGGGCCTATAAGAAAGTGATTACGCAACCCAAAATTGTCATAACCATGAGTTATTTGATTTCATCACGAAAATATTCAATTTGGTAAGTTCTGCTCTTCCAACAAATTTCGTTACATCTTACGGGCCAGTAACAACGCCTAAGTACAAGAAAGTAGTTCTTTCCATATCCGATATAGCGTTTGCATTTTTAAAGGTACTGGACACTATTGGTAATTGTCAACGACCAGTCTTCTTGGTGTATTTCAACATATGCATAAAATAACAAACCTGTGAAAATTTGAGTTCAATAGGTCGTCGAAGTTGCGAGATAATGAAAGAAAAAACACTCTTGTCACACGAAGTTGTGTGCGTTTAGATGGTTGATTTCGAGACCTCAAATTCTAAATCTGAGGTCTCGAAATCAAATTTGTGGAAAATTACTTCTTTCTCGAAACCTACATTACTTCAGAGGGAGCTATTTCTCACAGTGTTCCACTGTCAACCTCTCCCCATTAGTCGTAATCATAAGGTTTCATGGTAATAATTATTTTGAGTAATTACCATTAGTGTCCAGCGCCTTTAACGCTCTATGGACCCAATCTTTTTTTAATTTGACACCAAAGTTGATCATGCCCATGTTAGTTTGTCTGTGACCTAATTCTACGACCATAAAACACGGACTTATCAGCCATAACGGGGGCATAATGCCCGAGACGATAACCCCTTTACCACCGAAGGGGCCCCTCGTGAAAAGCCATGTTTAAACCTCTCAACTGATCTCCCACATAATGTAAACGAAACTCTCATACAGTCATATTGATTTTCCACCACTTTATTTTCTTGTCAACATGAAAATGTCACTCAATGTTATGTTCGCGCAGGTTTTTGTAAACAATGAACAAGTGTATCCATAATAGATCGAGTGTGCAAACTGTGCATTGATCGATAGCAACATCAGGTCCAACCGAAAACACTCAAGTTGTGGTGTCGGACGGCACGCATGGGCGGCAAAACGTTGCAATATAATGGGGCGAGGCCTTCCCGGTCCATTTATACCAACATTTACACAGCTTTGGTTGTATGGGAAGACACGCTTATGTGTTTATTAACTCAGGTCGGTTTTAAACATGTTTTTTTCTCATGTAGGCCTACCCTTCACACAGGCGATTTGGGACACAATTTTAACTGAAATCTGTTAAAGGAACCGTTATACTTTGTTGATTGGTAAAAAACTTCAATGAGCGATTTTAAACCCGAAAGTGTTCATCTTATTAAAACTTATGTTCTAAAAACTTGGCCTGAAAGACTTTGATATACTTCCAACATTCACTTTTTTATTTCAATTTACCAGGATATCAGTTTTGACTTACACAAATTTCTCGCAAACTTCATGAACATCTTGTTGGATAAAAATTTCGTCAGTGAGTTTACAGCTAGCCGCAAGTTACAACAATTTGTTTCTGTTTTAATTTCTTTTTTAATAACCGAACAACTCTATGTGCCCTTTTAGCTTATTTATCCTATGTTGACAAAGTACTTTAAAAAGAAATCGTCTATTGTTTGCTTTACATTTTTCATTTTTTTAAGTTTGTACGATTTTATATTTCATTATGTAGGCCCTATAACTCGGCTGTGTATGGCTGCGAATCGTGATAAAAAACACCAATGAAATCATGAATAGGAGAATGTTATCAGATTATTGTGTTACTTGCTTTCTTTTAAAAAACAACTTTTTCGATCAACTTTCTCAATTTATAACCATAAATTTATTGTTGTCTTCATCAGGAACTCGAGCGATCGAATAAACAAAATTTTGTACCATTGGGACTTTTTAGTTTTGGATAACTTTTACTTTTCGAAATGTGGCTGTTCTCGAAACGATTGGCCGATTTGTTTTTCTACCGGGGAAAAAACATCATGAGATAGTAACTAATTGCTAATGCTAATCCCACCGGCTTATTGGACGAGTTAATCTATAGCTTATCTGTTTAATCTCTCAAAGTGTTCACTTCAATTGCGTCACAGATTCATGTTGCATACAAAAGTCAGAAAGATGTTGAAACCACAGTCAATGTGATTAGTTCATCTCATGACAATAGATGTTTTAATCTTGAATGGCTTCATTAGTTTGATTGGTTACATCTATTCTTGGAGGTTCTACCGTGACCACACAAAGGTAGATACGTCCATCATTACGCGTAAACAGACCAAGTCAGTTCGGGTGTATTGGTATACTTTTTATGTTAATGTAGATTAATTCAATTTGTACGAATTGTTTTACTATAATTTGAAAATACAGTGACATTAATTTGGAGTGTGGTGAAAACTTCACTTGTTTTCTTTTCTTCCGTCTTTTTGCCTTTCATTGTTAGGCCTATGACGTCGTTCTAAAAAAGTTTTAGGTCTAATGTCTTTCTTTATATCCTAAAATTAGAATTATGAAATAAAATGTTATCATTTATGCTATAAAGGGGGCTCCTTCAAAACCGAAACAGTGCTTTGTTTAAAGTTTTTATAAGTTAGTAAGACTATAATATAATGGGCAATCGGTAGGCCTACACGATAAAATGATTATTACAAAACTCACCTTGTAAGCGAATTTTGTGGTGCTCCCCCATGGTGGTATTTTCGTACGATCGCTGTTCAATGTAGAAATGTGGTCTTGAGTCAGCGATGTTCGGAGTGACCGTATTTCATCCACTCTAGAAGCCCCATACAGTTGCTCTCTCCTCCTTGCCGTCAAAACAGGGTCGGTAAGGGTACTCATGGTGCCGCCGTTGGGATGGGCACAGGACCCCGGGCTGTCCGGTAAAGGAACGGTGGGTGACGGGGGTACGGGAAACACCAAAACTTGTTTTATTGTTTGAGGAGATCCAATCCGAGTAAAATTCCAAAGATCGGGGTATAAGAAATGAAATCACCCTTGAAGTATGACTAGTGTGTTCTTGAAGAAGTTACTTTTTAGTAGTGTGTGTTGATCGGCGCGTTTGCTTACACTGTTTCTCCGCGTGTCGCATGGGACGTGTTGCTGTTTTTTGACATTGTATACGTAACTATAGGCTAGTTACTGGACGATGAGCATCAGAGGGCGCTGTTCAGACAGCGCGATTATTGTCTTTGTGGTACGTTGCCTAGCGACGAAGGCCACCTTATAATAAAGAGGGCACCCCCAGCACGGGACCTTAGTTTAGTTTATGGCCCACTATTTTGTAACTCATCGATCCGTGTGCAGTGTGTCTGGATTTTCTTGAAAAGGAAGCCTTGTTGCGACAAAAGATTGTATCCATTACGTTGACTTCGTCTAGCTGCTGCAAGGCTGGAGGGTATCGACTCTGGGGGCCCCGGTCACTAGAGCATAGGAACTATAATAATATAGGAACTTGAAAGAGCTATAATGTTCTAGGTGATGTCGTCACGGCCTCTGTTCTTTTTGTTAAAGTGTGTACTTTATAAATTGAACCATTGATGTATATAATTAAAGACAGTGGACACTATTGGTAATTGTCAAAGACCAGTCCTCTCCTCACTTGGTGTATTTCAACATATATGCATACAAAACAACAAACCTGTAAAAATTTGAGCTCAATTGGTCGTGAAAAGTGCGAGATTACTATGAGAGAAAAACACCTATGTCAGACGGTGTTGTGTGCTTTCAGATGCTTGATTTCAAGACCTCAAATTCTAAATCTGAGGTCTCGAAATCAAATTCGTGGAAAATTACTTCTTTCTCGAAAACTACGTCACTTCAGAGGGAGCCGTTTCTCACAATGTTTTATACTATCAACCTCTCCCCATTTCTCATTACCAAGTGAGGTTTTATGATACTAATTACCAATTAGTGTCCACTGCCTTTAAACACTGTACACACTGTAGGTCATTGTCAATTTAATTAATATTAGTTATCTGAAAGCTCACTAGTAGTAAATCACTCTGTGATAATGATGATAATGGAGAATTCTGTATTCAATAATAATGCAGTTAAAGGCACTATGTTCTCTCGAACTTCGACGACCAATTGAGTTAAAGTTTTCACAGTTTTATGTTATGCATAGACCTACAAGTGAGAATACTGGTCTTTGTCAAAAAAGGTGTCCAGTGCCTTTATGTATTTTATTCATTCTCACTGCTGGGATATTTTACGTACAGTACACACTGGGGTGGCTATCTCTGCAGGGGCCTAGGACTCAAACCCACTGCATGCATGCACTCTGTGGGTCAAACACCCCAGTGCGTTGGACTCTTTTGGCTCTGCCACTCCCACTCAGTGTTTGACCACTCGGCCACGACTGAAGCCATTTTATGTTTATAGGCCAACTCATTGTTTCGACAAGTGTGACGTCATGATGACATCATTGGCAAAGAAATAACCACAAACGTCACTGAGCTGACAGAACTGCAATACACAAAATCGCCTATCCTCTTAAGCTGAGATTCAAACTACTGTCTCTGAGCTAGCTCACGATTTCTTTCAGCGGTAACCAACCAACACTTCCAAAGCTGTCGGCTAATTGAAACTATCCTAAACTTAGTCTTGTTTATTCAATTTAATGCTTTTTTTAATATTCAACATCACATTTAGCTCAAGCTCTCAGTACTCAGTGCCTTCTTCCTCTGGTTAGTCATCTCTGAGAGAGTGAACATAAGGTTTCCGTTAGTTGTAATGAAAGAGTACTGCAAGGTTCGATTCTTGGCCAAGTATTACTTTCTCTATTGACATCACCAAAACATTGAACAGCACAAGTGGTCACTACTGCTGACGATTGTACTCTCTAATATTTTCGGATCTAAATTTGCTCATCAGCTGGGCCTAATTTCATGGCTCTGCTTACCGCCGAATTCTGCGCTTATACGATCACGATTCCCCGCTTATATAATACTAGTCTTGGTTCCAAGACCATTGGTGTTGCGCGGTCACGAACGAACGCTAGCGGGCGCTCTGTTTCTCTGATTTAGATCTCACCATGAGGGGGGGGGGTCAAATCCGTTTAGTGAGTCAGAAGAAGAATACTGACCATGCACAAATTTCAGCATGAAACCTAAACACACTGCTTGATTTTATAGGTGTCGGATGGTACAGTTTCCTCTTTTATCACTCTTTAATTCAATTAAAAACCTAAATCAGCTTAACTTTCCAATACTATTATTTCATGTAAGCCTTTATTTAAGCACCGATAATTATCACCTATTGTCAGTTAGCCTTCGGAACAAACTCAACCGCCGAAAATTGTCCGACCGACAGTTGCTATCATGGGTGATAATCACAGTAGTTCCAGCATTTAAATTTACAATAGTTCTGATTTTCTATTGAATTGAAAATATGTGACTGCAAATCACTCAGAATGTGTTCCCCTCCTCCAACTGCCACTTATGGGTAGGAGGAACGTTCATCAATGACCCTCGGCAGAACCCAGAAGGTAACACCTTAGACCCGCTTCGCGCTCAGAGAAGAACACTACTACTCGTCATCGTGATTTGCGTATGTTGGTCAAATGTGCATTCGTGAGAGAAGAAACATACTATAGAAATGATCCCTAAAAGTATGATCTTAACTTCAACCACCCATTGCGAATCAAGCCTATTTCCCATACACACGCAACAGCTATGGTGGTAAAGTTTCAAACTCACACCTTACACACATTATTGTTGATGCTAAAATGTTCTTCATACCTTTTCCACAAACGTAGAAAACAACCCTATAACATCTCAAGAAATAAACAGTACCGTTTCAGACAATTTGGAAGTAACAATTCAGAAAACCGTGAAAACTAGGGATTTATTTCCTGATTGGTGAGCACAGGACATGGTGAGATCCGGAAATCAGAGAAACAGAGCGCCCACTAGCATTCGTTTATTACAAGCGTGTACAGTTTTTGCCGTGCATAATCGGAACGTTGGTTGTGTGTGACCACGCAACACCAATGGTCTTGGAACCAAGACTAATATAAAACGTGCAAGGGCCGAATTTCTGCGCTATAGCCTTGTAAGCGTTGAATGCCTAGCTAAGTGGAGTACGCACGCGCAGAAGCCAAAATTCGCCGCTAACCCGTGAATTACAGAATTCCTGGTGCTTCCGTAAGCGCCGATTCTGTACATACGATGAGAAAGAGTCATGAAATTGGGCCCTGATGTATAAGAGCATAGAGTAAGGACAGAGACTAAGAGCTACAATCCAATTCATGTGATAGCATGGAGTGGCGCATTTTTCAATCTAGGTGATGGAAATTTCATAAGAACAAAAATGCAACTCATGCCAAAGTGTGACGCAGGTTCCTTCCCCGCCAAACTGCATGGATCCATTCTTGAAGAGAAAACTATAAACTATCAACATAGAAGCATAATGTAACATACACTTTTGGAAATCTGAAGAAAAAAACATTCGAACAACTTGAGATAGAACTGTCAAACTGAAGTTTTCTAAAAGAAAATTGCCCGGCAGCATAAAAAACGGCAGTACGAAAAAGGTACTGTGTTTAAATTCAAACTATGACATCGTCGCTTTTTGAACTCTAATGCTACTCTTACACTGTGGCGAATAATACTTGCGAATATGAATAATTATTTAAATTTCGCGGTGAATTCGCCCCAAAATTTCGATTGGCTAGTGAATATTTTCATCGCGGTCCATACCAATTATTATACGAATGCTAACGCTGTTCAATCCTTGCCAATAACTTACGAACAGTAAACGAACATTGCGAATGTTGCGAATGGACGTAATCCACAATCACCCAATATTTAGTATTTCTCTCTGCAACATGCCCTACCTAACATCATTCTGTCCACGGCCCCGAAAACGGCTCAAGGGTCTCGTATGATGGGCTTAATTTGAAAAATTGCTTTATTTTATAGAGAAGACATTGATATTATCTTCAAAACATGTTGGGAAATGAAGAAGGAAAAAAAACTCTGGCAGTACACAACAAATGCCACAAACTACGATGCCTTTAGGAGTTAACATTATTTCAACAGTCAAAGGGCCTCGAGCTCATTCGATGCGCCCATGCTATAGCTCATTTTCTTTGGTTAACGCTACAACCGACCATCACCAAACTTTCTGACTTCCCTAAATAAATTATCTATGATCTTTTTTTTGTCTTTCTTCAAATCTTTGTTTCAGGGAGGAAGCATGCAACTCTTACCATCCCATTGTTTTGCCCCCCCCCCCCCCCCCGCGGATAAGTCACATGTTGAATGTGTTGTGGGAATTAAAAATGGCCACCATTTCCGGCGGCACCTTGAAGTTTGTGTTTGGTCCCGTTAGTGTCAAGTTCAAGATTAGGTTTTTGTTGTTAATAATGAAATTTTTATTTTTAAATGCTAAATATTTTAATTTTGCGAACTATACTTTTCAGAATCGTCATTCAGGCCTCATTATGCATCCTGCCCCCGATTTCACGAAACTCATCGCTATCGAGAATTGGTATTGTTTTAATGTTTTCTCAAAAAGTAAAGCATTTCATGGAATAATATTTCAAGAGAAGTCTTTCACCGTTACCATCTGTAAACCCTGTAAATTATTTGTAATTCTATGAACTTTTTTTTTTTTTCTGTACCGAAAGTGTATAATGGCTTTAAGCAGCTCTATGAAATTTTGCCCTGGTCCTAAGTTAGGATGAGTTACCGGTCCTAACTTAGGACCAGTCCTATCTCTTAGCATTGCCTAGGACTAGTTCTAAGTTAGGACTACCTTTCTGGCGACATAAATAGCGCCACCTATCACACACAGTGCACGTGCACTAAAATCCTAAAAGAAACGTGTGTGGTGTGTCGTGTGTATGGTGTCAGAGGGTAAAGGTCGACACGTGGGATTCAAGATGGCGACTTCGGGAGTCATTTCGTACTCGCCAACTGGCAACTTTTTAGCAGTTTCGAGTCCTGATGGCCGCCTGTCGTTGTGGGACACTGCCACGGCAACAATAAGCCAGCAATATACTCCTAGTTCGCACTTGTCTGCTACCTGTACTTGCTTGTCTTGGTGTCCAACGAGGAAGGTAAGTAAAGGGGCTGTCGCAGATTTTTGCGTTGTGCAACGGCAACGCTTTAGTTAGTAATGTGTTGCCCAGTTTCCGGACAGTTTTGTCTCGCCCTGCTGAGCCCCTGTCGTAAAGTTTTGTTATTCCATGTTGAATTGAAGATGTTTTTATGATAAGAGAAAACTTAAACCGTCATTTAATTAAAGTTCTTTGAAACTTGAAAGAGTGACAGATAGATAGACACAATTTTTGCAAAGAAAAAGTTGCTTCGCCCTGCGGCTTCATTTAATAAATTAAAAAAATTAATAACCAAAAGAACATCAATTAATTTTAAAAGATAATGCAGTGTTTTAATTATTTTAACTATTAAAAAGAGTTTCAAGGGGAAAAGGACTTTTGGTGATTGGGAAATATTTATACATTTATTTATCTTTTATTTAAAAATAAATGTTACCGGTCACACTAAATAACTAACGGTAAATACAGCAACGCACGACAACGGAAATATTTGCCATGTTGTCTCTTGACGTACTGGGACGATTCTATTACACCGCAGGGGGCAGGGGTCATTTCTGAGGGCTGAAGTGTATTTTTTTCTTTTTGGTTTTAGCTGCTGTTTTTTTCCCTTGTAAGCCGCCACTCTGGAATTCGAATTTAAAAAAATAAAAAGGGGAGGTTTAAATATAGTATTTTTTAAAACTCCATGCGAGGCACATTTAAAATGGTAAATAATTATCTTGCATATTGTATCACTCCTGCGGTGTAATGGAATCGTCCAAGTACGTCGAAAGACAACATGGCGGTTATTTCCGTTTGTTACTAAATTCGGGGTAAAAAAAACACTTTTTTTACAATTAAAAATACAATTTTGTCAACATTTTGAAAATGATTTAGGTGCATACATGTTAGCCCAGGTTGGACTCCTCCGTTGCATGCAACGCGACAAAGTCCAGGGTATAAAGGTCCCGTACCATTGCGAAAATTTTTCAAAAATCTATTAAAAATATTTCTACCTAAGTTGGGAGTCTGAACTTTTACTCACATGTTCCTTGTAGTTGGAACTCCAAGCCCGCATCATTTAAAATTGTTGAATTGTCTCCTTTGGTGTTAATATTTTGAAAAGAAAATTGAAATTTACGTTTTCCATTCCCACGTTGTGCACTAACTTCCGTGTAAACACTTTCTTGCACTGATCACTGGCGGCGCCATCAACTTGCGTCAACCACTCACTAAGCAGATGGATAATAGTCAGCGAGCAATTTACACAAAGCGCAGTACATAGTATACCGAGCATAGACGTCTTGTGCCAAGACTCTATGTGCTGGAAGTGTATCTTTTTCCCAGGACAAATTGGCGCATGCTAAGTGGCCTCATCTGTCCTAGGAAAAAAATATACACAGAAAGCGCCCTCTGTTGTCCGTCTATATGACAAGAAGAAGCCATGTGAAAAAGCAAGCCGGCGGCAGACGGCTTTGCTGCTTATAAATATTTTTTAAGAAAAAAACTCACTGTGTAACCGAAAATCAACCTGAAACTTTAAACAAATCTATTTCAGGTGTAGTGCTTTCCAGTTTTATGCCTCCTATATTTTAAATGTGTATTGGAGGAGTTGAAGGCGATTTGATGGCACCTACCCAGTTGACGGCGAATAGCGGCGAATAGCGGCAAGACAGCGCGCTGCACTCTAAAGCCATGCGCACTTGGGCTCACACTATCAATTGGTATACGATGATCAACATCGCCAGTGCAGAACTTCGACATATTTTCGGAAATAATTTCTTCCATGGATATATTTGTTAGCTGTAAACTCGTTGAAAATATAGTGAGGGACACTATGAATAAATGAACGGAATTTCAACTTCTCAAATCAGGTAAAAAATAAAGAAAATTGTAATCAAATTTGTGTTCGCATTGTAAAGAACCTTTATACCCAGGACGTCAGTGCAGTGGCACTGACTGACGTCCTACCAGGGCTACATACATGTATGACTCTTGTGCATATATTTAACGGCTGACTTATGTTCAAATGTTCTGTTAAAGTGCATTTAAAAATTGTTGTCGTGAGGTGTCGGTATTTTAGTGCGACCCAATGTTACAGTTTTTAAATAAATTTAAAAATAATTCTGTTATAAAATGTTTTGACAAAAACCCTAATTACACAACAGTTTTAACACTTACATGACTTATGTTTGCTACACAGGGGTTGCACGTAACTTTGTTTCAAACTAGCCAGAAGGACAGACTAGCTTTATTTTTAATTGGTCCGCCAGGTCTTTGACTGGTCTGTAAACTTTCTATAAATTATAACCTTTTTTGATAATTATACTGATTAAAACATACAACATCCTGAATTTAAATCCTCTCTGTTTCAATTTATTGAATTGCAACATCAACTGCATTGATAGCCATACTTTGGGTGTGTTCGTTTAGCTTCCCTGGGTCGACCCCGCAGTGCTCACTCGGGTGAGCCCCTAACAAGAGCTAATCAAACGATCACACTCGCCCTATCGTGGTGAGGGTATGCACCTCAGGTCACCCCCAAGTGACACACTCCACAAGCAGGGCACTGGGGCTGTCGCGGGTGAGCCCCATCAAAGCTGTTTGATTATACCGGGGCAGACCGGGGTTGACCCAGGGAAGCTAAACGAAACGCACCCTTGATATTATGTTCAGTCAGTTATTGTGTTAAACAAATATAAGTACAGTGTGTCCGTACATAAACTGCAGCAAAATATTCAACTTTTTAACACCTATTTAATTTATTAAAATTGTTGTTGGTTTATGTGATAAATTCTTTAAAACTTTTGGACTGTTCTGAAGAATTGACCGCTTCCATTCATTTACCACAGTATGTCTTTATTTCTTACCCCAACTCAGGAACCTGTCAGGAAGAAGAGACGCTCTCACAAAGTTCAAAGAACTGAAAATGATGGTTCGGCAGCCCCAGTTGATTTGGTTGCAATGGGCACTCAAGCAGGGACCATTCTTCTGTATAGCATCGCCAAAGCAGACATTCACAGACAAATGGTAAAAAATACTCAACATCCCTTTGGATTCTGATCCGTTCATGGGATGGATGATAAAAACACTTGATTCAATGAGTTTGAATGCGTTCAATGCGTTCATATGAATCAGAGTCTATCTCACCTCCCACTTTTCTCACCTTTGATTTTGAGTCCCCTGTAAACATGTCTTCATTTCTTCTCATCACAGGCCTTCTGTTACAGTTCTATTAGCCACTGAGTATTTTTTTGTTTTGTTCCTCGATGTTAAATTTTGAGACCTCATTCAGATGTTATTTGTAGTGTACAAAATGCCTAAATAAGCACGCTCCGTTTTTTTTAATGTTCTTTCTCATGATTATAGATAGGATTGTGTGGGTGCATTTAACTTGGTCCAGACCAATCAATTTTGTGCATAAAGTGTGACATGATTCCTCTGCAAGCCATGCTCACTTCACACAAACCAGCTCCAGAACAATTACCAGAAGCCCATAGGAAATGCCCTGAGCTATTTTTCTTTGAAGAATACTGTATGAAAATAATATTATAGTTTGACTTGCATTTGACAAATGTTTAACACAGGATTGGTAGTTTCTTTATGTGAAATTTATGCCTTTGAATGAAGAAATGGGCAACTTTAGTCAAACTTACTTGCAATCGTAGTGCAGCTTTGGAGTCCGAAGTACCAAAGTGCAGCAGGTGTGTGTGGCAATATTACTTACCAAAAGGATGATTGGACAGACTAACTTGTTGAGTCGGCTTTGTACAGCTCATTATCATCTTCACTGTAATGATTCTGTAAAATTCCTATGATAATTGAATCAAATAAGGTTTTGGGTGATAACTCTAATGAAAGTTCTAAAACAAATACTACCGGTAGAGTAATAATAGAGACGGTTTGTCCACTAGTCCTTTTGGTTGCAATGTGCATTGATCTTGTCTAGAAAGTGTGATTGACAAAAACACACTTACAGGAAAGAAGCTTTCTTACTTATTATTTATATTTTTAGGATGGGGGTCACACGGACACTGTTACCGACATTTGCTGGCATCCAGATGGTGAGACACTTTATAGCTGCTCTGAAGATCAACATATTGTTGAGTGGGATATCGACAATAGCAATGTCAAATGGTAAGAATGAGAATATTTAACAAAATTTTACCAATACCCCTATTTGTACCTACCCCTGCTGAATTGTTTTCAGATTTTGCGTTAAGTGATTGTTATTTTATTGTATAAGTTTGCTCATTACAGACCAGTGTCTTCAAGCATTCCCATTTCTCATACATGTGTGTGGCTGAGTGTTTAAGTGTATTGACTCAAGTTCTGGTTGCCGAGTCATCAGTGAATGGGTCCTTCAGCATGACACTCGACTATAATCATCTCTACGTGTAACTACATTTAGCTTGTTGGCAGCACAGGCTGTGTACTCACAAGGGAAATGAGGCGGTCTTAGAAATGAGTAAAAACAATAGTTTCCAGTGACAAGGGGTAATCAGTTGGAGCGTCATGATAATATTGTTATAACTTTGATGTTATCTTTTCCAGTGTTGTTTTCCAAAATTGCACTTTTACTCTGATCTTGTCTTACAGCAAGTGGAAAGCAGACACTAGTTCAGTACATTCAATCTATCTCTGTCCGGGCTCCAGAACGCTTCTATCTGCTGGAAGAATGATTAAGCTGTGGGATCTAGAAACCAAGAAAGTCTTAAAAGTAAGTGTTGATTGCCTTTCAGTATATCTTGAGCTAAGATAAGGAAGAATAACTTTCAATTTAGGACAACCACATGATTGTAATCTCTTCTGGATCTGGATGTAACTGTACTGAAGGGGGCTATCACGTACAGGAGTGTGTGCATGGGTTGAATAGCGCTCCTGGTGGTGGTTTTGAAAATAACCAGTGGTGAGATTGGTCCATTGTTAAAGTGTGTATACTCAGCTACTCTTCATGAGAATTTAAACAGAGGTATATTATTCAAAATGTTGAGACCAATTTCAATTCTTCCTGAATGGTACAGATTTGAAATGGTAAAGACAAAACATGTGGTAAATCAGTTTGTCTTCACATTAACAGCCACATTGGAGATGATATTGAATGTTCAGAGAGTAAAAGGGTTAACACAAATGTGTTGTTTTAATTACAGAAATATACCGGCCATGCCAGTCCGGTAACGAGGTTAAAGTGTGTACCGTATATAGCTGACGCTTCTGATGCTTCTACTAGCTTAGAATCCGTAGAAGGGCTCTACTTTGTCTCATGTGCTGATGGTGATAGGGTTCTCAATGTTTGGTAAGTTTATGTGTTTATCGGCAACAAGAAAGTGCACACTAGATGTGGAGTGAATTTTAACTGGTCTTCAGTTGTTTTAACTGGCCTTTGGCCAGCGGACCACTGTAAAGGAGGCTGCTGTAGAGAAGTTTCTTCTTCATTTTCATGAGCAAAACAGTTTGGCGGTAGCGAAGTTAGAAGAAAATCAGATGCAGTTTTTGTTTTTGTTCGGGAGGGGGGGGGGGGGAGAGGGCGCTGGCACTGCAGACATTATATTAATACACATTGCTACACATACTTAAAATTTCTACTAAAGATTTTCATAAGAACTATTTTATGGGGGAGGAGGGGGTCTACAAACAAATTATACTCCCTGTTTAACAACATTTTGCATATTGAGGGATTGACTTCTGAGGATTAGTGGGGGAGGATTTATGTTTGCAAATGGGGATTACAAAATAATTCATAAATATGTGTTCATTATAAAATATAATGCTATTTGCTGATTTAATATTCTTCAGGCATATAAAATCGGCATCAAAGAGTAAATCCTCAACAGCTTCATTTGTTGTCCCTGATGACCCTCAAGACTTTGACATTTTGAGTTCTTCTTCTGACCAAGTGAGTAATTTTTTAACAGTTATAATTAGAGACCAAGTGCAGCATTAGTAAGATTACAGCATTGGTAAGATATAAACAAATCTAAAAGCTGACTTACTGTGTAGGATATACCAGCACTAACCCTCCATAGAAATATTTATAAAATTTTCATTGTTGTGTTGTGTGGTTGCAAGTGCAACAGTTGGAATGCATCTACTCCTCCCAAAATATCTGATTGTTTTTGTAGAATCTTTTTTCAAATTGTGCTTTATTTTTTTCCCAATACTTTGAAATCCAGTTTTGTCCCTGAAAATGATTAGTTCTTTGCCTAATTTAATTCCAGAAAACATACCTCTCTGTTGTAACCAAAGGAGGTGAAGTCCACATCTTTGACCCAGTTTTAAATGGGTGAGTATTTTTTAATTGTATACAACACTTCCAATGGCATGCTTTGTTTCTATAGTTGCATATAATTGCACTGAACTGAATTGTTCTGATATTGATTTTCATTTACCTCTGACCTTGACCCACAGCAAAGCCAAGAACCATCTGAAGGCTTGCACGCACCTCCAGATCACTACAGAGGGTCAGAAAGAAGCGTTACCCAAGCCAATACCTATTATGGCAACTCACCTACTCAATGAGGCAGAGATGCCATTACTCATCGCTCATGGCTCAGTACTGAAACTCAGATTCGAGAGAGTGGTGAGTTTATAAATAATACTATTTTTGAATCAAACTGGTTTTTACCATATATGATGTTCATGCATTTTCATGAATCATATGATGTTCATGCATATTCATGAATCATGCAGCTTGTGACCCTGTTCATTGGGCTAAGTGATGTTGTTCCCGCACACCATCTTAGCTCCCTGGCGAGAACACTAACTGCTAACAAGTACGTAGTGCATTAAAGGGAAGGTACACGTTTGATAATTACTCAAAACAAATATTAACTGAAAAACTGACTTGGTAACGAGCATTGGAGAGCTGTTGATAGTATAAAACATTCTGAGAAACCGCTCCCTCTGAAGTAGTATAGATTTTGTAATAGAGGTAATTTCTCACTAAAATAATAGAAGACTAAAAGCACACAACTTTGTCCAACAAGGGTGTTTTTTCTTTCATCATTTTCTCCCAACTCTGATGACCAATTGAACTGAGCTCAAATTTTCACAGATGCATATTTTATGCATATGTTGATATACACCAAGTGAGAACACTGGTCTTTGACAATTGTTAATAGTGTACCTTCCCTTTAAACTAAATCTGTCATAAGAACCATGTCTGCCCTCTTCACTGGGTGAAGCAAATAATTCATCAAGGACACAAGTTGATTGAGTGGGATTCAACCACACATTTAGATGACTTTGCCACCAGATGCCGGATGCATTCAATTACTAGTACTTAATAAAAATTGAATCTGTTAAAATTTCTGAGAGATATATTTTTCTCATTAAATATTTTGTTCATTGGTATATCTTCTCAACAAATCTTTGTGTCCCTTTTCAGTCGTTCAAGTCAGAGGATAGAAGTATCTGCTTAATACGTGAAGATCCATCTTTTCAAGCCGTCCCCCAAGTGTCTGGAGAAAAGGTGAGTGTCGAGATCTAGTTTGAACATTTCTTCTGAAAGGAATCTGTGTTTAGAGGAAATATTATAGCTATGAAAGGTCTAAAAGTGTGAAGCGAATTTGAATGGTCTAAAAGTGCGAAGAAAATTTGACTTCAACAAATTTGCGACGGTCAACAACGTTAAAACAGTTGTGGGGTCAAATTCGCTTCGTGTTTGCATTTATAGGAAGTAAAAGTAGGCTTTACTTGGGGAAAGATAGCTCCAAATTTTCCCAGGTTTGTTATTGTATTCATATGTTGGGATACACCAAGTGAGAATACTGGTCTTTGACAATTACCAAAGTGTCCAGTGCCTTTAAAAATGGTTGGTATAAAGTATTGATTTGTTTTTGTGTTTGTAGCTGAAGAAGCCAGTTGTGACTGGTGATGAGGCAGTAAAGACACCAAGTACCCTTCCTCTTACTGGGTACCAAGCAACTGCTGATGAACAGACTGAAGCAGACAGGAAAAGCAAACGAAAATCTAACAGCGAATCATTAACCATTGAGGACAGGCTAGTCGCCCTCAAGGTTGCTGAAGCCCATGCCGACATGTCAACACAAGACCAAAGTGCCAGGACAGGATCCCTGGTCATGCTCCTTACGCAAGGTCTGCAAAGCAACGACAGGGTTATGCTTGATGTAAGTTGCCATGCATTGTATTTGACACAGAATGTTTTCTTTAACAGAATGTCCGTTGTAGTTAGCGGCTGTCTTGTGCACCAATATTGTATTTGAGTTTGACACCCTAGTGTAACATCCATTGAAATGCAAATGAATCCTAAGAAAGATCATGTGCCATACAAGAACTTGACAGGTTTTAACAAGCGTGCACACAATGCATGTAGTCACCCCTTACCAGGGGTTTGTGACGAGACAGCTTGATACGGCGCGCTGCCCATGGTAGCATGGCTAGGCTTGAAAGCCTGCCAGATACTCGCAAAATTCCTGTGAACTAAATGAACTGCATTGGACATTTATTTAAAAACTTGTATCCAGTCAGCAGGGTGGCTAGTGCAAATTACAAGAAAACGATCAAAACAGGAATTTTTTAACGTTGGGAGCTGCATTATTTCACGAAAATGACAGATTTGTGAAGAATATATGGCGACCAAAACCCACCGCAGAAAAATGTATGCCGCCGTAGAATGTGAATCTGTTGAAATTAGTGGCTTGTTGCAGGTAAGATTTGAGTTATGAAGCTTTGAAAATTTTCCGCCCCAGAAACGGGCCTTGATAGTTGGACTCTGTATCTGAGTACAGAGAAAGAGTCCTATATAGGGCTAATTCAAATCTTGACCTTGACTTCATTCAATCATTACAGAGTGTATTCCAGCATCATAAGGAGTCTGTCCTAAGAAGAACCATCCAAAGATTACCCATACCTCTAGTTGTTGGTCTCGTCCAAGAGCTTACTTCAAGAATGAACACAGCACCTCAAAGGTTAGTAATTTTATAATAAGTGTAATGCATCATACTTAAAGGAACATTACAGAATTGGTAAAAAAAAAAAATTGATGATAGTAAATAACATCTCTTGAAATATTTTTGTGTGAAATGTTATATTTGATGAGAAATAAACTAATTCTAAACTGAGTTTATCGCTCAGTGAGCATTTTTTTTTTAAAGTGCAAGACTTGTAATTGGTATTTCACTAGTTACGTTGATTAAGTTTGCTCTTTTTGAGAGTCATTGACTTCACAATCATAATTAATAAATGAAAATTTAAGGGCACAGTAAACAATCGGTAAAAGGAAAATAGTAAAATACAGAGAGCAAGTAATGAAAGCTATGAATCAAAAACAAAACTGAATGTAATATTTACAAAAAATCTTACTTGGTTAAAAGAGCAAAGATTTAACACATTTTTGTGCTTAATAGCCTTATGAAATGATCCTGGACTCCCTTTGAAACTGAAGAAATTGACATAAAATAACGTAGTAGCTAAATTTTGGTTTGCATTGAATTATTTGCCTTGCAGTGGATTGACGTTGGCCCATTGGACGAGGGTTGTATTGTGCGAGAGAGCTTCCTACCTGATGACATGCCCTGAGCTGACTAAGAAGCTGAGTCAGGTTTACGAGATGATCAACACCAGGACGAGTCAAGCGTCTAGAATGAGGCAACTTTACGGCAAGCTGGATCTCATGCTATCACAGGTAAGAAGGATTCACGTGGTGGCTTACAACTCATGAAAACCTGGCTTTTTTACTCTAATCTTCAGGCATGCCTTTTTCAGCTGATCAGATTTTTTCTTTTCAAATCAGTGCCATATAATACTGAACAACACTGTTCAAAAATTAAATGTGAACAGCAATTTCATCTTTTTATTTTGAATTAGAAAGTGGTGTGTCTGATTGTTTGTATCCTCTCATGGCTTTCCTAAACAACAGCAAGGACTAAATCATTTTCTGAGATTTGAGATTTTTTTATTTTATTTCGGAGTGTAATCTCCTATATAGTAAAGGCGTGCGTTAACACCATTTAATGATAATCTGTAAATGAGTTGGGGGTGGTTTCGATCAGTATGTAACCTTTTTACTTGAAACGAATGTGTCTGTCGTCGTTTGAATAAAAGATTCTTTAAACAATTGTTGCAGATTGCATCTCAGAAGCAAAGGGAGGAAGAAGAAGACAGGCCGACTGCAGCTCAGCTGGTATATGATGAAGGTAACGGCTTAAATCTCTCTCGATTGTAGCACCAGACTCTTGAGTATGACCCACTCTGGTTATTAGCTTTTTGTAACCTAATCCTAGCATCTTGTACACCTTTGCATTCTACTCATCAATGCTTCAAATCTGTGTTTTGATGAAGCACATAGACTTCATTGATATTTGTAAAACACTGCTATCTGCACTTGATGTTATCCAACATTATATATATGAAATAACAAACCTGTAAAACATTAGACTCTTGAGTATGACCCACTCTGGTTATTAGCTTTTTGTAACCTAATCCTAGCATCTTGTACACCTTTGCATTCTACTCATCAATGCTTCAAATCTGTGTTTTGATGAAGCACATAGACTTCATTGATATTTGTAAAACACTGCTATCTGCACTTGATGTTATCCAACATTATATATATGAAATAACAAACCTGTAAAACATTAGGCTCAACCGGTCATTGTAATCACAAGAAATTAATGGGGGAAAAAGACATTTATGTTTTCACTGTTTTAAAACATTGAGTTTAGTCTCATGAAATCAAAACAAATTGTTTTACTCGTTTTTAAAACCTAGGCAAAAATCCATCATACGATCTTTATACCATGGAAGTTATTTGCAAAGCTGTATTTTTTTCAATCTTACCGTTGATGTGCACACCTTTTAACCAATGTTTCATGCATGCAAGACCTCATTGTTAAAATGTATCTGAGCACCAAAAGGTTTGTGTCTAAGTCCGGGATACCTCTTGTGCTCTCTTTTTCTGTTTTGAACTGAATGTCTTCATATTCTACTATTTATTGTTTATCCTCCATATTTTCCATATCCTCAAACTAAATACCATGGCAATTTTATAGCTTCCGATTGGTTTAAACTTGTCACATTGGGTGTAGTAACATGCGACATAGCAAGAGAACTACTGTCATTGGACAATACTGATGAATATTTGTTGTTTCCTTTCTCTGATTAGATTCCTCAGATGATGGTGATGTCATGGAAGAACCATACCCCATGCATTCAGACTCGGAGGTAAGTCTTGTCTAAATCCCTGGGTACAATGTCACCCATTACTCTAAAATGAAAAGGTTACCAGATTGTCTTCCTCACATTGATTTAGGCCGTATCGGGAATAGGCAGCTGCAGTTATGGCTATGGCTGTTGCTAAGGGTTTTGCTAATGACGCTGCTAAGGACGTCCAATAGTTCGGTGCTTGATGACGTAGATACCTGTAGTCATAGCTGTAGCCACCAATTCAGACATGGCCTTAAAAACAGATAAACAAAATGGTGCCAACAGACCTACAATTCTTCAATATATTTGAACACGCTTCGTAAACCTTGTTTTTCCAGGTACATTTGGTTCCAGAACAAAATCATGTACATGGCTCAACATTTGAATACCCACAAGACTATGACAAGTCTACTTCTGGAAGCGTCGTTTTGATTGTGTGTACCCAAAGACATAAATGCCGCTATCAGGACTCGGACCCAAAACTCTGGACACAGCAGAACTCAATTCCAGCTGTACTCGTGCAGTTTGCTTAATGAAATTTTACCTCGGTCTAAGATGCAGACAGAAAATTAATTTGTACTTTTATTGTGTTCTAAAGGGCGAGTGGGAAGAGCTGTCCGAGATGGATCATGAAGAAGCTGTACCCGTCTTCAACAACGAAGCAGAGCTGGAGGATAGCGAGAGTGAGTCGTCAGACCTGGAGGAAGACGAAGAGGATGAGGATGAAAAAGGCGTTGAGAATGGAGCTGTTGAAGAGTTGAGTAGCGACGATGATCAAGATTAAGATTTTATTAGAGACGCGCAGCACAGAGATGTCTGGTTTTATCAATTAACCCTTATACCCATCGTTATATATGGCAGTGAGTTGACAAAACACTTAAAAAACACCTTGTATACGGTGCAGCAAGTGTGTGCTTGGCCCTGTATATAGGACGCATCCTCTGTGCTGTACACATAATACAAAAGTGAATGGACGCCAGTGTGCAGTCTGTACTGTGTATTCACCACATGTCATATTGCAGGCTGGCATAGTGCATCTATCATTCAAAACCCTGTGGATGATATTGAATGGTTGCTCTGTAGAAGGGTTAAACAAGTTTGGAATGATTAAGTTGGAATGTGTTCATCCTAGATGTCCCAGCATTATCCTTGAGGTGGTTGTGGCTACCTCATGTATGAGATTATCTAAGTGGAGGCAAGGCCCACTCCTCCCACTCAGAATTCCTTGTTTCCTTAAGAAAGCCTACATTGTACTTACACTATCAAAGTAATTATAGCATGCATAGCTGAGAACCATCTCATATGATGTAAAACCCATAGCATTGCAGTAATTCCACACCAAACGAGGCACGGTCACAAGCCAGGTGTGGATGATTAATTCACGAAACACTGCATCCATCAAACTTGAGCAGACATAGCGGATGGATTTTAAAGTTAGTTTTGGTTAAAAAGGCTTGAAAAAGATGTATGGTGATTATTTATTGATGATTTGAGGCAGGAGGCCTGATATTTTTACAGAGACAATTGCCTCCATGCACCCGGCCATGGCCTTAGTGCCCCTTGAAATGTTCCAGTACAAATAAATTTCCCTGATAAAGGTGATCGAAGGAAAGACTGCACTGCCTTTACAAGAATCAGGCCTGAAGCAGTCCACATTTTAGGAAAACTTTAGTTTTCGTTAAGAGGTCATCCATAAGTGACATTTTAAGTGCAAATCAAGAGTGGAAACATGTACTTGTAAAGAATTAGATGAAGCCCAGTATTTGGTTGGATTGGTTGGGATCTTTGGGCAACATAAATGTGTAACAAAAAGTCAAGATGGGGTGGACCACTTAAAAGGAAGTACACACATTTTACAGGCCTTTCTTTCTCTTTAAATGACCTAGTAGTATCTTTTTTTTTTTTTTTAAACAACAAATTAATACTTATTTTTTATGATCTGTAAAAAAATCATGTTGAAAATCAAGATTTCCATATTTCCTCTTGGCTTAACTGTTTACCTTTTGACATGGTTACAACTTTGCCTTTGTGTTCAGTTGAAAGTCATTAAGTTCGAGTCACAGCTTGTTGTGAAAGCCTTGATACTTTGGGCAACATAACTGTGTAAAAGATTTGAGTTACTGAATCAATCATGGTTGCAGAGACATGGTTGCAGAGTAATGCATACCACATTACAGTTTGGTAGGGTTAAAGACACTGGACACTATTGGTAATTGTCGAAGACCAGTCTTCTCACTTAGTGTATCTCAACGTATTCATAAAATATCAAACCTGTGAAAACTAGAGCTCAATTTGTCGTCGAAGTTGCGGGATAATAATGAAAGAAAAAAACACCCCTGTCACACAAAGTTGTGTGCTTTCAGATGCTTGATTTCGTGACCTCAAATTCTAAATCTGAGGTCTTAGAATCAAATTCATGGAAGATTACTTTTTTCTCAAAAACTACGTTACTTCATAGGAGCCGTTACAATGTTTTATATTATCAACCTCTCCCCATTACTTGTTAAACCTCACTTGTTACCAAGTGAGGTTTTATGTTAATAATTATTTTGAGCAATTACCAATAGTGTTCACTGCCTTTAAACAAGCTCATTATTTAATTTAAGTCTGAAAGCTTACTGATCATGAAGGTGGTACAAAAAACATTTGGTTTCCCTGTGAAATGTACCCCTCTGAAATGAAGTCATTTGAAATGAAAACTATCTAAAAACCTTTAAAAAATACAACAGCAGATTTTGGTTTGTTACAACCAAAACTAAGGACAATCTGTTAACATGCTGAAAATTAGGCATGTTTTTTTTTCACAATTTGTCATTTCATGATGGTTGATCACACAAAACAAGAACACTGTGGACAACTATTTCGTTAGCTCTATCCATCCTGTATAATACCTTAAAGATCGATAATTGAAAAGAAGTCACTCATAATAATTGTTCACTTCATGTAAGTGAAAGATACAGTGACAACCGTACACATCTCACTGGTTGATACTATGCATACCACAGTAATTTGATCCTTTGTGTAAATTTAGGAATTATGTGCCTACATGGATTATGCAGAATTAACAATTTAAGAATAAAACCACATCACAGTTTTATTCTTAAGCAGTATATAAACAAATACCATTTGTTATTGGTCTGATCCCTGTAGGAATTGGGATTTGCTGGAGTTCAAGTTTAAAGTTTCTATATACATGTCTGGTTTTATGGAGAAGGTTACGATCATGTCTATTAACTTGGTATTGAATATTCAAATGTATTGCATAATGTTCTTAACCATTCAGTCTTTGCAAGCTGACCGTAGATAGTGTTTTCCCGCGTTCAGTGTTCTCAAACATCAAGTGTTGTGATAATATTTTGACTTAACTTCATTCATATTTCAAAATGGAAAACTTTTCAGCCAATTGTTTTCGTGTTTGAGCTATTGTTATAAGTGCCTTTTTGTGACAAATGCCATCTCTAAATTTCTTAGAATTGGTCACAATTTTCCATGCAAATTGCTCATTGGAATTTCTTCCCGTTATTCAATCAATTTATCGTTTAAAGGAATTGGATAAATAAACTGGAATCCAAAATGTGTATCATGAAAGAGTCTGACATCATGATTGAAGGACCTGGCTAAGCCCAGCGTGTCGATCCACAACATTCTGTTGAATAAAAAAAAAGCCGCTACTAATTTTTTCTTGAAGAGTAAATTTTGACATTTGGCACCGATAACTACAAATTTCCCCTCTTATGACACACTGGAAAGGGTGTGATTCTATGGTGAATTAGTGCAACATTTACCAACATGTGAAAATATCATTAAAAATAGTGGTTATGTTTGTTATTAAAGAGGAAGAGCAGTTTGTACTGTGTCAGGAATGTTAATATGCACATTCATATCAGGTTGATTTTGAACTTGAAATCAGACACTGATCTTCAAATACTAATACCTGTGCCCTGTGAGTATGGACATAATTATTTGGCACTGGTATTAACTTTGTAATCGGTGTGCTTTCAGGTGTGAAAGGGTTTTCTTAATAATCGTATATCTTGTCTTTAAATTTCTTTGGAATGATGGATTTGACCGTATCATGCCAGAGAGCTATGTAGATTTCTTTTGAAGCAGAGTTGATCAGTTAGTGCCAACTGTATTCTACATGATTTACAAACTTTTAAATAATAATAATTAATGTTTTAAAACAAAAAAATATTTGTTCAGCCAAAACCTCATAAGGTTTCAGCAATATACCATCTTCAGTTACGTTTTTGTTTCATCCTTGTACAATTTCATTCACAATTATTATGTATAAAATTTATACTTTTTTTTGTTTCGTTTATAACTTTTCTTCCAAATGATATTTTGTAAAGCCTTTGGGTGATGGGATAGGAGAATTAGAGATGGTCCACTGCCAAAAAACAAACGGGATGAAGGAATTGATTTTTTGTTTCTTAATCCCACCACGTAAATTTGATTCTGAAGCGCTTTTGTTAAGGGGTTTTGTAAATAAAATTTGCATAGATGTTTTTCTTATGTAAATGCACTACCATGTAAAACTGAAGCTTTGCCTGAATTTATTATTTGTTTCCTTTTTTTTCTGCTAATAAACATTTTGAAACATTGTGATACTTTTGATCAGACTTCATGTAATGCAAGATTATCAAATTTTATTTTTGAAGTATGAAAATATCTCATGCATAATTTGTCTTCTGTATTTATTGTTATTGTTTTGTTTTGTTTTCTTTTTTTTTGGGGGGGGGGGTGGGGGATGGGGTTGATTGCCCTTGATCAGTTCTGGTTGTTGCTTTGTGGCAATCACAATTGACATATTAATTTGTTAAAAATTTAACCAATCTTATTTTGTACAAAGGTAAAGTTAAACTGGAGGACTATTGTCCCTCAAATGAAAAAAAATGGACAACCTGCTGCATAGCGGTTATACTGCATTACAAAATATTTCTCATTATCAACTTTTTGTGCAGAAGTGATGAATAAAGTGAGAATTACTTGTCATTAAATTTAAAATCGTTTGAGATTGTGTTTTTTTGTGTATACAAACGTTTTATTTATTTTGAATAATAACAATTTGATAGTGATCACCATGATAGTGATTCAGTGGGTAATAATCATTTCAATGGTCAGAATTCCAGGGTTTATGATTGGAAAGCTTTAGAACTGGTTGCGATGGTGACAGAACTGAGAAATAATGTTGATGATGAGGTCATGATGAGGTCATGGTGGTGACTTCAGGAATGTATTGGTGGTGATATGATGATGGAGTCATACTTGTCACCAATCCAGCTTGACCAATGTCCCAAATCCAACTTGACTCTAAATAAAATAGTTATTCTGATTTTTGTTGTTGATAAAATGTCGTCATAATTTACAAAAAGTGCGGTTCCTTGACCAACAAAGCGTATTTAAATACCCAATATAAACGTATGACGTCATCAAAGGCGTTTGCAGCTGTTTATTGTGCGTACATAATGAACGTGTTAATATGTGATGTATACAAACTTGGCATAGGTACGTGCATTACTACGTCGTATGTGTACGATTCAGTGTAGATAGTGAAGCTTCAATTCTGCTGCACAAAACTGTAAACAAAACCAAGAATTACATCCGTTTTTACTTCCGCAATGTGCTAAATTTCTTTGTCTTTGGGTTGGTCGCAATACTGGCATCGTCGTCGGACTCAGACAGCGGTGGGTTGTCTCCTCCACCGGTGAAAAAACAACGCCTTTCTGCGGCCGCAATGCAGGCCAATGCCACTTCAGCAGGGCCCGGCTCGACCGCAGCGGTACACAATGGAGACACTGTGCTGAACAGCAACGGGGCAAATATGGCCTCGGAGCCGGTCAGTAATGGCGAGGCGGCCCGTGCTGCAGGACCGTCTTCTTCCGATGGAATTGCCCGTAATCCCCGGGCCAAGCAGCTGTCCCAATGTGACAGAGACATTGTGAGACTTATTGGGCAACATTTAAAAGAACTGGGCCTGAAGTAAGTGCCTGGTGAATCTGTGAAAACAAAGAAAACATCTCATTGTTTTTTTCATCCCTTTATTTATGTGTGATCACAGTTCATCACAACAAACAATAACATGACATGAGTTTGCATTTTTGTACCTAACCCATCATACAACAGTCAATACATGTCAAACACAGTTCAAGAAACACATGAATTTCGTACTAACTAAACTAACGGGTGTTGTGTGTTATTAATTTTTAATGTTATATTTTTATATTAGTTGCGATGATTACAACTTGGTCATAAGTTAGTGTTTTTGTGTTTGGAATTGTGCAATGTTATTTGTTATTTTTATTTGCAAAGATATGTAACTGATGTTCACAAAAGTAATGAGTGAAGGAAAGGAATATTTCAAGTGTAGGCCTATTGTTTGCATTGTGAACAAGCAAAGGAAATCAAAACTGATCAGGAAGGATTCAACACAATCCAAGACATGAAACGTCTTTGGTTCCATGAATTAAAAACACTGAACACGGAAAATATGCTTAATTAATCCAACTGCCACTATAGACTCTAGAATAGTCTATCATTTCCTCTAACTGTCAAACAGGACAGTTTTGGGGTTAGAATGAGTGGAAAATTGGCGTTCTGATACAGCATTAAGAATAAAATATATCTGTTCATGCATGTTTTTGTTTGTTTATTTCGGACTGTTTACAAGTTTGTCACTAAAAGGTTTAGTACTCTCTCAGTATCGTTCCTTTATAACCATTGGGAGGATTGTGGGTTACGATTATCGCAACTAATAATAATATTAAAAAATGTATCCTCCAGTCGTAGATCACCACCAATTACTCCTAGAACTATGTGGTTCGTTCCGCTACGGTCTCCACGATAGTGGAACGAAACTTCATTGGTCTAGCAGGAGTAGCCACTAATGTACTACTTCTAGAAGCTATCAATATAAACCACAAGGGAAACTGACTGGGGAAATTTTGAAATGATTTTGGGGTTGACCAAAGAATTGACTAGAGTGGGATTCGAACCAACGACCTCCGGATTAACATGCCGGCGCTCTACCAACTGAGCTATCTAGCCCTATTGGCGGGGTCCCTATTTTGTCAATATCTTTGTTCGGGGGTGCCAGTCAGAAGCCATACAACCGTTAACTGCCGTGTAGCCAGGGATCACACCCAAATTAGGATACAACCTGGGAAGCGGCAGCCAGGGGATCACCTTAAATGTTAAGGGGATGCGACTTTTTGTTTCAGATATCAATATAAACCACAAGGGAAACTGGGTAAATTTTGAAATGATTTTGGGGTTGAACAAAGAATTGACTCCAGTCAATAGTTATAGCCTTATAGTTTCTAGAACTACTAATGTACCATGCCTTCCTTTTCCCGCAATGACATTAATTGTGAACCAACTGTTCGACCATTCACTAGAACATTGAAACAATTATTGTACCATGAGTGACAAGTCCACAGTGTCAAGTCCGAGTCAATGAGTCATGATATTGATAGTTGAGTCTGAGTCTAGGCTAGATAGACCTATCACCTGCCTATCACGGTGCAGCTATCTTTTTTTACATGTAAGCAGTATTTTCTGCCTTAAAAAAAGTCTGTAATTTAATCTAGGCTTTTTAGCACACAATAAAACTGCTTAACAAATAAAAATCTTGCTTGAAGCAGAGTAGGTTTAGTCAGCCAATATACCATGAAATGCACACTGTGTCTGACTGGCTCCCTGCTCTTTTACTGCTAAGCAGTACCGCTAAGCAGAAACTTGTCAGCTGCTTTTAACAGCTTTATAAAATTAGGCCCCATTTACATGCACGTATAGTGTTTATCAGCCATGTTGATTGTTGTTAATGTAGGAAATTCTGTGTCTTATTGATTTTACTGTTTAGTAAGTTGTAAGTTCAAAGTTGAAAGATTTCTGAAACAGATGGTTTGTTTCAGAATGAGAAGTTAGAAGGAATTATAAATAAATAGTAAATTTGCAGGTACAACCACACTGTGTGTATAACCATGTGTGGTTGTACCTGCACGTTTACTTTTTATTTAAAGACTGTGGACACTATTGGTGATTGTCAAAGATTAGCCTTCACAGTTGGAGTATCTCAACATATGCATAAAATAACGAACATGTGAAAATTTTTGCTCAATCAGTCATCGAAGTTGCGAGATAATAATGAAAGAAAAATAACCCTTGTCACACGAAGTTGTGTGCGTTTTAATGGTTGATTTCGAGACCTCAAGTTCTAAGCTTGGGGTCTCGAAATCAAATTTGTGGAAAATTACTTCTTTCTCGAAAACTATGGCACTTCAGAGGGAGCCGTTTCTCACAATGTTTTATACCATCAACCTCTCCCCATTACTTGTCACCAGGAAAGGTTTTATGCCAATAATTATTTTGAGTAATTACCAATAGTGTCCACTGCCTTTAAATAGGGCCTACATGTGTAGTTCCTTCTTATTTCTCCACACCCTGCAAAGCTTCAAACAATACTTAGAATGAGAATTATTGATCCAAATTACTCATTGACCGAGTTTGAACCCAGAGGATTTGGAACGCTCCACTTTGAATCATATTACATCCAACCCATTAAAACAACAGCTATTTAGAATTTGGTTTGCTGAATGGTCTGAAAATGGGTTGAATTTTTTTACAATCAATATCAACAAATCGAGTAAAAGAAACTCATTAAAAAAAAATCATTATTCTGATAACTTTGGTCAAAGTAGAGTGGGGAACATCTCAAAACAAGTTCAGCTGTTAGTTTCACAATGAATGTAAGTTTTCAGATTTCTACCATTGTAGTAGGCTATCTTGCCTATCAGGAAATGCTTTGAAATGTAGTGTACATGGCTATTGTTGTTAACAAAGGGACATGGTCTTACTCTGTATTGTATGAAATGTACTGTAGCCCATTTGAAAACCAGGGCTTCTGCTTAAAATTGCCAGAATGGGGTCAAGGGTTATTTTCCTTAAACAATGGGTATGTGACCCCAAAGAATTGGACTTCAACTTTGTTTGGTGTATTATATTTGCAATCAATCACAGACTGCCGTCTGACTTCTGAGTTGGGACTTACTCTTCCAGATAACTGCAAGAGATTACTAATTATGTCTGTACCTAAGAATTAAAATTGTCGCTCCATCTTGAATATCTGACATAATCTTCAAATGGTTGTTACTGATATCGGGATTCATTCTTTCATTCATTCATTCATTTTTGTTTACCAACTAGTAGCACATAGCTGACCTATGTGGCATTAACTACAATGTCAACACATTACAATAGTACACTATCTTGTTTCAATCTCATGTTTAAAAAGTAATGTGTGGGAGCCATGGGTTTTTGAAAATGTTTGAATATGTGCAAGACTCTACGCAGAATCGATCCTAGTATATACATATCCTAGTATATAACATATACATTTTCCAGAAGACGGTCGGAGCACACTGACTGTCTAACAGTACAAACCAGTGCTTCTCAGAGCCACCATCACTCACTAAGAGATTTTACATGGTGTCACCGCAAACCTTACTGACTTATTATACATTGTGTTTTGAACCATACAGCCAGACAGTGGAGCAGCTCATGCTGGAGTCGGATTGCAGACTGGAAGATCCATCTGCTTCAAAGTTCCGTTCCCATGTCATGGCTGGGGAATTCAGCAAGGTATGGAACAGGACTTGGTCAACCTATTAAAGTCTCATGGTTGAGAATGCATTTTAAACTGGGTTACAAAGCTTTCTCTTAATTTGATTATGATCTTGTAACAGTAAACATTTTGAACCAAAAACCTTTGTCTTGTAGACCCCCCCCCCCCACCCTGCTGAGATATAATGCAAATTAGTTTTTTCTTCTTTTTTTGGTCAGGCTGAAGAAGATTTAGAGGAGCTGACACCCCAGATGTCTTGCCCACAAAGTCTAATGGTAAGAACCAAGTGTTGTCTCATTTATTTTGGTTTGACCCACTCGGCATTTTCTCTGTGCGCTCTGAGTCTTTTTGAGAAAATATCCATAGGCAACTCTTATGGGATTTGAACCCATGATCCAAGAAAACTAGTGTGGGTGCGAATCCCGGTCGTGACACTTGTGTCCTTGAGCAAGATACTTTACTATAATTGCTTCTCTTCACCCAGGGGTATAAATGGGTACCTGCGAGGGTAGAGGTTGATATTGTGAATGAAAAGCCTTCGGAGCGCCACGGCAGCTTGGGGCTGTATACTTCCGGTTAGCGGGCCAGTAAGTGAACAGCTGTTCGCACTTGGATTAATTTGTGCAGGTAATTTAAAAGGGGCCTTTCTTAAACCTCGGCATGGGCTCCGGCTCAGGCCAGGCTTGGGCTCTGCGCACTTTGTATAAGCAGGTGAAACACAGCTATGCTTATAAACTGCATTGTTGGAGCAGCGCGTATTGAATGTGGTGGTTCGAACATCGGCAGACCTTTTAGAAATAAGTCACGTGACAGTATTGTTAAGTTACCGGAGTGGTGCGTTCGCATTGGACTTTTTGTCCCTGTTAAGTTTTAACATTGTTGAGTTATTGCTGTTACTGTCGTTGAGCATTTCTGTCAGTAAAGCTTCTCAGATTGTTTACTATTTATTAAGGATTATTCTTCCTGTGTAGACATTATTCGCTCTTGATGTTCAGTGATCTAAAAAATTCTACCATTCGGAATGAAATGTCGTTAGTTTGATTGTTTTGGACACTATTGGTAATTGTCAAAGACCAGTCTTCTCACTTGGTGTTTCTCAACATATGCATAAAATAACAAACCTGTGAAAATATGAGCTCAATTGGTCGTCAAAGTTGCGAGCTAATAATGAAAAAAAAATCACCCTTGTCAAATGACAAAGTTGCGTGCTTTCAGGTATGCTTGATTTTGAGACCTCAAATTTTAATTCTGAGGTCTTGAAATCAAATTCGTGGAAAAGTACTTCACTTCAAAGGGAGCTGATTCTCACAATGTTTTATATTACCAACCTCTCCCCATTACTCGTTACCAAGCAAGGTTTTATGATAACAATTTTTTTGAGTAATTACCAATAGTGTCGACCTCTGCCTTTAAAGGCAGTGGACACTATTGGTAATTACTCAAAATAATTATTGGCATAAAACCTTACTTGGCAACGAGTAATGGGGTGAGACTGATGGTATAAAAAAACATTGTGAGAAACAGCTCCCTCTGAAGTGACCTAGTTTTGGAGAAAAAAGTAATTTTCCACGAATTTTATTTCAAGACCTCACGTTTAGAACTTGAGGCCTCGAAATCAACCATCTAAACACACACAACTTTGTGTGACAAGGGTGTTTTTTTCTTTCATTATTATCTCGCAAGTTCGATGACCAATTGAGCTCAAATTTTCACAGGTAGGTTAAATTATGCATATGTTGAGATACACCAACTGTGAAGGCTAGTGCTTGATAATTACCAATAGTGTCCACTGCCTTTAAGACAATCCAATGGTTAAAAAAAGACCAAATGTATAATTTTCCTCCAAGAAGCATGGGAAAAACACCCAAGTCCCTAGAACTGTAAGTCATTTGAACCAGGCATTTAAGATGGACAATTTAACCCATTGCATCTGATTGTGAGCCAAGTCAACTTCCTAGCAGAAATTAACGTGTAATTTGCACCTGATGTGCCGTTAATTACGGCTGCATTGGCAGAGTGACGTGGTCTAATCTGTTGTAATATGCCAGGATGTCCATGTTGTGTGACGAGATGTTAACCATATGGAATGATGCATTTCCTCATCATTTCCTCTGTTTTATATCACCCAATTTCAGAAAGGTGTTCTAGCAGAAAATGCTGCTAAGCGAATATCTTTCCTGAACAAAAAATGAGTGGAGCACCAATCACAAAATTGGAATTTCGGCTGGTAACCTGTTTCTGCTAAGCATTATTTTTCAGTGCTTAGCAAGTTAGCAGGCTGTATGAAATTGAACACAAAATTTAGATCACTGTAAAGCCTTGATTACTTTTGTAATTGCTTATATAGATTTATAAATAATTAATAATACGACTTTCTCAAGAAATATGCTTACAAGTGTAGACACTATTGGTCGGCAAACATCAGAGTCGTGTGCTAGGCAGATGCACAAACGCGTACGCGTTAACTTCCTTATAGCATAGAGCAAGGCAGCCTTGCTCTATGCTTATAGGCCCTGACAAAAATTGTGGATGTTCTCTCATTTTGCCAAATAGTGTTAGTGTGCACGTATGATGTGCAATTTGCATATATTTCACACTTAAAGCTAATTAGCAAAGTTCTTTGTTCATTTACACTGTATGTTAAATGCAACAAATGACTTCACGCACAACTTCATGTCATTAAAATTAAACCCACGGTTAAAGCAAGGCTTCGTACACACACGTGTTTGCCTGTAACTCATGGGTGTATGGGGACCCTTTGGATGGTTGAGGGGGCAGAGGGGTTGAATTGCCCAAATTTGTACCCAGATCTAAAAAATTAAGTATAAATTACCTTATACCAGGTCAGAAGTCTTCCTTCCTTCAGCTCCCTTGAGTTATTTTCATCTTGTAGCCCCTAGTACCAAGTTGCTATTGGACTTGTTTTGAGCCAACTTGCATTTAAAGAAAAACAAAAACAATAAACTTAAATATTTTGTTTTCTCTTTTCCTCTCAACAGAAGATGAAGTTCTTGCTTCTGGAGCAGAAGTACTTGGAGTATCTCGAGGAGACTAAAATATTAGAAGCTTTACAGTGTCTACGCCAAGAGCTGACTCCGCTCAAGTTCAATACAGAAAGAGTTCATGTACTCAGTGGGTAAGAGTCATAGTCATTTGCCTATTGTTACTTCTGCCATTAGTTGATCAATTATTTTGTAGAACTACCTCGTGCAAATAGAAGCAGCACCTATATATTAAAGACCATACAAAATGGTACCAAAAACTTTCACCATTTTAAACAATGTGAAAAATGCGAAAAAGTGCTTCAGGTCTGCCTGCACGCAGCCAAAACTCAAACAAAAGCCGTCGGGTGCATTTTGAGAAAGGCTGGAAAGCTGATGTCACTGGACGTAGGAGATAACCAAACGACTGTTTACTGCGCCGCGGATAAGCCATGTAGTAAATGGTGTACATGGAACATGTGACGATCACGCATCACACACCATACACACACACAACATCAACACACAGCCACAATAAAAAATAAAGCCAACATTTCTGAAAGCGAACTCGATAATGAAGAGGTATTAAATGCAAGCTGTGAACAGTTGTATTGTTAATCATCTCCATTCGATGAGGATGACTCTGAGGTGGAATCTGAGGAAATTTTGGGGTTGGAACCCTATCAGTTTGAGCAAGAATTAGCCGACGACGACGAACCTGCGGGCCCGAAGATACATGATAATAAATGCAGAAGATCTTGAACACAAGCGGGACAATACAGAATGGTATACATTTACCTCACCTTTTTCTTAGATTCTAACGAATAAACTTGTAAAACAGACACCGTGAAATTTTGCAAACATGACTAATAGTTTCACTGTCCTTTCCCTATGGTTTCATGAAGTGTACTTATCATGGCAATTAGGAAAACGATCTAGGTCTTCCGCAAGCTGTGTGTATGAAACCAGACTACACGTACAGCGAGAAGCTTTGCAAGAGTGAGTCCACAACCAGACCATTGCTGTACACTAGCGGGTCGTGTGCAGGCGGCAGCGAAGAAACCCGAAGAAACCCGAAGAAACCACACGTCCAGTGTCGTCACTATTTTTGGCAATATGTTAGCTGCCACCATCGTTGAAAGGCGCTCGTGTTTGGGGAAGCCCTTATATAGCGGGGCAATTTTTCGCCGCGTATTTAATTTTTTTTCTTAAACACAAGATGAGTGTAAAAATCTAGGAATATGGTAAGGTACTAAAAAACAGATCTTTTAAATGTAGACGGCTGAAGGGGGGTATTTTGTATGGTCTTTAAGGAAGGTAGTGGTAGCCCTATAAATAATTACTCAAAATAATTACTGGCATAAAAACTTACTTGGTGACAAGTAATGGGGAGCTGTTGATAGTATAAAACATTGTGAGAAACGGCTTCCTAACCTAGTTTTCGAGAAAAAAGTAATTTTCTACGATTTTGATTTTGAGACCTCAGATTTAGAATTTGAGGTCTCGAAATCAAGCATCTGAAAGCACACAACTTTGTGTGACAAGGGTATTTGTTCTTTCATTATTATCACGCAACTAATCACGCAACTTTGAGCTAAAATTTTCAGAGGTTTGTTATTTTATGTATATGTTGAGATACACTAAGTGAGTAGACTGGTCTTTGACAATTACCAATAGTGTCCAGGGTCTTTAAAGACTAGCAAATTACAACAAAAATTCTTAAGCGGTCGTAGCAATAAATAATTTTCATCAGGTGCAATGAAGGGGATGAGCCAAAATGTTGTATACCAATATGTTGTATACCTGATACACACGAAAGTTACGGGTGAATGAATTCAATATCAAAGGGTACAGTACTGTAGTTGGTTATAGGGCATTTACATTTGGTAGTGGGACAGGGAACAATGGTCCCTATTAAGTTCTTGATCAATACAATTCATGGTCCCTATTAAGTTCTTGATCAATACAATTCAGGTTCCTGATGATTTGGGCTAATTTTATGGGCTATCATGAGGAAACTGCTGGTTTACATGTTTGTGGGGTATAATTTGAAAAGATTAAGTCTTGTAGACAGTTACATTTCTTGCTTTTTAGTAGGATTTATTATATTATGTGTTGCACTTCATGCGATGTAAATAAACCTTTTCCGGTTCACCAGGACATAATTTCATATAATCTGCTTAAGCACAAAACATTGCTTAACAAATTCCTACTAAGCAGAAATGAGCAGGATATCAGTCACAAATGGTACATGTGACGTTGTTTTTCTGCTGGTTACCTTCTAGTAAGCATAATGTTGTTGTGCTTAGCTTATTGTTGTGCTTAAGCAACTCTGGGCCGTGTGTCTTTAAAAAAAGATGTTTACATTTTGTTTTACCCCCATTCATACAACAAATAATTTCAATTAATATTACACGAGGCAATTGAGAAAAACAAAATGAACTGAACTAAACAAAATTAAATGTGTCCAAAATTAAATAAATTGGTATGGATCGGGGTGCTGTTCAAGAGAAGGACAAGGCCTTCAGTCAGTGGAGCACCCATAAGAATAAGATCCAATTTATCATTGTTGTTTGATTAGATTTCTAATGTGTACGAGTAATGAGGAGCTACATAGGAGGGCTGACTGGGCTGGTAAGGGTCAGGCTTCAAGGATTAAACTGATGGAACAGCTACAAGGTAAGAACAGTCTCACAGATTGGAATCTTGATCGTCAATTCAGGACTAAAACAAAAACCACTAGACCACTGTTCAGAGTCCAGTCATTTTAGACTTTGGCCAAAATGTCCACAACTGCCTTGTCCTTCCATATGTGTGGGTGTCAGCTTGTGTGTGTGCAATCACTTCCTGAGCTATAACTCGAGAAGGACTTAAAATATTGACTCCAAACTTGGTGTGTGGACTGGTCTTGGGATCCCCCAGAAGCCTATTGTTTTTGGACCCCAAAAGTTAAATATTAAGGTCATTTTTTGCTCAACCGTAAGAAATTGTGTCCGAGCTATAACTCCCTAAATTATAACACCATCTTTATCAAACAAAGACTGCTACCGTTACTCCTTGTATCCAAGAACTATACCAATCTGGAACTCACTCCCGTCACAGGTTAAATCAGCCCCATACGCCAATAATTGTAAGTCCCTCCTTGAAAATATCGGTGTGTTTGTCAACACACCGTTCATGTTCAAAATACTTTACAAATGTATACTTCAGTTTTTCAATTTAAACCTGGAGAAGTCACCCGAACATTCGATAAATCTACTCCGCGGTAGTAGAATAAAAAAAGACATTTCTCTAAGAACGAACTCTACCCGGCAAGTAGATACACACATGGTGTTATACCGCAAACCAAATACATGTATATTGATACCTCACCATGCAATGCCTCAAATCATATAATTTAAACCTCCCCCGAATTAGCAAACTATAAACTAATTCAGTTGTGTAAAATTAACAAAGAGACTCTTTATGGAGCATTCCAGACATGATTTTTGAAGTGGTTTTGCCTCTTTAATCTCTCCTGTATCTACAGCTTTCTTGCCTCCATCAGTGATGCTACCCCCTAGACGGTTATACACCCTCCTCAGTCAGGCAGTAGAGCTACAGAAGCACCGCTGCCCGTATCATAACACCTCTATCAAGAATGATGATTCTCTTCAAACAGTCTCGCTACTGCATGATCATATATGCAGTCGGTAAGTTCCCCCGGGGGGGGGGGGGGGGGGGGGGGTCCAAGGCGTCCCTTGCTGAGAGGGGCTTAGAGTCGTTTGCTAGGGCAGTATTAGATTGATATTATTTCATTTGTATTCATCCGTGCTGATGAAATAGCTAAGTTCTTGTGTGAAAAGTACAAAAGTTACTTAAATGATATTTAGAATATTTTTTATGACACACATTTATTGAATGAGCTGTTGGATTACGTATGAACCTTTTATACCCTGTTACTCGGCCATTTATTATGTACACACCATCTTAACTTCCTATGAACTCCCCAAGAAGGCATCGCAACAAGATGAATCAATTGCAAGGCAGTCTCTGCCCTTGCATTTGCCCGTTTACTCCTGGGTGAAGCGAAGCAATGTGCTCAAGGACATAGGTGTTATGACTGTGGCATGTCGTGGCCAAGCTGTCAAGTGCACTGGACTCAAGCTCTGGTGTTTCTGACCAGCATAGTGTGAGTTCATGTCCCGTTCTTGACACTTGTGTCCTTAAGCATTAGACATTAAGGTTATTGCTTTGTCCTTCAGATAGATCATAAAGCCATTGGTCATGTTGCGATTCTCTACATGCTAATAACTGTTCTCTGTTATATTTGTATTTTAATCAGAAACCAGTTTCCATCTAAAGCCAGACAGGTTCTTCATGACCACTGCGATGAGGTCTGGTTCTGTAAATTTTCTCCTGATGGTAACAAATTGGCTACAGGGTCTAAGGATACCACCGTTATCATATGGGATGTGAATAAGGTAAGATCGGTACCAATGGAACAAAGCTGTCAAACACAGCACTTGCTGAGCTCAGAGAAATATTGCTTTGTGGGAATTGGTTTAGCAGCTGAAAATCAATATCATCATCATTTTTGAAACAGGTTCCCTGTTTTCATTTCGCTTAGCAAACAAATTTGCTTATACCAATTTTGTTTTGTAATGAACAATTGCCCAGACTCTGTTTGCTTGGCTATCTTTTTAGTAGAAGACTATACAAACTGCACTAGTGACCTTATAGTCTTGAGCCGACGGGAACATTTAATTCACAGCATAATTAACATTTTCATGAGATGCCTGCATCCCTCCTCAACTTAGCCCAGTCCCAGGAAAGTTCTCCCCGTGACCTTCTCTCTTTCTCTCTCTCCCCCTCTGCGGTCACCTCATGTAGGAAACATTAGAGTTAAAAGCTGTCAGAACACTTGAGGGGCACTCCTATGGTGTGTCTTTCCTAGCCTGGAGCCCAGACAGCAAGTATCTGATAGCCTGTGGACCAGAAGACTGCTCAGAGCTATGGGTCTGGAATGTAGAGGTAATTGGTTATCGTTTTTAGCTTTAATGCTGAGTTACTTTTACTTTTTTCTAGTCTACTATTTTCTTTATTTGTTCATTGTATTTGGAGCAAATCTTTTTTCACATGTTGATGTCCATCTTTGAACTGTAATATTTTTTGTGGGTTGAATTTTAACAATTTTGATTTCCGTTTCCGTTTTTATGTTTTTTTTGTTTCAATTTGATTGTTGGTGTGTGAGTTGAACCGAGAGTACATAAATGTATCGATTTTTTTTCTCAATATTCATATGCATTTTATTTTGAACTGACAGACAGGAGACAGTAAAACTAAAATCAGTCAGTCTCCTGAGGATAGTCTAACCAGCGCATCTTGGAATGTGGATTGTAAACGCTTTGTGTCTGGAGGCACAAGAGGGCAGTTCTATCAATGCGTAAGTCTCATTTATAATTGCCAAATCACATTGCAGCATTCTCTCTTTACCACTTACTGCGGGGGTTTTCACAGTGGATGCTTGGGTTTCCAAAATCTTACTGTGTTGACCGGCGGGATTAATTTTGACTCGCACCTGAGTGATATGCCTCAGGATTATTTTTCACAGGACTTTGAAAAGTACCGAGTGTACAGTGCTGAATACATATTGGTGTATGGGTAAAACTTAAATAATATTATTTATCCCTGATGCAAAATTAACATATTTGAGCAATGTACATGGGAACCCAAAATGTATTCAATATTTGCACTTTTTTGCTGCAAGATTTGCCCATTAAACTCTTACAATTTTTCTGCAGGATTTAGACGGCAATGTACTGGATTCCTGGGAGGGTGTTAGGGTCCAATGCCTGTGTATGAAAGGAGACACTAGCACCGTCCTAGCAGCAGACACACACCATCGCATCAGAGCCTACAACTTTGAGGATCTCACGGACCAACATGTGTAAGTGACCATTAAGCATTGTAATCAAGGCAGTTTTTTTCTCAGGTCAAGTCAAGGTACATAATCTCCCAAAATAAGCTCACTGCCATAATAATAAAAGTAATAATAATAATAATAATAATAATAATAATAATATTCAAGACTTTTAATGGGTACATATCCACCCTGCGGGGTGTTCAAGGCGCAGTAAAGGCCAAAAACAAAATGAAAGAAAAACAGACACAACAAAATTAGTACTTGAAAACCTGTGACATAAGATAAGTTTTGAGAAGAGATTTGAATCTTGTGGTACAAAGACAGGATCTAAGATTAAGTGGGAGATAGTTCCAGATGCGTTGCGCTGCTGAATAAAAAGACCTGTCTCGATGCGCAAACAAGTACCGTAATTTTCGGATTATAAACCGCGGTTTATATGTTGATTTTGACATTTTTTTGAACCCCTGCGGTTTATTCTCCGGGCGGCTTGTAGGCCGACGTATAAATATTTAAGAGAAAAACGGCATTTTTAAAAAGAAAGATCGTATGTAAAACATTCTAAATATTTTTTTTTTTTAAGAAACGAGAACAAAAACCTGCAAAACATGCCTGTGTGATGACAAAGTCCTGTTGAAAATCCCACCCCATTTGTATTCCGTGTTTCCTTTGTAAAACGTTAATCAACCGCCGTCGCCCGTCCGCGCCCCCTCGCTCAGCGAAACTCAGACTAGACTGGTCCCCGTCTATTTATCCTAGCAATATATATATGCTGACGTCAGACATTCAGGCTGCACTCGTGTGAGAGCGAAATAGACTGGTCCCCTGTCTATTTATCTTACGATCTCTACATACTGACGTCAGACTTCCAGGCTACACTCGTGACAGCCAGCGGTTTCTTCAGCTCAACCACAACATCAGAATGGTGAATGAACGTACACAAAGAACTATGCAGCGCCTAGACCTTTTCGCAAATACCGGGGCGCGCGCGTAAAGCTTGGAATTAGGTGCATTGTGGTCTTGCTGGTATCCAAATTTGATCCATATATATCCCACAATGCACCTCATTCAACAGTCTGCGCTTGCGCATTGGTATTTGCGATAAGGTCTCTGGGATCAAACAAAACGTGTTCAAACCGCCCTCATTGTTGAGTCCATTAACCTTGAACATGTAGCGGCACTTGTGTAAACTCTCTGAAGGGCAGAGTTTCTTATTTACTACTGGTCTCACAATATTGGGCGTGATTTTAAATAAAGGGTTCTTTTAATGCTAAATCTTGTTGGGTTTTAAATAAAGGGTTTTTATTAATTGTAATGAATTGGGGATTTAAATGGATGCCAGAATAATCGGGCATGCTACACCGCTTATACTATTACTATTAATATTTTTAGGTTCTCTCTTTTTGTTTTTTAATAAATGGCTTCGAACGGATTTGGTTTATTAATCAAAGGTATTTTTTTGTAACTTTATAATTTATCGGGATTCAACAGGGGTTGTGTTTATTAAATAAGGGGATTTTTCTTTGTTCAGGGGCCAGGTAATCCACTTTGTTTTTAATATTTTATTATTTCACTTTGCACGGTTATCTCTTTTTGGAAGTAGTGGTAGCTCTGAAAAGAACTGTTGGTTTTGTTGGATGTCTTGATCTATCTGGTTTCTTACAAATTGAAACCCTCGAAGTCGCTGTCTTCGCTGTCGCTGCAAAACAGAGCGGCTAGCTCCTCACACAAAAAAGATAACAAAAAGATTGCTATCCTATAATAGATCTTTTCAATTACGATCAATAGTGTAAACTTAAATACATTTCAACTTTAATTACGACGCAACTCGCGCATTGTGGCAACTATACAAGACTGACTGATGTGCCACCCGTCCGTCACTGCACATCGCCACAAAGAGGACCGCAAACAAGCACGGCCCCTTTGTGCGCATGCTGTGATTGGCCGTTTGATGATTGGCCGGTGGTAGTTCCATTCATAAAATCTTGGCTAGACTTCGGACGGATCGGCTCCCTATTGTACAACACATAGCCTGAACGTCTGACCCACACTTCGCGGATTGTGGCCAAGTCTAATCAAACGTGAACAACTTTTGTCAATAGAGGGCGATGCGATGCAGGGCAAAGTTCAACTATTCTAGGTGTGCGTTGTCGACCGATCTTTGATTCACGGAGATTTGTTGCCAAAGAAGTTCACAAAACATGGTCAACACAACCGATCATCAAAATATAAATTCAAATTCTGGAAAAGGGTTGTTGATGGAAACAAAGGATAATTCAGGACTGATAGTGTGAAATAAAAAAATCACCCGTAACGCGGCAGGTTTGTGTACTTCACTTCCGTGTTTTAGGTTAGTTTGTTTTCATGTTTTGTTTTTTTTTGGTCGCGGTTTATACTCCGCGCGGCATATACGCCGACATTAAATTTTTTTTTGTATATTTTGAGGAAGTGCGGTTTATACTCCGCGCGGTTTATAATCCGAAAATTACGGTACATGTATACACTGTGCTTGCACGTGCATAGGCAGGTGCACCCATGTGTCTGAATATCCTTACAGCTTTAACATTCGGCTTAATAACGAGCATTCTCTACATCGGGATCTTTGGCATTAATACAAACTATTTTCAATCCCTCTCTCTGACTCGCTGTCTCTTTCTTACACAGAATCCAAGAAGACCATTCAATAATGTCATTCACCATCAGCACCAACCAGCGGCAAGCTCTGCTGAGTGTAGCCTACCAAGGGGTTCATCTCTGGGACATCAAGGATAAAGTCCTGGTGCGCAAGTTTCAGGGAGTCACCCACGGGTTTTACACCATCCATTCATGCTTTGGAGGTGTCAATGAGAAGTTCATAGCAAGCGGAAGTGAAGGCAAGTAACACACTAATGACATGTAACAATACTACTAACTTCGTTTTTGGTTTTTGCTCATATACACTGATGTTTGTATACTCAGTAATTTCCCAAGTCCTGTGAAAAAATCACAGGCATATTACTCGGGAGTGATTCAAACCCATGACCTTTGCAATTCTAGAGCAGTGTCTTACCAGCAAGACCACCCATAATTGCCCGGTAGCTGAAGGCATTTTGAAGCCTAGGTTTTAGCAGCGATTACTGCAAACAATTTAATAGATGTTAAATAAGGGAATCAATGTGTGGTGTAGAGGTTTTCAACTAGTGTTTTTAACCCAACGAGGCCTGGTTCTTGATAACTTTACCGAGACAAAGTCGAGGTTAATTATCAAGAACCAGGCCTCGGCGGGTTTAAACCACTGGTTGAAAACCTCTCCAACACACTTTGATTCCCATTCATAAATACCTTTTCGGTCAAAAAACATTAACACTTTTTGGTCAAAAAGTAAAATAAATGCATTTATTATAATTGTTCAATGATTTCTTTCAACACAACACCCCTCCAGCTATGAAATGGTAAGGCCCTCAGGTAAACAACTCCTTATGAGGGATGCTGTGTGCGTCGCGCGGATTGCGTGATGTGGCACAACTATCCCGGCCGTTGCTCTCGACCAATAGGAATGAAGAAACTGTCTTATAAGCACAGGTGCAAGCGCGCGTGTCACGCCTATGTTTCAACACTTGTTTCAACACTTTTTACAAGAATTCATTAACAAAGGTTTATACACACCCACGTGACGCGCTCTCCACCAATAGGAATAGCGAAACTGTCTGAGATATTTATGAATGTAATCTTATGTAATGCACTTACCTACCAATAAGGGAGTGCATGGCTGAATGGTCTACTGCCCAATTTTTTGAGTGGCTTGAACTGTTCTGCCATCTTTTTGCTAATTTGTTGCATTATCTCTTTGTTTGCATGTCTGTCTGTTTGTTTTGTTTCTGTCTAGCTGTGTGTCTGTCTAGCTGGTTTTTGCAAGCTGAACTGCTTATAGCCCCATTTGTGATGTGTGATGGGCTTGTAAACTTTTTTTTTCTTCTTACATTTATGTAATTTTTTACCCTTTTAACTGTTTACTGCATGTAAATGGGGGGGGGGGGGGTTAATTAATAGTTGTATTGTATTGTGTTGTATTATGTTTTATTCCAAACTGGAACACACCCCGTAACCCTGGGGAGGGTAACAATAATATAAAAACAAAATACAGTTAATGAATAAGTCATATGGAAAGGAATTTAACTTTGAACAAATATACAAGGAGATCTAGACTAAACAAAATATACCAAACCGAGTTGTACACATGATGAGTCAAAAATTGAATAAATAGGGATGAATGGGGGTGCCATCCGAGAGAAGGGCAAGGCCTTCTGTAGCACCCAAATACAAATAAGTAGATAATAGCAGTTAAGAGTAAACTTGTAAACAATGTGACAGTGTGACCATTGGTGTGCAAGGGCTAAATAACCTAATACTGTATTTTTGTCTACTTGTGTTGCCTTTGTTGATAGATAACAACGTATACATTTGGCACATCAAGGATGAGATGCCTATTGCTGTACTACAGGGGCATACAAGGACAGTCAACTGTGTATCCTGGAATCCAGTGCTTCCAAACATGCTTGTCAGTGTATCAGATGATTGTACCATAAGAGTCTGGGGACCTGATGACTCCGGTAAGGATTTCAGGCTAGTTGCCTTATAAGTTTGTACCTCTGGCAATGTCTGAATCACACTTAAACTCCATTTGTTGAGTGTATAATCAAAGAAACTGATTGTCTTTGTATAGAGCATCTTGCAGTGCCTCTGACAAACAATTGTTTTTTAATAATATATATTTTTAAATTTTGGTAAAACAGTCATCTTACATGTATCTATCTGGTCTCTGTCATTGTTTTGTCCTTGTCCTGCCCAAGTCATTGTCTGTCATAGGGAGAAGCATAACATCATTATGCTTCACTTTTTTCCTACATGTTGGCTATGATTATGTAATGATGTATGGTTAAAGGCAGTGGACACTATTTGGTAATTACTCAAAATAATTATTAGCATAAAACCTTACTTGGTGACGAGTAATGGGGAGAGGTTGATGGTATAAAACATTGTGAGAAACAGCTCCCTCTGAAGTGACGTAGTTTTCGAGAAAGAAGTAATTTTCAATGAATTTGATTTCGAGACCTCAAGTTTAGAATTTGAGGTCTTGAAATCAAGCATCTGAAAGCACACCACTTCGTGTGACAAGGGTGTTTTTTCATTCATTATTATCTTGCAACTTCAACGACCGATCGAGCTCAAATTTTCACAGGTTTGTTATTTTATGCATATGTTCAGATACACCAAGTGAGAAGACTTGTCTTTGACAACTACCAATAGTGTCCACTGTCTTTAAGGGAACTTGATATTTTTGAAGATTTGTGTTTTTATTGCTTTGTTTGTTATGTGACATTAATTAGTTCACACATTCATACTAATGTACTTGTAAATAATCTGTACCTGTCTTTATAACTGCCATCATGTAATAAATGTTTATTGAATTGAGTTGAATTGAATTTGTTGCAGCGCCACCCTGCATTGAAGGATGCCTTCATTTTGCAGTAAAATTTATAAACTTTTTTTGTCACAGGTTTTTAACCCTTGTTCTTTATCTTATGGTGTTTTCTTTTTACGCTTGTATTTTTGAGATGCTGTGAAAAATATATGTTGGAACAGGAACGGAAGCCTGTAGGCATACACATAATCAGTGACCACTTGTATGCAGTGACTTGCAAGCAGGGCTATAATATAGCATGTTGTTTCACTAGTTTGCTAAACATTAACACAGGTCAACATTTTATCACATGCAACATTTTGTTTTAATTACCTATAAATACAAAAAACAATATTAATAATTCTCAAAGCAGGTTCTGGTCAGCGTCAAATGATAACCAATTGTTTTAAAACAGAGGTGCCATTCTGTTCATGATCTCTAAATGATGATTTTTTTCTTGGTGATTTCAGATGGTGATGGCAGTACGGAGGTATGATGTTAAACCTTAAGGGTGATGGGATGAACTCTTAGGCTCCTCACCCTTCTTAATACCTACCAAGACAAGCGTGAGATGACATCGTCGTATTATACCAAACTCGCTTTAGACTATTCCTGTGTTTTTTTTTATACACAAATGTTTTTAGGTGGTAGAGTTGACGGACGGAGACAATACAGTATTGGGGTACCCCATCAATTGATGGAAATGTTCTGTGGAGGAAGTCACAGCTATTCCAGCATGATGATGATTAATATGGAAAGGACTGTGTACTTATTGAGAGAGCGGATTGCTGCTTTTTTTTCCAAACTGCCGACGCTTTTCTTCACGATGACGTGGTGTGGACTCAGGACTGTACCTTTAATACGCAGGGCAAAACATCTACATTTTTCGCAGTATGCAGAACATGTTGTGCATGCTACACGTTGAACGATTGAATGTTTTGAATGAACTCAGAGTGTTTTTAAAATCAATAGAAAACAAAATGGTGTTGAAAGAGAGTGTGTTTCATCATGGCTGATAAAGCGACTGATTTGGGGGATAATGCTGCATTTTGTAATGAGACTGTAATCTGCTGGACCGATAGCTAAATGGAGGAGCAAAGAAGCATGGATAGGAGTTGTTGCCTATTACATTGCACCTGTTTTTACCTCGGCAGTGACTTATTTTTCAAAGGGAGGCTGCGACACATGCTAGCAGCAGCAAAACAGAAGGCTTAGAATTATTCTGTAACACTGCAGCTTCTTTCTGACACGCTGAGGCACGGCAAGAGTTGCTTGTTCTTTTGTATGGAGAATGGAGACTATGTTGGACCAACACTAAGTATGGACTGGACTGAGTAGTTTATGTGTCTCACTGCGTTTTAAAAAACAAAACCAACCATTACTTGTATTAATTCATCTACGAAATTTTCTCAATGTGGACAAGTCTATATGTAGAATCTGGTATATAAGTTGGGTTATTTTTAATTCTGTGTTTTCCCTCCAATCCTTTTTGAGAGTTGACGTACGGGTGGAGATGATGAACAGAAACAGCGCCCTCTTCAGCTTGGTGGTAGGATCAGGAACTGATACAATAGATTATAAAGGGTATCGGTAGTTGTTACCTCTCCTGACCTCGCCTCGCATTTTGCATAGAGATCAAGGGAGATCGCGACTTGCAGTGATCCCTTAGATTCTACCATTCCTTCACGGATGTGTCGTCTTGTGTAATTATTACAATTATGTAGGTTCATGTTGCAGTCATGTGCATGTAGGACCTCACCACAAAAAAAAAGAAGAGTTGTATTTGTACATTTGTACAGATCTATGTGGCTTTATTAAGGTAGTATTTTATTAGTGCTAGGTCTACGTTATAATTCTTGATGATTATTCAGTGTATGGTACACCCAAGCATGCAAGTTTTGTATTAAAAAAAAGAAGTCAAAATCATGTGATGGCTGCAGGAAAAACGAGATGGATCGAGTTGATTATCCCCCCTTAAAATTATTTGATTTGAAACATTTCAGATAAATTTCAAGACGTGTCAAATGCTCCTTGACAAGACCGTTGACTAGATCCACTGAGGTTTTTCAAGCAAGTAGGGGGGGGGGGGGGGGCCAATCAAACCGTCTTCTACAGTAAACCCCAATGATTTTGAGGGATGAATAAATTATGCCAGCCTGCATAATATCATGTGGTGAATGCTTGTATATGTACACAGTTCACAGATAGTTTGGGTACCATACACAAGTGCATTTAAACGATTTCAAATGATTGGTCATGACTTACTGGAAAGTGATAACAAGAGTAGGAGGGCTAAGTTGGATTGTTAATACATCAGGGCCCAATTTCACAGCTCTGCTTACTGTAAGTGTAAGCAAAGAATCAGCGCGTGCAGAAGCAGGGAATTCTGTGCTTGCTTCAAGCGTAATTCATTGGTTAGCTGGATACTTTGGCTTGTGACAGCCTTCCTCCATGTTACTAGGCACTCTTCGCTTACACAGCTAGAAATTGGGCGCTTGCATAGTAAGCGGAGAATAGTGATCGTGAATGCAGAATTTGGCCTTAAGCAAAGCCATGAAATTGGGCCCTGCTCATCTTAGGAGTGATTTGAATTCAATGGAAACTTCTAGTAATAAAACATTTCTCCAACTGACTGGATGCTCAATTTTTGGCAATGTGTAGGATGCATTTCTTGAATCAAATCTTATTAATTTCTTCACTCAGCAAAATTTGTCTCTGGGCAATCACAGACTTTTTAAGAAATTTTTTCTTCTTCAAAAATTGCAATTTTTGTGAGAATGTGCCATGTCGAATACGGGCAGAGAGTACCCCTACTTGTCCCTATAATTTACCACACCAATTTTCCCTTTGTTCAGAACAACCCACCACCTTAGATTACCTAAATATTTCCTGATTTTCAAAGGACACAATGACGACACAATAGAAGGGGGGGGGGACACACACACCACCATGCCCCTAATGCAGCACCAAATGTGCATGCCGACACCTACAGGTAGCAAAGTCTCCCAACTCTTTGCCCATCACTACAACTACAAGGTTTAAAAGATTTGGGAATAATTTTACAGCAATATCATAGACGTGTAGGTCATATCTTCATTTTGAACTTTGTTTCACTGATGTAAAGGATTCCTTGAGATTTTCAGAAAGCTGTTAGGCTAAAAAAAGTCTTGAAATGTTTTATATTGTTAAAGTTTTTTATGTCCCATCTTTTGAAATCTCTCGACCTTAATACACAAACATGACTGACTGAAACGTGATTTTGTCAAATATTCTTTGTCTTTTATTAAAGATTTCAATAAATTTACTATAATAAATCTCAATTACAAACTTTTAAAGCAGATACAAATCTAATCCATTTCACAAATTATCTGGAAACATTACAAAACTGATTCATTTGCTCCTGAATTACTTCTTTTACCGTTGGGTAAAAGACTCTACAGTACTGTCTAGGATTGTGCTAAAAACGTCTTTGCCAAATTAAATTTTTAAGAGGGTCCTTGGGATCAAGACACCTTCTCTAGAAGGTCTTGCGTTTAAATCCCATCTGAGGTTCTCAAGGAATTTCTGCTTCAGACTCGGAAAGCACCGTGTAAACAATGGTTCAAATCAAAAATTGGAGTAGGTCATCTTTGATTCAATAAGTACATGTAAAAATCATTTTCCATTACATAGATTCCTTAATACTAAATAGTGTAAAATTTTATCTATTTGATACTCTTTCCTAGCAAAGTTTGAAACAAGATGTCTTTGGATGTCAATGTTTTGATTGAATATCATGGGAATTCTGAAATAAACTAAAATAATCCAGGTACAAAATGTACAGACCTTTATATTTGGAAATGTTACGTCATTGGATGTTTTTGCACTGGAAAGGTATCAAACACAATTTGCATTGCACACTGTTTTAACGTGAGGTTAGCGAATCTATCTATTATCACAAATGTGAAATTCTGAACAATTCATGAGGAAAGATTACAATATGGGAAATTCCCTTTTTAAACAGGTTAAAAGTGAATAGGTAATTCTAGGAAATGCACATCATTGTTTTTTTCCTATCGGTATAATAAATTTCAACATCAGATTTGGTATAAACCTTCAAACTAAACATTTCATAACTTTTTGGTGAAAACTTGAAACAACATATTTGTTTTAAAATGCGATCATATAATCAGGCTAACTTTAATGGTGGCAATCAAAATAAGCAACAGTGATTTTGGCTCTGGAGGCTTTCAAGCACCTTTTTCCGCTAACTTTAAACAAACTTTTCAGGCGAGACTATTTCTCTGGTTGATTGGTATGGGAACAAACTTTGTAAACAGCGAGCTTTTAGATTGAACAATTAGTTTATTTTTGATTAGCACTCTTATACTTGTTACATCAAAAACAAATAATCATTTGGTTTCTGCTAAACCTTCACAATAATTTTGAATTGAACAAAGACAAATCGACTAGAGCATGAATTGAACATGCTACATCCAGATTGACTTGCCCTTTATGTTGGTGGTCTCACTATTTCGTCCATATCGTTTTACCTTTTTTTCGGGGGGGGGGGGGGGCACACACAACCATTCACTGCTGTGTAGCCACAGATCACACCCAAGTTTACAATACAACCTGGGAAATGGCAGCCGAGGGAAGGCCTTAACGCGAGGCAACTTATTTCAAATACCAGGGAAGCTGACTTGGAAATTTGTTAAATCCTCTACAATTCAACTTATTTTTTGCTCATCCAGAGTTGACCGTCGATCCCTTGGATAACACACTACTGTCTGAATAGGATCGCCTAACCTCTCTAGCATGTGGCCGGAAGTAGAAACAGATATTCTTAGTCGAGTTGTTGCAGTCTGTGGTCTGTAGAAAACCAAAGAATTACAAGAGTAAAAAATAAAGCAAAGAGACCCTTCAAATGTTTGTCAACAAAACTGAGGGGAAGAATCTCAAGTCTGTAGTCAGAAATAAAATTAAAGAAAGCTGAAATTAAAATAGTCGCGAACAGGTGAATGTGAACAAAACCCCTGAGAAAACAATTTCTGCGGTGACTATAAATGGTGACGGTTGAATTTGCTGAACTTTTCACAAGTTGTTTGATGTTGTTATTTGAATATTAGTGGATGCGAGTTAACTGAATGTTTCGAAAACCCCGGTTAAAATATTATTGTTTACATGAAAACCATATCAAAGCTTATTAATTATTCTGGGCCCTGAAATGGCCGTTAGTCAAAAAGTGAAAGCTTATCATCGTATTGGGAAGAGATAATTCATTTCTATCCTCTAGTGTTCAATAAACACACCATTCAATTTATGTTAGAAAATCAATAGGGACACCGCCAATATAGGGCTAGATAGCTCAGTTGGTAGAGCGCCGGCACGTTAATCCGGAGGTCGTTGGTTCGAATCCCACTCTAGTCAATTCTTTGTTCAACCCCAAAAACCATTTACAAATTTACCCAGTCAGTTTCCCTTGTGGTTTATATTGATATCTGAAACAAAAAGTCGCATCCCCTTAAGGTGATCACCTGGCTGCCGCTTCCCAGGTTGTATCGTAATTTGGGTGTGATCCCTGGCTACACGGCAGTTAACGGTTGTATGGCTTCTGACTGGCACCCCCGAACAAAGATATTGACAAAATAGGGACACCGCCAATATAGGGCTAGATAGCTCAGTTGGTAGAGCACCGGCACGTTAATCCGGAGGTCGTTGGTTCGAATCCCACTCAAGTCAATTCTTTGTTCAACCCCAAAAACCATTTACAAATTTACCCAGTCAGTTTCCCTTGTGGTTTATATTGATATCTGAAACAAAAAGTCGCATCCCCTTAAGGTGATCCCCTGGCTGCCGCTTCCCAGGTTGTATCGTAATTTGGGTGTGATCCCTGGCTACACGGCAGTTAACGGTTGTATGGCTTCTGACTGGCACCCCCGAACAAAGATATTGACAAAATAGGGACACCGCCAATATAGGGCTAGATAGCTGTTGGTAGAGCGCCGGCACGTTAATCCGGAGGTCGTTGGTTCGAATCCCACTCTAGTCAATTCTTTGTTCAACCCCAAAAACCATTTACAAATTTACCCAGTCAGTTTCCCTTGTGGTTTATATTGATAAAATCAATACTTGTCAGTTTTTTTCAATATTTACACAAGGCTTACTTTGATTGGTGCAAGCAATGGTGTATAGTCCAGACTTAGAAAGCTATTTTCTGCACAATAAAAGTATCAGATACTAGTAATTATTTTGACGGATTGAAATGGTTTGTACTTGTATATTGACAATGATTTTGTTTTTCTTCGGTAAAACCCATTGTGGTTGAACAAAGTACCTTTGGTGTTTGTTTCCCAAAGCCTGTCCCCTCTGGCGAACTACTCACTCCAACAGTTTGCCCAGCCACAATGTCACTCTCTGATACAGTAATGTTGCTTGCCGTTACATTACCAGTAGGGTGTCTATGATTTCCAGAGCAACTGCACGTGCATAACTGATGCTGAGCGTGGCTTGTAAGAAAGTCCCTGCCTCTCCCAACTGTTCTAGCCTTCTTCACTTTGTTAGTCTCCAACTCAAGGACTTTCCTCTTGCCGGATCTCGGTGAAGTACCACCATCTTGAATTGAGAGGGTTGAAGTTACTGGAGATGAAGTTTGAACCGATTGTTTTCTCTCGATTTTGCATTTGTGAGCTGAGACTTGAAGTTGAGATTGTTCTTGGCACAAAGTTTTTAGTAAGCTCTGATCTGTGAACGAGTTGGCAGTTCGATGCTGGAGTGTGGAACTTTGGCAATGTAGTTGATTCTTTCTTGACATTTTCAATAGTGGCTCATTGTGGCTGTCCGTCTCCTGAAGCGGATCTGAGGTTCCACTTTGTTTCTCTTGTGAAGTCTCTGGGGTTTCATGAGTTTCCACAGTGCTCTTATTTGAAGATTTTTCTGCCAAAATGATTGTTTTCTTTCGGCTCACAACTTCTGCACCTTCTGTAGGCATGTGGTCTTTCCTAATCGAACTATCTTTGTTCAGAGTTGAGCTGTTTTCATTTCTGGATGAATTTTCCTTAGTACCACGACCTGAAGTTACTTTAGCGTCATTCTTGACGATAGTTTGTTTTGCAACACTAGCACCTACAATTCTGTTTCGACTTGTGCTTTGAGCGACACTTGGTCCTACGATTCTTTCTAGGGTCCCCACTTGGGTTCGTTCATGGGTCATCTGTGATAATGGTTTCAGCGTTACAAATTTAGTTAGGGTTTGAGAGCTTTTAGTGACCGGTGATCTTGGGCTAGATTTAGGGCTATTCTTGAGCCAATCTGATATTGAAGAATGTCTTCTCTGTGGGGGGTTGGGAGTTACTGGAGATGATGGAGCAGACGCTGATCTGAATTCTTCTTTATTTGACTTCACTCTGGTCTGAGGAGGGGGTGTGCCCTGTCTAGTAGGAGGTTCATTGCTCTTAGCTGGTGGTAGGTTTTCTTTCACTGAAAAAAAGAGAGAGAAAAAACACATTTTCGTTTATCCTAAAAAAACACAAGTTTCAGGTTAGTTAACTTTAATAAAGCTGGATGTCTTTTAAGCAAAGTCTAAGGAAACAATGCATTTTCTGAATATAAAAACCTGTTTTTACACTCTAATAGCAAGGTGGTATTCTTCTCTTTTCACCCAACGTGAGCTGAACTTGGACAAAACTGCAGCCTTACAAATAAGAGGTTTGTGCTCGGGTTCAAGTCTGTTTGTGTGATCTTGTTTACTAAAGCTGCCTGCCTATGGTAAAGAAGAGGGGGTATGAGTACGATTGACTAAAGTTGCCTATTGTATTTTAGGAAAGGGTTCAATGAGATGATTTAGCAAACTCTACTCCATTTGTATAAAACTCACTTTGGATTTTTAGTTTTGATTGTTCTGCATGTCCAATGAGTCGATTTGGAGCTCCATTGGAAGAGGTTGAATCATCAGATTTGAGTAATCTCCAGATTCGAACGGAAGCGTCGTCAGCACCAGTCACAGCCTGTCGTATCAAAATGTTTCAAACATTTGTAAGTGAACAAATTTAATGAAAAGGAACTGGTTTAGGAATTTGTTTTCTTCAATTTTGGATTGTTGGGTGATGTTCGTATATCTTGTAAAAACTGAAGATCGTTTTAGTTTATTTGTAATATAAAAACAACTTGATTGTGTTTAAGAAATGCAAATAGTGTGTGGTAGAAAGATACCAGTAGATTGGAATTAGGTTAAATTTGCCTTTGTTAGAAGCCACTAAAGGCATTTACGTACAAGTCACTTGTATCCGCTATGCAAGTCTTTGAAATGATATATGTATTATGGTAAAAACAACAAGAACATTCTTTGAAGTTGGCATTTGTGAATGAGTTACCTTTGGGAAATCATCCTTTGCCCATGTAACCATAGTAACCTCATCTTCATGACCACAAAGGGTGACAGGTGGACAGTGTGGTTGATGGACCTATGAGAAAAACAAACAGACAAACAGAAACTTCTATAAATAAACAGAATTAACTCTAACCGTATTTTTTTTTAGAGACCCCCTAAAGCCTCAAAAGTTTTTACCTTTTGATAACTCAAAAAACGTTTGTATGGACTCTGAAAGATTGCCTGCATGCATGCATCAGATTTTGAGAGTACACCATGAACCCTTCAATATGTCTCCATTTTGCCTCATCTGAATGCGTTCAATCTTCCTAAAAACCCAATAATAATCCCATCCCTTCTTTACTTACATTCCAAATGTAAGCCTTCCCGTCACCGGACCCACTCAGCAGGAGACCGTCATCTCGCGAGAGGGCGCTCTTGACATAAAACGATGAGTTTTGATGGCCAGAATAAGTTGCTATTGGCTGCGTCTGTAGCCCTAGGGTACTGTGACGATAGATGATGTCATCCATGCAGCTGGCGTAGAACTCGCTTCTCGTGGAGTTGAACACAAGACTTGAAAAACCTATGAAATGATTAGAATTTAGTATTAATTTATGCAAGATGAAATTATTTAGGTTTTCATCTTTACACCAATGTGTCACATTGGTCGAGGTCAGATAGTGTAGACTGTGCACATTTCATGAGCAGCGAAAATGAGAAAACAAGTTGAACCAAGACTACATTTATGATGGAAATCAAATATTAAATATAAACAAATTTCTTGAAGATTATATAAACATATTCCTTGTTCAACCAGAAGTTATATCAAATTCACTTAGTCAGTTTTTCTTATGGTTTATTATTGACATTTGAAATAAATTTAAGTTACATCCCCGAAAGGTGATCCCTCTCCCTTACCAGATTGTATCGTAAACTTTGGAGTGATCCCGTGTTAAACAGGTTGAATGGCTTCTGACTGGCACCCCAAGCAAAGATATTGACAAAATAGGGACACCATTAACATAGGGCTCGATAGCTCAGTTGGTAGAGCGCAGGCAAGTCCTGCTCTAGCAAATTTTTGTTTTCCAACCTAAAATTATTTTTTTATTTAATCAAACTTATATTTTTTAATTTTATTATTGATGTCCAACAGCGGATAGCCGCCACTTACAGGAATCATTAAAAACTATGTATAAACATGTATAAATATCTAACAAGTCCTAGACAGATTTTAAGAGAATGTATTTTTACCTCCATTTTTGTTGCTCGTTCCTGCATAAGGATAAACCAGGCATGGGCTTGGAGCTCGCTTCATTCCTTTGTTGTATTTTCTCAAATCCCAGACCTTGATTGTACTGTAAAAAAAAACAAAAAAACATTAGAGTTATATACAAGAACTAGAGCGCCTACTGGTGATGCTTCTTGCACAAACGCGACGGGATCCCATCTCTGCGCTGTTTGAATGTTTTTACTTAACCAATATTAAAAAAAAAAAAAAATAGTATGTCACTTGCAAACGTTCCTCACCTATCTGTTGCTCCAGCTGAAAACAGTGACATATCGTCCTGAAAGTTAACGACCGTGACACTGGACAAGCTGTCACCCCTGACCAGGACAGAGGGAGACAGTCGGCTGCGTTTTCTAGTTGGAATATTTCTCTGCTTGGCTACTTCAGCATGGGCTTCTTTTATAATGTTCACTGCAGTGTGATGAGAAACACTGCTACCTCCTGGGATAATGAAGACAACAAACAATTCTTATCGGACATTACAATATTTGATATTACACTACAAAAAAATACATATAATGAACTCTGGCTGATGGTCCAATGCTTTATTCAGGAACTGGGCACTGCTTCATAAAAAGTTTAAAAACATAAAAACTGATTGCTTAGCAAAAACATTTTACCAGCCCGAATGCCATAACATGTTTGTTACTTGTGACTGGTACACCCTGCTTATTTTTTTTCTCAGCAAATGAGTTTGTTAAGCATGTTTGTCTGCTTGATGAATGATAGTAATTTATCTTGGAAGTGAGAATGGCTATTTTGCTCATCCTTCAAGGTTTTTGACCTTCAAAGATAAATAAGAGACAATTTGGAAATAATCTTTTGTTTGACAATCACCTCTGTTATTACACCTGGTGTCCCACACTAAGATGTTGCCATCCCTGGCCCCTGTAGCAAAGACGTGACAATCTCCAGGACGGAAACACACCGACTTCAAGCTGCAGCTGTGCCCCATGAAGACGCCGAGGGCTTTACCTGTCGCTACATCCCACAGGACTGCCATCTGATCCCCTGATGCAGTCACTAAATGGTTCTTGCCATCAGCCCAGGCCACATCAAACACTGCGTTCCTGTGCGCTCGAAAAACTGCCAGACAAATTGGAACACAAATTGAACGTCATGAAACAACTACATCATAAAACAACATTATCAATCATTAACAATTGCTTGTAACAGATTTGTTTAAACAACACATTCAGTTTAAGTGTGTCTGTGATTGAACATTTTTGCCAGATATTATATATTTATGCAAACATACTTGAAAACTTGTTTTGTGCTGAAATATTTGAAACTCATTGTAGGCCCACTTCTTCTTCTTCTTCCTTTAAAGTGCTGCTTCAGAAAATTTGAAGATTACCGCACTGTGGCTGGGCGCACGCGTGAAACCATGGGACCGTAAGCCAATCAGGTGCAAAATATACATGGTGCAAGTAAAAACTGGCCAGCAAGATTACTGACTAGGTGAGACCCTCAGCATCTCTCTCTCTCTCTTTCAGACAGACATGGCATGGTGTCTTACAAATGGCCATTATTATTATTACTACTATTTCCTATATTTTTACCTTTGACAACTTTGGCAGCTTGAGAGGTATCAATAAGGGTAACAAACCCATCTTCATCAACCACAGCAAGAAGATGAGAATTTGCCGTCATCTTAGAGAAGCTACAGGCGAATGGAGGAACCTGCTCCACTTGATTCTCCGCTTCAAATATGTATTGGTCTTCTGGGTAGGAACCGAGAAGTAAGGTTTTGTCGTGCAGGTATCGCCAAACGTCATGATGTCCTTGAATTGAAATAGAAAATTGGGAAATGATGCTGTAAATCCAACTAGTGCAACATTTTCATTTATTTATTTATTGTGGGAAAAAAAACAGATCGGAAAAATTTCTGTATCCTAAATCCTGCCACCACTTATTCATTTGTTATGAAAAATTCATATATAAACTTAATAAAAGTTAAAATAATGAGATATGGGTGGCAGGCACAATACGGAAAATACAGACAATTTGCCGTAAGCGTAATCTACACAGGAATTCAGAGTTTACTCTTAAAAGTTTAATTAAACGAGCCTAATCTAAATCTGATTAAATGTGAAACTTTATTTAAAATATAACAACACATCATAAATAAACTTAAAAAAAAAAAAAGCAGGATTGAAATTGAAGATGAAATAAAATGCCGGTCAACAATTAATTAGGCCTACCTGCTGTTGTTAGTTGCCATGGTATATTTGACCCATAAACAGGCTTGACTCTTGTCCAAGAAAACACCATTTCAATTTCTGAAGTTAAAACATGCAAATTTACAATACAATGGAAGTTTATAATAAAGGAACAGTACAGAGCAGCACAGCAGACGCCAAGGAATGCAGCACACTCTCCAGACATTAAAATTTGGCGCGCCGGTCCCTTGGAGTCGCGGGAAAATTGACCTCGTTCATAAACTGTAACCTATTTAAAGTAAAATTTCCAATTTCCAATACATTAATTATAAATACAATATTTTATTATAAATTAACTACAATTAATTGTTTTTACCTGTATAATATGGTTATAATTATGCAAAAAATTTTATATTCTAAGAATTTTAAGTAACAATGATGTTGAAAAATCGCAAAAATGCTATTCACCTGACGGTCGCTTGGTGGCGCTAGGCATCAAAACTATGTTTTTCTTTCGGTTTTGCCGTCAGCGCGTGTATGTGAACTGAAATTAATTTTTCCTCTCGGACGATTTTTTCGTTCGGGTCGTAATGAAGTTGTCTGTAATGCCAAGTGAGACTGGGTATGGAGAGCAAGAACAAGATGCTAATACAGCCTTGCTGGAACTCGATAAAGGTGAGTTGCCGTTCTAAAAAATATAGTGTGGCCGATGAATGCATATTTTAATAATAATAAATACCTTGGACGGTTTCAATTCAAGTCTCTGATTGGTCAAAACCCGGTCACGTGTAGCTAGGAGTGTTAACGGTGGTATAAAGACCGGCTTTGGAAAATAGCGAATAAGTGGCCACTAAATCAGCATACATTGTGTAAACCTTGCGCGTTGCACTGTATCGCACGCTTATTTATATCCCTGTTGTTAGTTTCATCGCAACTTCGCGCACTTACGCGTACGCGCGCTGAAAATGTATCAATTTTGAGTGCGCGCGTGTAATAATGTGCGCGCGTATAAACTGACGCCGAACTCATGCGCGCGTTTTAATGCACAAGGAACAGCTATCGTCCAATCATTTGCCTCCTTTGACCCCAGTGAAGGCGCTGAACAGATCATCTCTTTATAAATAGTCACTGGTCTCAAAGATCAGTAATGTGATTAAGACACGAAAGAGATGGGAACCATCAAAAGCTCAAATATGGCCCCTGAACATAACTGGAAGTACCGCCAAAAGAAAAGTCACAAAATTTGGACAATTCTAGCCGTTTAATTCGCTAAAAAGGTATTTATTAATGGGAATAACAGTGTTCGTACCCGGTCTTCACTGCGTGGTAATGACCTTGGTTGGTGGCTGGCTCGGTCCATTAACAGCGCCAGCCACCAACCCGGTCATTACCACGCAGTGAAGACCGGGTACTCGCAGTGTTATTCCCTAAATAATAATATTGATTGGGCATGGCGCAGGCCAGTGAGAACCCAACCATTCTCTTTTGCACAGCAGTGGGGGGGGGGGGGGTGGGTGTTTGCGGGACGGTAAATATTACGATTTCCGTATCATTCTTAAATGTAAAATATGTATCAATGTAAAGCTGAAAATTATAGCTAGTGATTTAAAGTCATAATAAGCTAATAATTTTTTAAGAAAAGACAAAGTCAACAGCCTGAAAAGCCTGTAAAAATTCTACATTCAAACAATTCACTTTCAGGGTAACATTCTCCTCAACTTTTCATCACTGGCTTCTTCAGGCAATGCTTTCCAGCTACCGTGGCGTCATCCTCAAAGGTGTTTGTAGCTTTAATCACAGCATTGGAGCCTATTCTAGCCAGCATCTACTTCAAATGGGCTGTTTGATTGATTGGCCAGTTTTACTTATATTTTCCAACCCGCTGCGCTACGCTAGCCCTAGTTGCGATAACGTAACCCTCCTCCCAACGGCCGCTAGGCCGGAGGTTTACACGATTCTTTTGATTGGCAAATGACAATCTGGTCTTACACATAATTTTGACAGCTAGTCACCAGATTTGCCCCATTTTTACCACTTTTAGAAATCATGACACAAATTCTAAGGGCACCAACTTAATCCTCAATATCTAATGAACACTCAAAACACCATTGAGAAAATATTTTTGAAGAAAAAGGACAAAAACTTACCAGATCCCGGAGCGAATTCCTAGGTTTATATTGGTTATAAAAAAAACCTGACATCGACGGACAAACCACTGCGCAGATGGATTAGTCTTAACCCAGACTAGTTGTGATAACATAACCCTCTTCCCGAAGGCAAAGCTGGAGGGTTACGAGATTCCCTCGAGCGGTAAACGACAATCTGGTACAACACATAAATTTTAGCATGTTTGTCTGCTTGATGATTGAAAATAATTTATCTTGGAAGTGAGAATGGCTATTTTGCTCATCCTTCATGGTGTTTGACCTTCAAAGATAAATAAGAGACAATTTGGAAATAATCTTTTGTTTGACAACCACCTCTGTTATTACACCTGGTGTCCCACACTAATATGTTGCCATCCCTGGCCACTGTAGCAAAGGCGTGACAATCTCCAGGACGGAAACACACCGCTAATCACCAGATTTTCCCTTTTTTTACTACTTTCAAAAATCATGACACAAATTCTTAATAAAATTATATACAAGAAAAAGAGAAGATTTATATTGTATTTGCAAGAAAGGGGGCTCTTTTGATGCGGGTGTAAAGATTCAGTTTCTGTTTCCTTTTGAAGGTCTACGTTCCCAGAAAGTTGGTGAGCAATGTGAGGCCATAGTTCGCTTCCCTCGACTATTTGAGAAGTACCCATTCCCAATTCTCATCAATTCAGCTTTCTTGAAGCTTGCTGACGTCTTCAGAGATGGGTAAGTATGCACAATAGAGAGATTTTGTTCATTCCTAAGAATGTTGTACAATAACTGCAAAAAATCATGTATACGGTTTGGAGCATGTATTCTGTCCTTTCTATCGGAGAAATGAAGCATAGCACGGTAGGAGCACAGTCCAAGTGATACAAGCCAGCCAGTAAACTGACTGCCCGAACAGAGCTTTCTCTGAACTTGTTCTGGATGTTTACAAATGTCAGCCGTAGCCCAGTTTGAACAAGTTTGGGGTGAATTACATGTAGGCCAATAGTTACTGCACAAGGTGAATATATAACAGCCAGCCAGTCGACTGGTGGTTGCCCAAAAAGAGCTTTCTCTCTAAGGTCATACTAGAAAGGGCTTTTGATTTGTAACAAGTTCGATCAAAACTATTTTTTTAGAGCCTCTTTCATAATACTTGTAGCAATTTACTGTCCATTCAAACTAATTTACCTATACAGGTTGTGTGTAGTAGACAGAACACTAGGTTCAGTGTACCAGTGTGGATGATATTGAATGGTCAGACACTTAAGAGGGTTTATGTGGAGTTGGTAGTTTTTACTTAAAAATAACACTATTAAAATGGAAGATTAAAAAGTTTTGATTTGTACTGATTTATTTGTAGGAGTAATTTCTTACGTCTGTGTGTGGTGAGAGTGGCACAGCAGAGTCGTCTTCACCTGGATAAGATCCTGAATGTAGATGAGTTTGTCCGAAGAATCTTCATTGTGATTTACAGTAATGACCCAGTCGCTAGAGCAATCACACTAAGGTACGCTTTAACCTACAAGTAGACTTTGCCCTTGACAGCGTCTTCTATTTGTCTAGCTATGGGCAAGTTCAAGTGTGCACCTGGGTTGACTAAAGGTTGACCATTTTGCCTTGAACCCAGGCTGGTTGACCATTAGTGGACTACCGCGGTCAACCATTTGGAACCATCCCATGGTCCCAATAGCCTGTTCCTTGCTAACATTTGTAAAGCCCAGAGGGGAACCAGTGACATTTAAGCGAAAACGCAGAAGGCAATGTAGGAGTGTTAAATACCGTGGTACCGATAGTTGACAAGGCTCCCAAACAATTCATTTAAGTGAGTGGTTCACTGTGCATGTACGTTGCTGGTCAGTAGTCTACTAAATGTGCACACTTGAACTTGCTCAACGTCACTCCACTGCAGGTGGAAAGTTCCTTCATAGAATCTCCATTCCTCCTCTCAATGGCTCAAATTTGGGAGAACAACTTAGCCTGCAGGAGTTGATCTGTTGTGGCATTACTGGTCAGGTACTAAAATTACAGGAATGTTGGGTATTTCAATGAAGTTAATCATCATCATGATCATCATCATCATCATCAACATTTATTTCCTCATGGATAAGCACTTTAGAAAAAACAGAACAATTGATACAAGAAAACTGATTAGTGGATGCATTACACAAGAAGCCAAAGCTTATAAACGGAATACTTTAAACACAACAAATAATATATTTTAATAGTTCTGTGCACTGACGTGATCTTCTTAAGCCCGGTTCAGACTTCCTGCGAATGCGAATGCGATACGAATGTTGACGTCACAAATTCGCAAAGAATAATTAGCAGCAGTTCAACTCCGCTCAACTCACTTGCGAATATCGGTGCAAAAGGAGGGTTGTGTCGATAAATTCATGTCAAATTCGCTTCGCATTAATTGGCATTGGCAGGAAGTATGAACCGGGCTCAACATTATGACTTTTTGTTCACAGAGTGTTGGGGAGTATTGCTGGTATTATAGCTGAGAAGAAGGATGTTCATCACAGTATCCACAATGGCCTGGATTCACATGATAGAGTTGAGCTAGAGTCAGCAATCTACGCAGCTTCCTGCTTCTCAGCGCAATCCAGGTAATCTTATTTGTTAACCTTCAATGCCTGAAGGTTGTCGTTGTTGTTGTTGTTTTTTAAATGGACCCATGGTTCTGCCCAGGATTTCTTTAGTGGTGGAAAACCAAATTCCCTAGATCATAAAAAAAAAGACTCAAACCAAAGTACTCAAAACTATGGTTTTGGATACCAATTTTTTTACTGGTAAATATTAAATTTTACATTTTATTGAAAACCTTTGAAAGGACATTTCAGGTTTAATTTATAAATTTGGAAAATGTGTGGTGGTCGTAAAACAAAGGAAATTCTGCCAGCGGTGGTTGGAAAATCCTGCTTGCCGGGCAAGTTTTCGGTCACCAACCATTGTGGGCAGAACACCAACATGAAATGATCACACGGATGCTGAGGTCGCCTGCATGTTTTTACAAACACAGAACAGCTATCTTCCAAAAATTTGTCTCTTTTGGCCTCATTTTTTTTGCCTAAGTGAGCGCTTTTTGAGAGTGTGATGTCATATGCAAGGGATCTTTTGGTATAGAATCACAGTGTACTGAAGATTGGCCATAGAGACACGTAATAGACAGGCTGGTGATATATCATGCTACAATGCTATAGGGTGATATTGTATGATATACCAAAGGTATTACAGACCTTGCTACAAAGGCAACTGAGATTCAGTGGGCCCTGTAGGAGTATGGCACTACTACTATAGTTTTACTCTAAGTGTCGAAACACGCTTGAAAATCAAGAGAGCTTCCTCTGGCAACAATTGTGGAAACTCTTGATCACGAATCAATCAATTGCATATATCTGGGTGGGTTCCAATCCCACCTGAGTGGCATGTGGAAATATATTTTGCAGGACTTGGAAAGCACTGAATACACAGATTGAGATTTATTGTCATACAATAGTTTGAGGGTAAAAGGAAAAATAACTTAATTCTTCAGCCTTGATGCAATTATTACATGATTTGAAATTTGTTTTGATTCTTTTATTTTGAAGGACTTTTGCTTCTGGAATCTGTCACAAACTAGCAGATCTTATACAGGGCCTGTCGACACCGACAGAGATTAAACTCAAGCTTATTCCAATCTTCAAGCATATGCATCATGACACACAGTCTACTGTGTTTGTGCGTCAGCTATGCCTCGACCTACTGCCATCTTACCCTGCTAAGAGCTTTCTCACTGTCTCCCTACGTACGCTATCCCAGCTAGCTGCTGCTTCATTGGTCAACATACCTGATCAGGTGGGTAAACTAGCCAATCAGTTCCTGTGTTACTTTGAGGTTCAAAATCCAAACCAAAGAATATCTAAAACAGTGGTTGCAAACAATTTGTGTTAAAATGATCATATTGACTGGAAGCGGTTGCAAATCTTTTTATCAACTCCACCAATAAAGTCTTACTCATAGTAAATGTCTTTTCCTGAATTTATAAATAGCAGTAAAACAGTCAAAAACAATATACAATATACAGGTATATAGTAATTTGGCTGGTAATCTAATTGTGCTAAGTAAGGTTTTTGCTGTACTAAATAATTTTGTTCTGTTGAACAGCTTTTTGAATTGGGCCCTAGACTATTTGAGGAAAATTGTCCTTAGTTTTACTAGCCAGCGGCCGTGTGATAGTGCATTGTTTACTGTGTGATAGTCCGACCACTATCACACGGCGTGCAGTACCCAGACGTCTTTTTAACCACCTCGAACCCAATCAGTTGTGCATCTGTGTATCTGAAATGCGCGTAGGAACGTTACGTGTACGAAGATGATAAATAGTCTGTTGGGGTGTTATAAAACAAATATTGACTGCTTTAACTCGTGCTACGGATAAAACTACGACTCCCTCGGTGGATCCCCGGACCACTCCATTTTCCCTCGGTTGCGCCGTGGGAAAATAGGGGATCACCTCGGGAGTCGTAGTTTTAACCATAGCACCCGAAGCAGTCAATATTCATACAATATAACTGGGCAGCAGACCGAAGTTATCTCTTTCATGGGCCAACTGCTTGCTAGCAACCTTCCTGAAAAAAATAGTAAAAATCGAAATAGAAAGATCACACGACCACACAGTTTACAGAATGGGACAGAAGACTCTTGAGGGTGCTTTTGTGACATTTTTTTGGGAGTGTCACCATTTCCACAAAAAACAAAAAATGGGACAATCATTTAAATAATGGGTTGTGTATTAGACTTCTGAGGATTTCGGCCATGTTTTAATACCAATCTGAAATTATGACGACAATCAAAAGACTGTTAAACGGCTGTCTGTCTTCATTGGAATTATGGGAGCACCTGAAAACCTGACGTTGAGGGTGCTCAATTAACAAAAGAATTAGTTAAAGGAGGAAACTAAAGTTGATTAAACCCCCCAAAAAGGGGGGGGGGGGCATGTTTTATACCTGTCACATAAACAATTATTGTATCCATATGATCATTTCAGTAAATAAAATAAATAAAAGTAAATTTTTCATGAAAGGGTTAAAGAAGATTGTTTTAGTAGATGTTAAATTTTCATTTGGGATAAAGAAAAGTTGTTTTGGTTTTAAAAATCATAGGCATATTACTTGGGTGGGATTCGAACCTAGGACCTTTGCAACTTTAGAGCAGTGTCATACCAACTAGACCACTGAGAAGATTGATTTAATTTCCATTGAACAGGTGGGCCTACTCCTAAGCTACCTGAGCCATGACCCTCGCTGGTCTGTGCAGATGACCTGCATCAATGACCTTTGCCTCTTGGCCAGGAAGGCTCCCCACATGTGGACCAGTGACAACCTCGACATCTTGTGTAAGCAGTGTCGTGGGTGTGAGTCTCCTGAGCTTCTCGCTAAGAGACTCAAAATACTGAGTATTCTTTTTGTGACTCAAGCATTGATGCTTGAGGATCAAGGTAAGTTGAAGGACATTTGCGTAGAATGAACTTTGAAGACAAAATACAACATTTGTACGTCACGGGAGAACAAAAGTTGTTTCAAAATTGAATTTTTTTTTTACTAATCAAGTCAAACAAATCTCACTGCCATTTTGTTCATGTAATGTTTAGATTAAATGCATGTCTCCTGCATATCTAATATTTGTTAGAACCATAGACAAACACCTTTCTTTTTGTGTTCATTACTCACAAACAAGTATGATCATTTAAAAAGTCTGCTTCAAGTGCGTTGCGTAAAAAAAAGACGCTTGAACAACTGATAGGTCTAACGCTTGAATCACATCTTTGCCCTTATACTTTTGGGAAGATAGTACATTCTGCTCTACCTGGTGGATGAAACCCATAGCCCTCACCTTGATGTGAACGGTCTGGCCTTGTGAGGCATGGGCGATATCTCATCAAAAATCAAATCAATTTTAAAAAGTTATAAAAATACATATCCTGAAGGTACAATTTGTCTTTTAAGCAGGGTTCTTTTGCACTCTTTTCTGAAAACGCATTTGTGTTTTTCTTCTTGCTGCTTCTTGAACTTCTTCTAGCAGTAACTTGCAAACTACTTTTCAATCTTTAGGAAACAGGGTTGAAGTTTTTGTTAAAGCATTTATCTTGTCTGCTTTCTTCCTCTTTAGTGGAGCCCATAGCAGCCCTCTGCAGTGATCTCAGTCATCACTGGGATGTAAGCGTAGCAGCCACGGCCGTCCAGATAAGAACCCTACTAGCTAAATGGTATCACCTTAGTCTGGTACCTAAACGTGGCGGTAAAGAGTCACCCACACTGTCGTACTTACGGATAGTCTCTGCTGCACAGAATGTCATCATCCAGTGTTTGGCTGAAGAGACTCAGCCTGCTGTACAAGCTCTCAAGGTATTGTTGGTGTTTCCTTTTATGAATTGTCATTACTGAGTGGTCCGGTGCACAGGGTGTATATTTTATTTGATTTTTTATTGGTAACAAATAGCAGTTAATTGCCACCAACAGGTATGCATAAGAAATCAGAAAGAATTAGACAAATTCTAGTAAATAGTGTTTTTTAAATAAAAACAAACACCATCAAAAGTAAGTTTTAATATTACATGAAGAAAGTTTTGCTCTGTGCATGTCTCAAACTAGGCTATGTTAATGAATTATGAAATTACTCAAGCGTTTGTCAATACTCACCCTACTACCATAGATTGATGATGACCAGTCGGTTTTATAGATTCTTTTATTATTTAATAACAAGCATTTATTTTTCCTATATGCAAGACCAAAACAATCACCACAAGTTTTTTTATTTTGTTTTTCTTCTTTATGATTCTCTCTGACTGGTGATTTTGTGTTTCCATCAGATGATCCTTCATTGTGTTTGCAACATGAGTGATAAATGTCCTGATGCTCTCCAAGGATTAATCAAGACACTCATCATGGCACTGCAGTCAACTAAAGGTAACTAACAACATAGTCAAACAGAACCACTCTGGATTAAATCAATTCCTTTGAATCAGTAGGATTTGAAACTTCTCCTGGTGGAATTATAACTCAGAGAGGTTTGCGGTAACACCATGTGAAATCTCTTTTGAGTAGTTTTGGTTCTGAAAAGAACTGGTGATAAACACCTCAACGTTTTGATCAGTTTGCTGAAGACAATCAGAGCATGCTGATTGAAATGATGAGTCATTACCACCGGTTATCTTCAGAACCAACACTACTCGAAAGAGATTTCACATGGTGGAAACCACAAAAATTCTCTTTGCTCAGGCATAATCTTTAGAACCTACCTGGATCTTAGAATCTTGAACAAATACAGAATGAAAATAAGTTTGACTTCCTGTCATCATATTTCTTTTAATGACACTGGACATTAGTGGTAATTGTCAAAGACAAGTCTTCTCACTTGGTGTATCTCAACATATGCATAAAAAAGGTAACCTGTGAAAATTTGAACTCAATTGGTCGTCGAAGTTGCGAGATAATAATGGAAAGAAAATCCTTGTCAGATGCTTGATTTCGGGAACTTAAAATCTAATTCTGAGGTCTCAAAATCAAATTTGTGAAAAATTACTTCTTTCTAAAAAACTACGTTACTTCAGAGGGAGTCCTTTCTCACAATGTTTTATACTATCAACAGCTCTTCATTGCTTGTTACCAAGTAAGTTTTTATGCTAAAAATTATTGAGTAATTACTAATAGTGTCCAGTGCCTTTACGGTAAACTTGGATTACGGCATAAAATAGAGGGCATACACAATTGGCATACATAGACAACAATGGGGCTTACATTCTTGGTGTTCTATTCAGAGCTGTGTAATGGCAGAGTTGCAACAAAGAGGGACCTGTTCTCGTTGGTCGCGTTATTACTGGCTCTATCTTCAGTTCAAATGTAACACAACCCAATGTGCAGTCTAGTCTTGTCACCCTGTGTGCACACATGCATTTTTGGACAGATTAGCTTCTAATTTTAAGTTCTTCCAACTCTCTCAATACACAACTCTGTGTCGCTGTTTGAATCTTGTAACCAGCATTCTCAATGATCTATTCATGTCATACTGCCCTCTCTTGTCCCATATAGGTGAGAGCGGATTAGTTTTATGTCGCTGTTTGTGTATCTCAGAGTCAGCATAGACCCTTTCGCTAATACCATTGCGCAAGCGCAGACTGTTGAATGAGGTGCATTGTGGGATAGATATGGATCAAGTTTGGACACTAGGTAGACCACAATGCACCTAATTCCAAGCTTTATGCGCATACCCCAGTATTTGCAAAAAGGTCTATTCTCTGTGTTCTATTCATGTAATACTGCCCTCTCTGGCCCATATAGGTGATAGCGGATTAGTTTTATGTCGCTGTGTGTATCTCATAATCAGCAATCTCGGTGTTCTATTCCTGTAATACTGCCCTCTCTTGTCCATTATAGGTGAGAGTGGATTAGTTTAATGTCGCTGTCTGGTATCTCATAATCAGCGTTCTTGGTGTTCTATTCCTGTAATACTGCCCTCTCTTGTCCATTATAGGTGAGAGTGGATTAGTTTAATGTCGCTGTCTGGTATCTCATAATCAGCGTTCTTGGTGTTCTATTCCTGTAATACTGCCCTCTCATGTCCATTATAGGTGAGAGTGGATTAGTTTTATGTCGCTGTCTGGTATCTCTTGGTGAACTAAGATCTGAAGAGCTGTTTCGTGGCCGTCTACCATTATTACAACAGCTGTATACTGATGCTTTAAACCAAGAGGAGTCTTGTGCTGATGGGGGAGTGAGTGAGAAGATCAGACACAATAAGCTGGTAAGTGGTTGTTGTTGTTGTTGTGGTTGATGTTTTTGTTAATTTTTTGATATTGTTCTTCTTGTCGTTTTGGGAATTGTCTTTGAAAGAGTTAGTAAGAAGACCAAACACAATAACCTTGTGTTTGCTTGTGTTTGGACTTTTGGGGTGGGTTGATGTTGTTAATGTTGTTGTTATTGTTCTTCTTGTTGTTTTGTTGTTCTTGATGATGTAGTTATTGACTTTTGTTTTGTTGTTGCTACTGTTGTTTCTGCTGTTAGATCAGGGAGATCTTGTAAGGGTGTTGGTCGAAGTATTCATTATTTCTTTCCTCTTACCTTTAGATTGGTTTAGCTGTGTTGTTACTACTAGCTGATAGATCAGGGAGATCTTGTAAGAGTGTTGGTCGTAGTATTCATTATTTCTTTTCTCTTACCTTTAGATTGGTTTAGCTGTGTTGTTATTACTAGCTGATAGATCAGGGAGATCTTGTAAGAGTGTTGGTCGTAGTATTCATTATTTCTTCCCTATTACCTTTAGATTGGTTTAGCTGTGTTGTTATTACTAGCTGATAGATCAGGGAGATCTTGTAAGAGTGTTGGTCGTAGTATACATCAGCTCATAATGACTTCCCCGTGGCCTGCATACCTCATTGCACATCAAGCAACTAGACTGGTATGTAAACATAAATTTAAGTAACGATTTTACATCGCTAATTATTGGTTAAGATCCATACATCATGGTGTCAGTGTAAAAACGTGTGTATAAATGTTGTATCTCGGCAAGCACTTGTTTTTTTGTGTATTTCCAGGCTTTTTTAAGCGGGATACAACGCTTTGACAATTTTATCCAAATGAGAAGTTAATAACGAGAAGTCCCAGCTGATTTCCTACCTTCTGCCAAGGTAGTAATTAATAAGCAGGACAGTTCATTTTAGAACTAATTAGTCTACCTAATTCCAAAATCTACTCTACATCGGTAGAAAAGATAGCAAGACAAGGTTTTAAAGAACAAAATCTACTCGGGGAAAGTTGATGTATGGTGTTGCCACAAACGGAATATGCATTGATACCACACCATGCAATGCCTCAAAACCCACATAAAGGCAGTGGACACTATTGGTAATTGCTCAAAATAATTATTAGCGTAAAACCTTACTTGGTAGCGAGTAATGGGGAGAGGTTGATAGTATAAAACATTGTGAGAAACGGCTCCCTCTGAAGTGGCGTAGTTTTCGAGAAAGAAGTAATTTGCCACGAATTTGATTTCGAGACCTCAGATTAAGAATTTGAGGTCTCGAAATCAACCATCTGAAAGCACACAACTTCGTGTGACAAGGTGTTTTTTTTCTTTGATTATTATCTCGCAACTTCGACGACAAATTGAGCTCAAGTTTTCACAGGTTTGTTATTTTATGCATTTGTTGAGATACACCAAGTGAGAAGACTGGTCTTTGACAATTACCATTAGTGTCCAGGGTCTTTAATGCAACCCAAGATAAAAACTGCTTGTGACACACACACTGTGGTGTAAATGCATCCCAATAGTGGTGGAAAAACCTTGTATTTCGCAATTCACCGGTAGATTGGTCTACAGTAAGATTAAGTTGCTAATGCTCTGGATTTAGGTGTATTTGCTTTCTTCTAATTTCACATTCTTCAACTTTTTGCTCTTTCCAGAACTGTCATGAAACTGCAGCGGAAATCTTTGTCAAACTGGCAACACAGGTAAGTAGTGCAAACTTGTCATCTATTCAATTGTTAAGGTACTCTCTGCTAAAATGCAGGATTCATATTGCCTCTATCCACTTGATAATATTTTGGAAGTAAGTGGCTTAATCAATTTTATTCTAAGATGTGAACTATGTAGTTGCACAATGGAGATCTTGAGACGGTAGCAAATATAACTGAACAATTTCATATTTTCCTCTCTGTCTTTCAGGTTGCGTCTGAGCATTTCTACTACTGGCTCTGTGGTTTGGAGCAGTTCTGTCTCGGTGAGACGTGCCTTGCTGATATCACCAATGAGTCTAGTAATCTCATCCCATGTCTATCCAAAGCATTGCAACATTATGAGAAGGGTCTAGCAAACCTCAAGGTCGGTGGACAAACTCAAGGCTTGATCTGATGTCGTCAAATGTCATCATTTTCACAAAGAAACAATTTAATCAAAAAACACAGTTTTTTGCGAAAATGTGCTTTTACACATTTTGTATATTTTAGTTTCAGTTGGATGCAAATTCTCAAACCAAAGAAAAGCATTAGATTTTCAGCTGTTAGTTTTCACAAAAAGTCACTAATTTGATATTACCTTCTGGAGTACATAGCACTGGCACTGTGTACAGAAATAATCTGGATATAGATATTTCAGGATATTCACCATCTCTATTGGCAACTAGAACTTTTGCTTTGAGTTGCATTATACATTCCAATTTTCACTGATCAATCATGAAAGGAATTTGAAAAAACTCCTGCATGCCAACTGCTGTATTTATGCATAATGCGTAGTTGTGTGGTCTGAAAAAAAATTTGAAAATTTGCTTGTAAAGATGGCTGGCTTAACACTAAGTTTAACGTCAAGTGGGAACTGTCCATACTAATCAATTAGCCACATCTTAAAGGAACATTACATAATTGGTTTTTGCTAACAAAAGTTGCTGGCAGTGTAAGCACTTTATGTAATCCACCATATACATAAACTGACTAACCTGTAGAAGCTTGAGATCGATCAGCCATCTGGGTCACGAGAAAATAGTGAAAAACCGGTTACAAATTTTGCATTGCATCGATGCCAAAATAAAAATGAATAAAACGCTCACTGAGCGATAAACTCCGAACGCAAAGTTAGATTTTTTATTTCTCATCAAATATGACATTTCAGACTGAAATATTTCAAGGGATGTTTTTAACTATCATCATCATTAGACCGTTTAAGTTTTATGTAAATCTGTGATCTTCACGATTTTTTTTGTTTCTTACCAACTCTGTAATGTTCCTATAAACTGTGTACAGACAAGAATAACGCCACGTTTTTAAAATTGTTATTCTCACCAGGCCGCTTCCACCCCATCCCACCCCCTCCTCTTCCCATGTGACTACATGAGACTTCGTGCCGACATGCTACATTCCTGCCTGGTACTCCTGTCTTGCCTGGCAACCATCCGGACTTGTCCTCCACCGGCCATTGCTCCCGCTGTTGCCTTGACGCTAGGGCAAGAGCTGCTTAGATGTGGTCATATGGCAACGGAGGTATGTTTATCTTATATGCATTTGGTTTGTGGTAACACCATGTGTGTGTTTACTTGTCAGTGAGAATCAGCAAACCTTAGAGCACAGTTGTATTAGAGATTGTATGTTTTCTTTTTGTGTAAGCACCTTGATCAGTTTTCTGGAGAAGTGCGCATTATAAATCGATTTCATTATTATTATTATTTCATTTTATCACAGCATGCAAAAGAAAGATCTCATTTTCCTTTGTGCCGGTAACTCCTCGAGCCGGGCTACGTCCCGTAGCCTTAGATCTCAAGGGTCTTTCTCAGGATCCTCGCTGTCCCCAAAAGCGCTGCCTTCTGTAACAGATCTACCCTCACATTTGTCCCTATTTGTATCTAGATGTTTCCCCAGTGCTTTGGGAATGGTGCCAAGTGCTCCAACCACCACGGGGACTACTTTTACCTTTACCTGCCAAATCTTACGAAGTTCCCTGGCCAGGTCCTGGTACTTCTCGATCTTTTCCATCTCCTTCGAAGCTACCCTTATATCACCTGGCACAGCTATGTCAATGAGATGACACATCTTCTTCGTCTTATCTAATAGCACAACATCCGGACGCCTATGTTGTATAACATGATCGGTCTGAATGTTAAAGTCCCATAGGATCTTGACCTGGTCGTTCTCTACAACTTTCTCCGGAACATGGTCGTACCATTTCGCAAGCACTTTGACACCATACTTCTTACACAGATCCCAGTGAATCACCTTGGCCAGCTTGTCATGTCTTCCTTTGTACTCCGTCTGGGCCATCTTACTGCATTCGCTAACAATATGAAATACAGTCTCCTCTGCTTTATTGCACATTCTACACATAGGAGAGACGTTTGCTTTCTCTATCCTTGCCTTCATTACATTTGTCCTTAGAGACTGGTCTTGCGCTGCAGTAATCAAGCCCTCTGTTTCCTTCTTTAGTTCTCCACTCTTTAACCAATTCCATGACTTGCTGCTGGCCACTTCCTCAGTACACCTCAAGAACCGGCCATGAAGTGGTTTGTTCCTCCAATCTTGATGTCTTTCCTCCTTCCTTTCCCTCTTGTACTCCTTCGGCCCAACTTATTATTACTATTATTATTATTATTATTATTATTATTATTATTATTATTATTATTATTATTATTATTATTATTATTATTATTATTATTATTATTATTATCAATGTAGATGCAGCAATGCTCAGCACAGATCCAACAGCTCAGTACTCGATATGCTCAACTCTACCAGATGTCATTTGATGCTGATCCAGACTCACTCAGCAAGATCAAACTGTATCCTTACCAGCAACGGTCCTTGCTCTATGCATCAACTAATGATTTTTGTGATATTAGCTTCTAGTTATAGAGTGAAGTGGCAGAGCGGATAAGAGCACCGTCTCAAGTTCTGGTGGTAAAGTCATCGGGATGTGGGTTCGAATCCTGGTCGTGACACTTGTGTCCTTGAGCAAGACACTTAATAATCATAAGCTTCTCTCCACCCAGGGGGTAAAATGGGTACCTGTGAGGGCAGAGATGGTTTATGTGAATGATTAGTTTGGAGCACGGTAACTTGCTGCACCGGCTGTATACTCCCCAGGGAGCTGAGATGGTTTAAGGAATGAAATATATGGCCCAGTGACCAGGGGTAATGTCAGAAGCGCTTTGATACCCCCTTGGGGCTGTGATGAAGCGCTATATAAAAATTGATTATTATTATTATTATTATTATAAAAGCAGTTTGTGGTTCTTTTGATAAAAGCCTTTGTTCATCGGATCTTAGTGAATGGTGCTTCGGATACCAGTGTTTGATTTTTCAGAAATTCAGGGATGTGATTTCTTTGTTTTTAATTTAAAATATTTTGTTTACAATTAATAAGAATAAATTCATAAAAATATGAAAATACAACCATATTAAACAATATAGAACAGCCCGTTTGCAGAGTAAACAGTCTGAGAATAGGGTTTTTATTTTTAATTTTGTAATTTTTTTATAATCAAGCTCAAATTTTCACAGGTTTGTTATATAGTGTAACAGGGTCTTTAACCAACCACCTCGGGATTAACATGCCGGCGATCTACCAACTCGTACGCTATCTAGCCCTTAGGTTTGCAGTCTCCCTATTTTTTCAATATCTTAATAACCAAGGATCACAGCCAAGATTACAATACAATCTGGGAAGCTATCATTCTTTGGATAGTTTCTTCTTCAGCTTGCCGATAGTTCTTAAAGTGTGTCAATTTGTGTTCAAAGAAGAGTCAAAATATTATTTTCTATAACTGTTGAATAAACCTGAAGCATACAGCAACAGTGTTTGTTGCTGGGACATGTTATGGACTGCCTTATCCTCAACAATCCAGCATATAGGTAAATACTGATTTCATTTCACAATCAGTTTTCGATTTTTTTTGGTTTTCAAACATTGTTTGTCTACAAAGTTTGAGTTCTTTTAGGTGTCTTAAATGTTTTCACACTTTTGTAGTAATAGTGCAGGTGATTTTTATGTGACTATATACATGGGAATTTGAAAGCAGAAAATTTGACGTAAGCAAAATAGAATTGTATAAACAAACAGCAAGATTTTAGACAGCAAGTGGTCTCACAATAAAAAAAATTACTATAATAATAATTCACCGTCAAATTTAAGCTCTATGCACTCGATGCCCATAAAGTTAAAACGAACTAACAACCGCCACCTAAACAAATCTTCAAAGGCCATTAGAAATATACTGAAAAAATAAAAAACTTCCAAGAGAGCAAAGGATTTGTATTGTTGCATAACTCTTTTGCTAACTGGTTAACCACAAGCAAGAAAGCATGCCTTTCGCCTTACTTTGTGGTTTGCAGTAAATAATGAAAAAGAAAGTGTGCTAAGAGAAGCTCAATATTAAAAGCAAAACATTTTCCGTAACTTGAATATGGCCCCATGGTGGGATGGGGAAAATGTAAATTCAAGTAGGCTGTTCAAACTTTCAGTCTAACAACAGCCTGGCACACTTGACTGCGAGGCTGTGACATGTCACATAAGTGATGGAAAGCAGTTTTAAAGGTTGGTTCATTTTTTCACGTCCATAGTGGATCCAGACAGTGGAATTTGATCGGTGGCTGTGACGCTGTGGAAGGATCTTCAGGGAGTAATATGCAGCAAGCTAAGAGGCAACAACAGACTTCTGATGCTATCCTAAGAACCTTACAGAGTGTCCTCACCCAGACTGATGGACAATCAATCTCACATCTGGTAGGGCAAAATTTTCAATCTGTCTGACTATCTATTTAGCTGTGTCACTCCACTGCAGTAAGAAATACTCTTACTTGCATTCCTTTCTGCGTTCTACACCTACATGTAATGCTCATTTATTCCTTGATTGTCCTTACATTTTGTTGAACCGCTTGCCCTTGGTAGACTAAATTTGATTTAGAGCTCACCACTAAATTTGGTCCAGCTACAACATTGCACAGACCCCAAAACTGCTGGAAGATTAATTAAAAGAATAATTCAAATGGAGCAATTGTCGCAGAAAAAGCTTTGGCCAGTGTCCCCTGATGATGACTAGAGCAGACTAGTTGAAAAGTTGAGAATAGACTTAAGCCATGTTTATACTTCCTGCGAAAACTTCACAGCTCCGTCACAGCTCCGTTTTAGCCGCAAATGTTTCAGATTAGTTGAGCACAACTAAAATTGTGAAATTGTGACATCAAAGTTTGCAAGACTGTCTTTGGTCTTTCTCGTGTGTTAACTGGTTGTGTTTTCTCATTGTAGCACGTTGACTGCTTGGTGTCGGCCTGTTCTGGCATGATGAAACTTCCTTTTGGTTTCCCACGTTACTTCTTCCAGGCTTTACAGTCCACCAGCATCAAGGTAAGAGGGCAGACATTCTTGCTCAACTCATTGGTCACACGTCATTGTCCACTGCAAGCCACATCCACTTCACACAAACCGGCTCCCACTGATTACCAGAAGTCCATAGGAATTAATTATGAGTTAGTTTTTTTGTATGAGGATTTATGTATACACACAAATATAGTTCTGAGTTGACTTACACCGGTTTTGAAAAACTAAAGGTCCTTTTAGAATATGCCGTATTCTTGACCGCGTGAGAGTGCTCTCAGTAGTCTTTTTATCACTTCCGGGAGATTACGCGATTTGTCCTGCACAGTTTTAATCAGCTTTGATGTTTTTGTTGCGCCATAGTTTGAAGTTGCTTTCGAGGTGGATTATAACGGCTCCTTTAAAGGTCTTATTGTCCGTGATGGATATGATGTCTGTGGTGGTAATGTGTTCCAGTATTTAATAACTGTTTTGGGTAGGAATGAGTTAACCCCGGGAACTGATACAAATATGTTTGAGAACACCCTCACTCAGTCAAAAATACAGTGCATTGTGAGTTTTAGAAATGGCTTTGAGAAAGAAATTTTTGGTTTGATGGGTAACATTACGTACAAACAAATGTACGACAGCTGTGGGGCCAGAAGGATCCCAAACATTGCATGTATAGCAGATGAACATGCCTAAAGTGAAGAATTTACCAATATGCTATTTTTTTACCCCAACCATCTGAGATGTTTGAGTTGTTGTCTTTTCAGCTGGCCATATCACCAACTCCACGCAATGCAGGAGAGCCAATACCATTGGGTACGGACACACAGCTTGCTATGAAAGTGGAAGGTGTCATACAACATGGAAGCAAACCAGGTAAGACTGCTCAAGTTAAACTATTCTGAAAATTGTTTAACATTTGCCTAGTCAGTTTCCCTTGTGGTTTTATACTCGAACAGGAGATCATAACGTTCTTTTGGTTTTTACCCTTATATTATTATACTACTACTACTACTCGGGCATCATATTCTTCCTACTTTAGTCTGATTTCTGAAACTTTGCCTGTGTTAAAAATCTGAAAAATTGTGATTAAATAGCCTGAAAAGTCAGTGTTGTTGACTCGAGTTGGTGACTTGGACTCGCCAATTTTGTTGACTTGCAACTTGACTTGGGAAAAAAAATGACTGGTGACGTGACTTGACTTACTTCTTTTTTCCCTATTTTATTAAACTCATGCCTTTTATTTTTCATTATTGATTAACACATAGAAAGTGGTTCCCTATGGATGCAAAAAATTATGAATGTTCCTCGAAAAAAAAAAATTGTTGTCTGTATACAAGAAGGGGGAGCGGAACATTATGTGATTTGACTTGCAAAAAATTGTCTTGTGACTTGACTTGTGAAAATATGATTTATGACTTTAATTGACTTGAGCAAAAATGACTTGGTTACAACACTGTCCTTATACTCAATGAAATGTTCCTACTGTTTCCAAAGAACCACTGTGATAAACACTATGTATACTTGGTGAATTCTCAGTCCAGCTGGCATCATTCAAACCATCTGGATTTGGATTTGGATGTGATCTAAATGACCAGACAGCAGGAGATTCAATATAAACCATTCCTATTTTCTGATTTGCAGGACTTTTCCGCAAGGTGTGTAAAGTGAAGCTAGCTGTAACGTCCACCTGTGCTGCTGCTAAACCAAGCACATCTAGTAAACCAAATGAGGTTAGTACTTTGTTTGTATTAATTTCAATGCTGCTATAAATCACAGGATGATACAAAATGTTTTACAGTCAATGGACCCTTCCCATTAAATGGTTGATTCGTCAGACCATTAAAGGTAGTAGTCACTATTGGTAATTACTCAAAATAATTATTAGCATAAAACCTTACTTGGTAATGAGTAATGGGGAGAGGTTGATGGTATAAAGTATTGTGAGAAACGGCTCCCTCTGGAGTGATGTAGTTTTCGAGAAAGAATTAATTTTCCACAAATTTGATTTCAAGACCTCAGATTTAGAGTTTGAGGTCTCAAAATCAGTATCTGAAAGCGCACAACTTTGGTGACAAGGGTGTTTTTTCTTTCACTATTATCTCGCAACTTCTACAATCAGTTGAGCTCAAATTTTCACAGGTTTGTTATTTTATGCATATGTTGAGAAGTGAGAAGACTGGTCTTTGACAATTGCCAATAGTGTCCAGTGTCTTTAACTAATTTTGCAGAAACAGTTTTCAAAAGAATAAAAGCAGTTCTGAAATTGCCGACTGAGTTTTGTTGAGGTCAAGCCCCCAGTATAATTAATTGTTTATTTGTTTATATGTTGATGGCTAAACATGTTTGTTTTCACCCTATTTAGTCTTTGGGTTTCCTATTATGAATCCCACACCCCAAGTAGCTATATATGAGTCTGGTTCAATTTATTTACATTTTGATTTTCATTTTGTTTTTAATCTCAATATAATTCAGCATTCCAGCTTTTTATAACTTGTATGTAACAATGTATTTGTCTTTCTTCTCTGTGATTACTTTTACATTGCTAGTTAAATTTTGTCATGGTACTTTTGGATTACTTCTAACATCTGACTAGCCTAGGTTTTTGTTATTGATTGTCTTTGTTGTACTTGATGTTTGGTTTTGTAAGTTTGTAAATTTTAGATTAATTTTTGATACTACCGACCATGTTTAGTGTTTTTAAAACCCAATTAAATTTAATAATTGCCCAGGGTGACAATGGTACCACTGAGGGGACGTGGACAGTTGAGCCTCGCCACGACTACTTCAGTGTCCAGATCCTGCTCTCCCTAGCCGTGGTCGGTACCCACACAGTCAACGTAGAAGCTAGCGTTGTGGACGAGGACGGAAACTGCTGGCAGACTGGTCCCAAGCTTAGCTTGCTTGTTAAGACGTACGAGGAACTGACGGTTCAGCAGCGCCAGCAACAGGCCAATCAGCAGGCAAACAGCTCCAGGTCATGAACAAATGCGTGGTGTGAAAATGAAATTGTAAATAGTTAAGGACTCAAACTTTTGTTGAGGAAGAAAAACAAGTTACCGGTAATTTGTATTGGAATTCTGTTCAAGGAATGAATAGGAATAAGCCATTAGTGAGTTGGAGGTTACGCTTAAATTTGAATTCCTCAGACTCCATCCTCCTCAACACTGTTCTAAACGCACTTGTGGATACCAATCTGTTTCACATGCTGGACCATCTCTTTTGAATGCTCTTCCACTGAACCTCAGACTAGTAGTCACTCTCTTCAGCTTCAAAACTTACTGCCAGTAGTAGAGTTCTTTTTCTATGCGACAGGATTGTCTTTTCGACAGAAATGACGCACTACAAATGTCCATATTATAACTTGGGGCACGTTTTGACCAATAAAAACAATCTTTAGTGGGCGTGTTCATGTCTTGATTTAAAGACAACAAAGACAACAGGCTTTAAATGCAAGGCCATGGTCCAATTTCATAAAGCTGCTTTAAGCAGCAAATCATTGCTTAACAATTTAAAGCAGGATACCATTCACAAATTGTACATGTTACATGGTTGTTCGGCGGTTAACCTTATTCTGCTAAGCAAAACTTTATTATGCTTAGCTCTGTGAAAATCCACCATGGTTTGCAAATACGTTGTAAGATGGTCGAATCAAAACACACAACCAGCCCTATTTGTGATCAATGTACATAAAGAAAGGTTGTTGTCTCCTGCTCTACCGACAAACATTCATTAATGTGCTACTAGTGGTTTTGCAAACTACACATTCCATTTCTAATCATGAACAACAGGCAATGACAGAAATGCCAAGGGGATATTTTCTTGTAGACTCTGAATATAAAGGGAAGGAAACTGGTTTTTGTAGAACTTAATAAAACGAATAAGGAATGCCAATAAAATGTATTCATATTGTGTGTCTGTTTTATTTCCACTTTGTATACATGCAAGGTTTTTGCTACTTCCAGCTCTAAAGCTGGAATACATGTGTGTAATTTTACCCCAAAACACTCATTATATCGAAGAATATTTTTTCTCAGGATAAAAACTGATAATTCTTACTTTTTTCAGTTAACGGCAACTTTGACAACTGTGTAAGGGTGTGATATATTTGTATTTAAAAACCATTGATTTCTGTGCTGTGTAGTCATCATCATATGTCTTAACATGGCTGATGGGATTCGAACCCCCATCCTTTAACATTGTAGTGCAAATTCAAACCCACAACCTTTACCATTTTACTCAGCAGAAGTCTTACCACTAGACCATTGAGATTGCCCAGATAGCTAGAGGGAGTTTGAATCCTAAATCTTAGCCAGCGGGTACCGTAACTAAGATTACATTTGGTTTCTGAAATGAAGATACTATCTTAACGTGGGAAACATTGGGAAAGGTAAATTCTTGTGGATGTTTGTGGTCATGTGGATATTTTGCTACTAGCTGCTTTCTGCCACTGGACTCCAAAAGCTATATTTCTACAAGAAATAAAATGCTAAAAATTTCTTTTTCGCCCTCTCCCACTCCCTCTCCCACCTCCTTTCTTACCCCCTTTCCCACCACGCCCCCCAAGATGCCCCCGAGGCCCCTTGACCACTTTCTTGCTGACGCCATTTTGTTTTACAAAGCTCCCTTTTCGACCTGATTTCCCTTTGACGAGTTTACTCTTCAACTTTTGTAGATTGACACTGCAGAAAGAAAAAAAGGGAGTAAGACGTAAAATTCAATGGTCAGGCACCTGTGCTTTTCAAAAAAATGAAGATTGGAATGAGGCAATAAAAAGTGCAAACATTTTTCCATGTATCTCTGCAATGGTGTTGATAAGACTTGAAATTCAGTGCAGTGCAAATTGTTATATAGACCATCCTAATTGAAGTAACATTTGCCAGAGAATTGACCAGCCATTTTCATGGGTTGTACATTCACATGATTTCATATAATTGCAGGCTGGCATAGTGCATCTGTCATTCCGAACCACGGTGGATGTTATTGAATGGCCAGACAGTAGGAGGGTTGACTGAGTGTTGTGTAGATGCATTGACCACATGATGTCATCTTGCATAGTGCATCTATCATTCAAAATCACGGTGGATGATATTGAATGGTCAGACAGTAGGAGGGTTGACTGTGCGTTGTGTAGATGCATCGACCACATGAGATCATCTTACATTCAAAACCACAGTGGATAATATTGAATGGTCAGTCAGGTTGGCTCAGTGGTTTCTGTCCCCGCCTTTCACCTCTGTGGACCTCGGTTTGATACCCAGACTGCAGCCTTAATGTGGAATGGGTTTATCAGTCCCTACCCGACTGCAGGGGTTATTGCTGATAGGGGTTTCCTCCCACGTGTCTAAAACTGAAATTCATTCATTAAACATTGTTCTCTCTACAAAAATTATGTATTTTGTTTCCATTTGGATGCTCTGCTGACTATAACAATGTATATATCTCAAGATTCGGAATCAGAGTGGTCGGACAGTAGGAGGGTTGACTGTGTACTGTGTAGAGAAATACACATTATCTACCTTTTCTTCTTAGGGTGACTGTTCTTGTCTCCACCTGGAGCATCTTGTACTGCATCTTCTTCTTCATCACTACTGTCGTCGTCATATCGTGCCAATCCCTTTAGTCTTGATTGTACACCATCATCATCATCGTCATCATCGTCATCATACTCAACCTACAAATAAAAATAACTTCACTTAATAGTAATAATTGTGGTTTAGCACACATGTCCGTCACTCAATGACGCTCCTGGCGCTGTCACATACATATGTCCTGCAAGATGTGGGACTACGTTTTTTATTTATGAGACATAATCTTTAGATAGCACCATGTAATTTTTTACAAGGTGCTGTGGCGCAATTTGCTGCCGATCGGACCAGGAACACCGGGGCGAACCCCCTCTCTTTTTGATAAGTGCAATGGGTTCTTTAACATGCGTTACATAACACATGGGACCAACGGCTTAACGTTCCTTCCGAAAGACGAAGCAATGGTGAAGTGTCTTGCTTAAGGACACAAGTGTCATGGCTAGGGATTTGAACCCACACTCACTTATAAACTCTTCGTCTACAACTGGGTGAAGAGGGGCAGTTATAGTCAAGTATCTTGCTCAAGTGCATGATAGTCTACCAAGCCAGATTTCTAACGTATATTGATGTAACCTACACCTTCCAAACTACGGTTTGTTCTGAAAGACTGTTCATACAAACCCTTGCTCCATCCAAGGCATTTTTGCCTACAGGTGCCCATAATGGGTGGGTTTTGGCGGTCGTAGCCAATAACTGTTTAGGTTGAATTGGCCATTGGCAAATGACCGCAAAAATTCACCACAATATCCTCCTCTCCGATGTCACTCCACACAGACATGTTTGAACTTGGATAAGATTGGAATGCCCAATTATTTCATTGGATAAAGACATGCTCTGGTCTTACAAACAAAATGACTTCATTGAATAGACTTAAATGCCATGACGCAATTCATACCTACAAGACTGATACTGCACTCCAAGTATACCTATCATGGTATACAAGGTGAAAGGTACACCTGGCAGTAAACCAGCTCTATTTAAGACTGATACTACACTCCAAGTATACCTATCATGGTATACAAGGTGAAAGGTACACGTGGCAGTAAACCAGCTCTATTTAAGGCTGATACTGCACTCCAAGTATACCTATCATGGTATACAAGGTGAAAGGTACACCTGGCAGTAAACCAGCTCTATTTAAGACTGATACTACACTCCAAGTATACCTATCATGGTATACAAGGTGAAAGGTACACGTGGCAGTAAACCAGCTCTAATTAAGACTGATACTACACTCCAAGTATACCTATCATGGTATACAAGGTGAAAGGTACACGTGGCAGTAAACCAGCTCTATTTAAGGCAGATACTACACTCCAAGTATACCTATCATGGTATACAAGGTGAAAGGTACACCTGGCAGTAAACCAGCTCTATTTAAGGCAGATGCTACACTCCAAGTATACCTATCATGGTATACAAGGTGAAAGGTACACGTGGCAGTAAACCAGCTCTAATTAAGGCAGGTACCCAACATTATTCATAGACCTCAAGGTGTGATGTCAGATGTACAGGCCAACCTTCAGTAGCTCGCCTAGTCTTCAACCTGAAGCCGATTTCACAAAACTTTATGCAACTATGTCCACTTGCGCAACGTTCATGGTGCCCATAAACGTTGCACAAGTGGACTAACTGAACGTTGCACAAGTGGACTAACGCAGCTGCGTAAAGTTGAATGAAATCGGCTGCAGGCATTGGAGGATATCTCACCTGGTTTTCTCCAATGCCTCCATGTGCAGCATGAAGATCCATCTGTTCGACTGTCACACCACCGACTGATTCAACAGTGACTGTGTGTTCAGGATGGTCGTAGACTATGGGCTCCTTGTCCTCCTCCACAACCTTCTCATCTAATGTTGGTTAAAAGAACATTACAGAATTGCTATAAGGAAACACATTGTGAAGATCACATAGTTACATAAAATTTAGCAGAAAACAACCCTTGAAATATTTCTGTCTGAAATGTCATATTTGAAAGAATGGCGGCCATCTTTAAAATACAAAATTAAAATTAAATAGCCCCTCCTCCTTCCTTTATTTGAGAAATCCGGATGCTATACATGTTTCTTTCTTTACTCGGTCTAACCCTTGTTTACAAAAAATGTGACATTGTACACTCCACAGCCTGTTGGGCAGGCAACATATTACCCTTACAATTTTACATTTTCTGTCATAATTTACACAGAAATGCAAGGGTTATGAAAATAATAGCTGAACAAATATTGAGATGTATCATCTTTCTTTGTATCAAAAATTGCAATCTAAATAAAATATAAGATTTGATGTGTACATCATCTTATCATCTGCAGATAGTGGTAGAAAAGTAGAGACTGAAAAGAAATTACTCAGATTCAATAACTTCCCTTAAAGGATTTGGGTACTTTTTCAAAATGTCCACAGATTTACATTAAACTTACAGGGTTTGAGACTAATGATAGTGGAAAGCTTCCCTTCAAATATTACTAACTGAGGTTCTGTAGTTTTTGAGAAATGGGTAAAACAAGTCATAAAATAATTTTCTTTCGAAGTGAGACGAAAATTATTTTAGCATGTAAAATCCCCTTGACCAGTTATGGTATTATACGATTTTACATGTTTTACATGCTAAAACCGAGGCGAAAATTGTTGTTTTGCTCATTTCTCAAAAACTACAGCACCTACCTCAGCAAGTTAAATTTCAAGGGAAGCTTTCTACTATCATAATCTTCAAACTGTGTAACGTTAATGTAAATCTGTGGACATTGTGTTAGGAAAGCAGCAATGTGATAAAAAGACAAAGTTTCAACATTCTGAAGCATGTATTGTATTCAACTTTCCATTCCTATAAAGACCGACTTATTCATTTTGTTTTTTTACCCATACACTGATGTATGTTAGCACTGTATACTCTGTACTTTCCCCATAAAAGACAGACTTGTTCTACTTACCAGGGAAATTTAGGTCTTTCCATGATGCTAGCTTGGCTTTTCTATTTTCCTGTCTGACTCTCTGTTTCTCTTCTTTATATTTCAGCTCCTGTTGCTCAAGAGCGACTCTTTTCCGTTCCTTCTTCCGCTTTTGAAATCCTGTTAAAAATTCTCTGAAGAGCAGAAAAGTGAAAACAACTTGATGAGGAGATAGATTAACAAAGATATGAGACTAGATTACACTTCGACTGGATGCATGTAAAATACCTCAGGAAATAGTTATGTTATTTTAAAGTAAGCAGCAATAGCCAGTTTGGTGTATTTTGATTGGTTGAGATCTTGTATTTTTTGTGCTGTTCAAAATTGGAAATTGAAGTTCCCACCAATGGATACTTATTGGGTCAGTTTTGAATGCTTTAAAACACACTAGTTACAATAATTGTAACCTTCCATCCTCCTTGAGTCACAGACTGGGGGTTATGAGACTAGTTGCAAAAAACGTAACCCTCCTCCCGACGGCCGCCAGACCGGGCGGCCGTCAGGAGGAGGGTTATGTTATCGCAACTATTATGAGACAAGCCATGAACAAACGAAACATAATGCCATTGAATCTTTGCACTCAGCAGGAATACTGGACACTTCGGCACCTCGCAAACTCGGCACCTTGAAAACCTGGCACCCACAGGTGCCGGCTTTGCAAGGAGCCGAAGTGACCGGTACCCCTCAGCAGCCACTGTTCATGCAATTTCAACAATTGTTGTCAGCAGCAGGTCACTCAGATTCGTGACCAGGCAGGGGTGCGTTCCACTCCACAAGTGTTGCCAACGTTTGCGCAAGTTCACCATCAATTTCCAGTGTGGTATGAGTTGTGCGCCACCACCGTTGGCGATATTGGCAACCTTACGCGAACATACTTCCGAGATGTTGGCGAGTGGTTTTTAAAATGGTGGACAAGAACACGGTATTATTTTTTGTGACTACTCACACTGTCAGTGTCACACATATTTTCGGTGCATGATGATAGACAAAAAGAAGAGGCAAACACTATCGTGCACTTAACCCAGGTTGGACTCACAGTCACAACCTTCACATTCACAAGCACAACAAACATTGTCAAGCAACAAGATGCACAGTGCAAGCAATCCCCAAAATGGAGACTCAAAATGTATCCTCCTCTTACCAGTTTACACAGTATTATGCCTTTTTCTTTGAATTGTGAAAAAAATAATGATGCCATATATCAACCGATGCCCTAATTATCTTCATTTGCTAATATGAAGTATGCAAACATATATCAAAACTTGATGGACATTGAAATGTTCACAACACACACCGATCTTCGATGACTTCAACTGGCCCCACTCTATAGCCAGCAGTTGTCTTCATTTAATTCAAAATATTTTTTATTAAATTTTAAAAATTACCATGGTAACTTGCAAAAAATAAAAATAATAATAATAATAATAATAACAATAATAATAAAAAGTGTGAATAATTACTGGCTTTCAAATCTGATTTTTATTTATTTTTTTCTTATTTTTATTATATTTTTTCTTAATATTTATAATAAAGCGTATAAATAAATAGTGATAATTGAATCAACAAGCTGATGTTTTAATTTTAATATTAATAATAAATAATATTGATATGAAAATGAGGGTTAAAAAATAAAAATCTCCAAAGATATTAGAAAATGATATACAACTTATAAGGCACATGGCTTATTTTAAGCCTCTGTATTTTGAATCCAGAATGCTCAGCAAAATATTCAGTCACATGATTTGATCATCATGAATTGTGAATTGAAATAGTATTTGATGAAACTTTTTCGGTGGGCAAATATTTTTTATATGGCCTCAACATTATGACATATTTTTGTACCTTGCCTAAAATACCAACCCTTTTTTAATGTTTGCATAATTTACAAGTGCAAATAACCAGTGGAGCCTTACGTGTTTCTATTAAAGCTTTGGTCAAGACTCAAGGGAATGGAGACTATTTGCTTGGCAAATAAAACCACACAATTACTTCTACTTCTACTTCGATACTTAGTCCTTCAGTCAGGATATAAACGCCAATTATATAGGGACTGTGTACATCGCGCACAGAGAGGTAAAAGATTTGCCACGATTTTAGGGACGCCTCGAAAACAGGACCTCCTCCTACGATATGTTTTGAAAGTGTAACTCCATGCACACTACTATTACTAACTAAACAGAGATATATAGAGAGAGTCGATCAACAGAGCTACAAACGTCAAAGGTTGCCGATCGTGAGTCCTACCTTCGATTTTCGTCGTCGAAAATCAGGTGAAACTTTGTCTTCTTATTCTTTGGATTCTTCTGCCTGAACTTGTTGGATGACATTATTCTGGGATTTCAATAAATTTACTTGTTTGGTGTTCACAATTTACAACAACATTTCTTCCATCACTCCATGTGGTGAAGACTGGCCACTTTTGGCCAATTGAGGGCGTACGACATTCACGTTCGACATTGGACATTGGACATTCGAATGTCAAACACGACTCAGTTACTCGTTCGACATTCAAATTGTATTTACGCACAAAACCAATGCGTATGTTACGGGGCGAAGTGTGTATTTTCATACTCGCATGTCCGCTGCAGGACGAAAAAATTCGATTTCGACTTTTGAATGGCAAGAACCACATGTCCAGACTACATAGGCCGGTGTGGCGGTTTCAACTTTCCGCTGTGTTCAGTTTTCCGAATGACCAAATACGGTAGCATTACCTCATGCGATGCCTGCGCACAGCAAGCGAAAGTAGTCCATTTTTAGTGCCGTATTGAGTTATCCATTACCCTCCGGTAGCTGTCATGGCGGCGTCCACGAGTCGAGTACAACTAGCGGCAAACACGTGGATCGTATGAGTTGTTTTTTATGCAAGCAGAGTGTGACCTGCCTAAAGTTGTACCAATGAATACATGTAAAGATTATGTGACTACACAGAAAAGAATCGTAATATAAACAATTTGGGGGTCACTGCTGAGAGAACTACAGTACTCGCCAGGGTACTCGCGGCGGTATCTGACAGGTCACCCGGAAAACTGAACACGCCGGAAAGCTAAAACCGTTCGAACAGCGTTTTGATATGTCCGACTACGTCACCCGGAAAACTGAACATGGCGGAAGACTGAAACCGCCACACCGGATACAGAGGAAGGTTCAAGGAAAACACCCGTGATCAATTAGACCCGGCCAATGGGATTTTTTTTTATGAACTTGATGAAAAATTAATATTTTGACGTACATGTACAACAACAATCCTGCCGATTCCGAATTATGAATGGTCAGTTTCACAATCACATGGTTTCACATATCCAATCCCCATGGGCCGGGCGCAACTACGAGAGTGAAATCAAGTCGGTTGTTGTGCGGTCTTACGTTACGGGGCGTTTTTTGAAGAAATCAATCCCTTTTCCAGGTTATATTATATCTATTGACCAAACCAACGGCGGACGAGCCGCTAATTACCGGAAAGGATAATGCACAATTAAAAATAATCATATAGCCTATATAAAAACACTATATATGTTCAAAGTTAACAATTTAAATAGAATCACGTTAGGAAAATAAAAATAGAAAACAGAAACAAATCAGCATGAACGACTGTGAAAACAAAATATTTAACATATATTATTTTAAAAGTATATGCCAAGAATAAACAATAAAAGACAAGTCAAATAATTTATATTAGAAACAAAAAAATATCTTAACTATGTACCGAGACTGAAGGTAAAGAAAATAATACAAACAACATGATAAAAACAATTATTTGATGATGTATGTTGTAAAAAAAAGAAAAAAACATCAAACAACAAAACTTCCAAGGGGAAATAACCACGGAAAAATAGTTGTAGGGGCCATGCCTGCAGAGTAAGATTTAAACTTGTGAAATAATTGTCAAGGAAAGTGAAGACAAAACTAAAACACTGGTTAAAAGACTACCACATGTTAGATTTTAGCTTATAACACAAATCTTCATTGTTTCAAATACGATGAGATGCCATTGGATAAAAAAAGACCTGACGTCAACAAAAAAGCGGTGACCCATGCAGCAATGCAAGCGCGCAGTGCGCATGCGCGAGTTGAGCAGCGCCATTTTGTAACTGCGTAGAGGATATGATGTGACGTCGTAGTTCTTAATTTCACCAAGAAAAGGTAAATCTATTTTGTTTTAATTTCTTCCTGTCGAAATGCATTTCCGTAAAACCCGCTGGTACTTCTGAACGGTATTCTTTGGTTATTCGCACTTAATGCGTGTACATATATGCCGCTCAATTTCCTTTGATTCCGTGCTCCAAAAAACACTGAGACTCTAGTTCACCCCATACAGCACAGGTACGGTGTGTGTCCGTCAGGGATAACTTTCTGTATGGCGCCACCACTTTTTCACTCATTTTTACAAAAAGGGATATATCAATCAGGTAAATTAGATACTATATTATTTTATTCCGAATGAAAAAGTGGTGGCGCCATACGGAAACTTTTCCGAGCTAAAGTGCACATGGCTTTGAGTAATAGTGCCGTAATTGGCAATACGTCGGGTGCATCATTGAAAATGACCCTTTTTAAATTTGCGCAAGCCAGTCGTGCGTTCAAAAAAAGCAAGAGGAAAAACGGAGTTTGCACCGTAACAAAATTGCAGCTTGCGCAAATTAAAAAAGACTGTCACATCTCCAGCCGCCACGAGAGGGCGATTAGTGATCAATGCAAGGAAACGTTTACAAGCAATTCTGTTCTTGACGTGAGTGTGGGAAACGTCAATTTAAATTTTCTTTTCTCAATATATTAACACCAAAGAAGAAAATTCAAAAATTTTAAACAATGCGCGATTGGATTTCTGACACCAAGGAACATGTGAGTAAAAGTTCAGCTTTCAGAGTTAGCTAAAAATATTTAAAATTAACACTTTATAACCGGTTTTTTAATTTTTTTCGCAATGGTATGGGACCTTTATACCCTTGACTCCGTGGCATTGTAGCAACGGAGGAGTCCAACCTGGGCTAGGTGTGTGTGCCACCATCATGACAAGGTGCCCACTGTGGTGCGCCAGAGTAAGTGGGGGAAAAAAGAATCCGATGGGATAACTTTCCGTATGGCGCCACCACTTTTTCATACATTTTTACTAAAAGGGATATCTCTTTGAGGTAAATTATGCTATATTTTTTTATTATTAATTACTAGCGTTATTTACAAATAATTTACAGGGTTTACAGAAGGTAATAGTGAAAGACTTCTCCTGAACTATTATTCCATGAAATGCTTTACTTTTTGAGAAAACATTAAAACAATAGCAATTCTCGGTAGCGAGAATTACGGATTTATTTTAAACACATATCATGACATGGCGAAACGTGCGAAAACCAAGGGGGGGGGGTTTTCCCGTTATTTTCTCCCGACTCCAATGACCGATTGAGCCTAAATTTTCACAGGTTTGTTATTTTTTATATAAGTTGTGATACACGAAGTGTGGGACTTGGACAATACTGTTTACCAAAAGTGTCCAATGGCTTTAAACTCCCTTCTGCTCGTCGAAACAAATCATATTGTTCCAGAACAAAGAATTGTTGAAAGATCATACAGGAAAAACTATTAAGAAAATTAATTCCCTGCGTGCTAATCTGAAGAAAGAAGAAACAAATCTCCAGCTCTGCGAGACAAACGAGCCCCACCCTCTCCACGACAAGGGACGTAATGAAGAAGAATAAGAGGTGTTCCGGGCTGTTGGCCCGAACACCTAAATAGACAAGATTATGCAAAAATGCGTAATTTAGTGTACTACTACATGTTGGCACTTGTAGCCAGATATATGGGAGTAGTCTGGTGCTGTGTTTTTAGTGGTAATCAACTCAACTACGTTTGATATGGTTACCATGCTACGTTCTTGACACATTGGTATATGCAAGGCAGCAAAGCAGCATTGTCAAATTTTAGCGGGGGAGCGTATGTTCCGAAACAATAACTTCATAATTAAATCGGTCACAATGTTAACAATTTTTCAAATAATGCTTTCGAATAAATAATGTTATGGAATCAATGGAAAAGGGCACAACAGCAGGCCACTTCACACAAGGGGCATCACGGCAATTCGCTAGGGCATCGCGGCTATGGCTGCTGCAGCCGCTGAAGAGGTTCAGGCCTGTCGCTAGATGTCCCCTATAGAGTCACCCCACGCTGGGTGGTCGCCACAGATACATTGCTCCTGCGCACTGCACACTTGGACAACCTTCAACGGTGAACTTTTACTCCCACTTCCTTTCCACAAAGAAGGATCAATACGTGATTATATGAACGCGACCGCAATTTCACGCCTGCAATCTTGTTGCTGGATCCCGATCTGGATCCAGTGGGAACGAATTCTTGTTCATTACAGAAAATGATACAAATCATATATCGTCCTTTTAATACTTTACTTGCAGATGTGCTTGTGGTTGAAATACCAAGATGCAAACAAGCAAACATTTTCATGTGCTTGTTTGATGGGAAATCAAGCATTTTAATTAGTTGTGTCAAGACTTAATGTCGGATCTACACTCGAGCTTGCAAGAAGAAGAAGAATGGAATCAGGTCAGTGTAGCATCCAGAAATGGATCCAATTGTATCAATAAACATTAATTCTGTTAGTCTATGCAAAGGTACTCTTTAGTTAACAATCACAGTGCCAACTGTTGCTTCGGTAAAAATCAGTTATGATTGATGTAAAATTACCTTTCCCAAGTAATCACAATCAGGGTTAAAATTTTGTAGATGGTTCTGCTGAAGTCATGCAGCCCCAACTTGTAAGTCCACTCAAGATGAATTGCCTATTTTTATATTGTTTACGTATAATCCACATGATGTGTTTCGAATGGACCATGCAATACTACAGATAAAATAGTATCAAAAATCATTGATGCCTTTATGAATCTACACTTATAATTGATATATCCAAATCATTTAATTTATTTTATACATTGGCTTTTGTGGAAATAGATTTAGTCAGAGTATAAACTCTGAAGTGTAGATTCATTTAACTACAAATGTATGTACTTGCCTTGGGCTCATATAGACATACATTCTATTAACAATAAGTAATTTATACACTTTCTCATCCATTCTCCTTAAAACCAACGGTTCTTTTCAGAACCACCCCAACTCATTAGAGATAGTCATTACATGGTGTTACCGCAAACCTTTCTATATCGTATTTCCACCATGCAAAGTTTCAAATCCTACTCATTCTCCTTAAATTATCTGCACGATTATCTGCTGCTCAGAACTATGAGGCCATTAATGGCTGTTTCATAGTTCTAATGGTCAAAATATCATTAAGTGAAAATCAACACATGAATGTTTTACTTTGAAATGAAAGTTTCTTTTTGCAAAAATTTTTTGAAGAACACTCTTGATCAATAAACCCCATTCACTAGGAACTCAAAAATACTGGCTTGATTGGTGATGTGGTTCTGTTCGAGGACAGGTAGTGGGTGGAGAATCTAGGTGAGATGTCTGGCCTTGTTGTAGGTTGTTGAAACCCTGGGCGCCACGATGGGACGGAGGGGAACATCGGGATCGTGAATCTTTGGTTGACCGAAAGAAATGAGGGCAGGGGGATGCAGAGGTCTTGAGATGGCAGTACCTGGGTGTGCTGATGGCTTGAGGCGGGACTGATGGAGAGATCGGAGCTTGATGCTGATCTTGCATTCAATGGCCAGGATGGGATTTCTTGGTAGGCGTCTGTAAGTGTCAGTTGACAGAATTTTAGTCACCTTGTGGTCATACTTAGTGGTAGATTTGTCCACAGTGGTGTTACCCTTGTCGGCTGGCAAGAAGTGGATGGATTGGTCTTGAGGTAGGGCTTAGATGGCAGCATTCTACTGCTTGCTTTGAATTGTCTTGGTAGCTTAGCGTTCTTGAGGGTTAGCAGGATCTGGATTCGGACTTGAGTTTATGGTAGGGTTATTGTTGAGTTTAGGTTAGAGTTAGGTAGGGTTATTGTTGAGTTTAGGTTAGAGTTAGGGTTAGGGATCTGACTGCGATTCTGTCGACCATACCTTACATACATTTACCAAGAAACCCCATTCAGGCCATCGAACACAAGATCAGCAACAAGCTCTGATCTCTCCATCAGTCCCACCTCAAGCCATCAGCACACCCAGGTACTGCCATCTCAAAACCTCTACATCCCCCTGCCCTCATTTCTTTTGGTCAACCCAAGATTCACAATCCCGATGTTCCCCTCCGTCCCATCGTGGCGCCCAGGGTTACAACAACCTACAATAAGGCCAGTCATCTCACCAAGATTCTCCACCCACTACTTGGCCTCAAACAGTACCACATCACCAATTAAAGCCAGGTTGTCAACATCATAAATGACATTCTCCTCGGCCACACCAACATTCTTGAGAGTTTTGACAAAGTCTCTCTCCACCCACATACCCAAGAAAGAAGCATGTCTCATAATCAAACATTGCCTACAAGCTAACCACACCATGACAGACCCCACAAGCCTCACCATTCTCATTACCTGCTTGTCTTTATCAAGCTTCTGATGGAGAGACTAGTTCTATGATATACAAGTTTCTAGTAGGCTTTAATTGTGGTCTTCATTGCACATGCTCAACAACCTCAATGATTTTTGATACTATTTTATCTGTATTTATTGCATTGTCCATTCTAAAAACATTATTTGAATTATGTGTAACCTTTAAAAATAGGCTATTCATCTTGAGTGGACTTTTCACAGGACTCTGGAAAGTACTGAGTAAACAGTGTTATAAACACACAAAAGATTAAGTGTAAAACAAAAATTACTATTCTTTATCCTGGATGCAAATTTAACATCTTTTAAGTAGGAAGGGTAAGTTTACAGCAATCATTACTGAATTTTACCAAAGCGACCGTTGTCACTGCAGTGCTCAGAACTATAATTCAGTCTTTATTGCAATTTGTATGGGTCTCATAAAAATGTTTATTCCATAATGTTGAGCTGGTAAACAGGGTTTATTGGTCAAGAGTGCTAAACAAATTTGTTTGGCAAAAAGAAACCTCCATTTCAAAGGCAAACATTCATTTGTTGATTTTATAAAATTAAAATAAATCAAATTTGTATGCATTTATCACTTCACTTATTTATCTTTTGATCATTAGAAATATGAAATTGCAGTTAATGACCTTATAGTTCTGAGCACAGATTGTGCAAATACTTTAATTGTGGACAGAATGAGTGAGCCAAAGGCGAGTACATTTGTAGTTTATGAATCTACACTTCAGAGTCTATTCTCTGACCTACACTATTTCCACAAAAGTCCATCATATATGAAATAAGTTGTATAAATGAATTTGGTTTCTCATTAATAAGTGTAGACTCCTAAGATTACCCATGCATATCTTCAGTAATTTTATGAACAGCCAAAAAATCCGCGGCGGCCAAGATGTATGTTTGGAGAAAACCACGTTTTAAGTTATTAAAGTTAGTTTTGAAATTACTGGCTGGTAGACTATTCATGGCTAAAGTTTTTGAAATTTTACACTGACAAATATCAGTTCACATTATCTGAAACGTTAGTTATTCCAAAGTAACTTTGAGGCAGTTCCATGGTGTCGGATGTACATTTTGGACAGAGAGTATGATTACAGTGATAAAAATAAAAGGAATTTTTTATTCTGGATAGAGGTACATGTATAAGGTAATCACTCAAGTTATTTTATCAAAAAATTATTCATCAAAATCTTCGCCCAAAACACCATGGTGTCGGAAGTAACTCAGAGAAATGCCTTTTTATGAAAACCAATATAGTTCAAACTCTGTCATGTGTAATGCAATTTTTTCTTATTTTTTGTTCATCAGACCTCTGAATACACTTCACGATAAGACATTTGTTTTTTTAAATTTGAATTTTCAAAAAACAACATTTAATGTTTTAGTGTCGGATGTGCAAACTGTTCATTTCACAGTATCGGTTGTACCTGTCACAAGTTGCATTTCAAAATGGGTAACAATCAGTTCAACTTTTAATTTTTGTCATAAAATAATGATTTAATCTGCCATTTTGATGTTGTTAGATCAGATTAAAACATTGTTTGTTGAAAAAGGGGCTTAATTGTCAAATTATACCATGTTTAGAGATCATTAAAACAATGTACACGTGTAATACAACTATTACGTGATGTGTATGCATATCCTGATTTGCATTGCTGTATGTGGCAACCAATAATGGACAAAGTACCCCAGTTTCAAAATGATGCCTAACAATGAAAGAGATGAGTCTGCAAAACAACATTTGGCCCAACTGTAGACATGGTTGATTGGACTTAAAAACTGTTAAACTTTAATATTTGGTGGGTAACTGCTGCCAAGGTCAAAGGTCACCAAGAATTTTTGTGTTAATTTGTTTTGATATTTTCTGTTAAGAACCTTCTTTGGAACCGTGCCAACATATTACTATTGAATAAGAGCTCCATCCTTGCTTTGGGATGACCTGTTCCTGTATTTAACAAATACAGTGCAAAGTCAAGCTCTTCTGATAATAATTAAGTACCACCCCAGTGGGTTTTGGAAATGGAAATTAAATTTTTCTGCAGATTATAATTATTGTGTTTTTAGTAGCCAGTAGGAAAACAGTGAACGAGATACACTTGTTTTGAGGCAAGATTTGAGTAGTTTGGGAGAAAGTTACCCTGTACCAATTTTTAAAGCTTTGTATGATATTTTAAAGGCGTTCAAAAAGGCTTTTGTTATGTTTATTTTGGAGGTGTGGGACGTACTGGAGGTACGAACAAAATGTATTGTCAGTTACCAGAATTTTGTACAATTACGAAGATTTTTTAAAGAAAAAAATCCATGTATCATCTGTGCTTTGTAATGTAAATATGAGAATTTTCTGCCCATGGTTGAAATAGGGAGATTAAAAAATTCACTATTTTGGTGTAGACATACATAAAAAAAGTAAGGTTCCTAAAATGTTGAACATCATAAAGTTTTGAAAGTAAAACTTAAAATTGTTCCCATCATAGTGTTGTTACTAGAGCAAAGTTCAAACAGGTACGAAACCAAAACAAACACTGTTTAATCTGGATAAAAACTTGCATTAATTTGGCAAACCATTATTTTTGAGCCAATTTCACTATTTTTCAAGTATTTTTCACTTGCCACTTGAGCCGCTAAATATTTTTAGTAACAAATCATATTTTATTAAAACTCATACAGTTGGCTACAAACTGATGTCTCATTTGTGACATTTTGAAATGTTGGCATTGTCTTGTTATCATTTTTGTTTGTTTTAAAGGAACATTACAGAATAGGCAGAAAAAAACTTGACAAGGAACACACATACATGTACATCAAACTTACAAGGTCAAATGATGATGATAGTAGAAAACATCCCTTGAAATATTTCTGTCTGAAATGTCATATTATTTGATTTTGTTGCTCAGTCAGCGTTTATTCTTAAAATTTCTATTTTCGTGTGACCCAGATGGCCGATCGATCTCAAACTTATACGGGTTTGTAAAAATGTTAATGGTTGATTACATAGAGTGCTTACACTGCCAGGAGTGCACGAGACTGTTTTGTGAGCAAAAACCGTTTCTGTAATGTTGCTTTAAACATAACTTTTACAGATTGTAATTTTGTAGAGTGATGAATTGGTTATAGGGCTAATTATTGTTTGCTTGTCAGACAGCTGTGACAGTGTATTGGACCATGCTAATTTTCTTGAAATATAAAGAGAGTTTTATCAAAGGGTGTATAAAGGCACTAGACACTATTGGTAATTACTCAAAATAAATATTAGCATAAAAAAATTACTTGTAACGAGCAATGGAGTGGATAGTATACAACATTGTGAGAAACGGCTCCTGAATTAGCGTAGTTTGTCTAGAAAGAGGTGATTTCTCATTCAAACAATAAAGTACCTCAGCTGATTATATAAGCCTTTTATTATGCGTCTGAAAGCACACACATAATTGTGCAACAAGGGTGTTCTTCAGTCGTTGTTCTCTTGCAACTTCGATGACAAATTGAGTCAAAAGAATTTGTTATTTGATGCATGCATTGGGATACACCAAGTGAGAATACTGGTCTTTGTCGGTAACCATTTAAAGGCAATGGACACTATTGGTAATTACTCAAAATAATTATTACCATAAAACTTTTCTTGGTGACGAGTAATGGGGAGAGGTTGATGGTATAAAACATTGTGAGAAACCGCTCCCTCTGAAGTGCCATAGTTTTCGAGAAAGTAGTAATTTTAAACGAATTTGATTTCGAGACCTCAGACTTAGAACTTGAGGTCTCGAAATCAACCATCTAAACGCACACAACTTCGTGTGACATGGGTGTTTTTTCCTTTCATTATTATCTCGCAACTTTGTGACCGATGGAGCTCAAATTCTCACGGGTTAGTTATTTTATGCATATGTTGAGATACACCAACTGGGAAGGCTAGTCTTTGACAATATTACCAATAGTGTCCACTGCCTTTAAATTTATTTTATAATTTTCAGTAGGGTTTTTTTTTTTAAAACAATATTCACATCTTTTGCAAAAATGATAGCCTTTTTTAATAGTTCAATTTCTAATCAGCTTGCACTATTTGCAGTACTGAAGTGAATATTAAACATAAATTAGCACAATCTGTTTCAACTTTGATCTTGCATTGCATTTCTATTGCGGTTCGCTATTTTTCAGTTCCAGTTCAAGTTTTACTTTGTTTAAATATTATTTTATTCTTCATATGTTTGATTGCAGAAAACAAATTAATCACGTTTATGTTTTGTATTAGAATGTTGTGCCTACTCCCTGTTTAAGCCTGGGTGTCTTGTGTGACTAGGGTAAAAGTCACGAATATTGATTGCTTATACGAGTCTGGACAACTGCTACTCAACTACTAGGTAAATTATATGCTGCCTTGAATATCACTAGAAATAGTTGCAACTTCCCAGACAGACATCAGTGACACAATCCATTAATCCGTTCAGCTCAAATTTTAATAAATTGTACCCATTCGAGACACTGGTCGGGGGAGATATGGGAAGGACTTCAGGTCTGATGTCTTTCTCAGTTGAAGCCAAATTGAATAAAGGGCAGCAATTTTACAGATGTGTACTTTTATGCATATTTTGGGATACTCCAAGTGAGATACTTTGACAAATACCAAACGTATCCAGTTACTTTCAGTAAAATGATGAAAAAATAGAGAAGTCTTAAACAGCATGACATTTCCCTCAGTGGCCCTAAAACCACCTATCACATGAAATGCCTTCTACAAATTGTATTTCTTATGTGTGGGAACGGATATCACACAACACAAAAATGTCTATTTGGAAGTTTGTTTTTCAGTGGCACTTGAGCCACCACTCATAAAAAAAACAATTTAATTTGTTGTCATGATCCATTATAATGATAAAGACATTTGTAAAGTGCCTAATAAGCTCCTAAGCGGATAGATAATACAATAAAGTAAGCATGTCTGATTCTTCCACATGAATCACATAAATAGATATCGATCTGCTTCCAAAAAGTAAACATTTTCCCCATTTTTGCTAGTGATTGTATGTCTACAATTTAGTACTTTTTAATGAATGTACAATACACTGCTGTGATGACTGTTGTGAAAAAACCTTTTATTTATCTATCTATCTATCTATCTATCTATCTTTCTATCTATCTTATCTATCTATATATCCTGTCTATCTTTGAACCTGTTGATCAAAGGAGCGGAACAGCCAGCCTCAGCGCTTTTCTCATTATAGATATTAATGTAGTTTAAAACTATCGTTGGCTTTAACGCCCGCGTTTTACTGGAAGTAAAGGTCAAATGGGGTCACGCTCTGTTAAGTATGCAAAGCCCATGCGGTGATGTATAGATTATACAAATCCATTGTGTGGTTTATGTGTTATGATGTTTTTAATAGTAAACTTGTATTTAATGTATTTCAATACTTAATGTAAGATTTAAATTGATAAATACGTCTCGCAGGAGTTAAACATCAACAGGGGAGTTGGGCAAGGGGACCCAATATCACCCAAAACAATCAATGTGGTTTTGGAAGAGGTTTTCAAGAACACTAAACTAGATGAGAAGGAAGGGGTACATTGTACAACATCAATGGAGACAATTTTTCAGATCTATGCTTTGCAGGTGATGTGGCTCTAACTCTCCTGCTAACGACTTTTAAAAAAGTGCAAATAAATGAAGTAATGAGCAGAAAGTTAAGACAAAGATTTGGAGATGCCCAAAGGAAAGACAAAGTAGATGGCCAAATTCAATTCAGATGACTCAATAATGGTGGAAGACCAAGTGATTAGCAGAGGGTCAGTTCAATGAATACAAATGCTGTGCCACACAGATAACTCAACGACAACACAACAGATGTAATATCAACCAGGATTAAGGCAGGATGGAGCTCCTTTGGACGATACAGAGGAATACTTTGTGATGAGAACATACCTAAATGTATGGCACTTGGGAGAAAAATAATATGATCAGTGTTTGATATCAACAATAAATTATTGAGCAGAACCATGGACAGACAACAACAAAACTAAAAGAACATAAACTCTGCACACCGAAAAGAGCAATGGAGAGACAAATGCTACATTTCTTAATATCGAGACAGGATTAACTGCGCATCAACAAGAAGGAACAAAGGAAAATACATGTAGAACAAGCCTATAGAGATTGGATGGACACATCACACTGCCCTAAGAAATGGCAATATATGGACAACAAGAATTATGGATTGGTAACCAAGGACAGGGGAAAAGGAAAAGAGGTACATGTAGACAGAAAAGAAGATGGAGAGATGACATCATGCAGGAGCAACATGAACCAGAACTGCAAAAAAAAGAAATGAATGGCATTTACACGAGGAGGGACATATCCTACACTGGATGCGAACACAGCCTGAATGATGATCATGATGAGCACATAGTGACACCGCTATGACGTAACATAAGAATTTTCTCTGAATATCTAACTAAATGTGAAGTTTGAAGTTTCTGTGGGAGTTGTCTGCTGGCTGGCTGTTTCCGGTAATGGAATTGATAAAATGGAACTGGAACTGGACGTCTGTTTTCGGGTATTCAGATACCTGGTTACCTGAAACAGGCTTACAGTGGACCAAATTGTTCTGGATGGCAAACTCTAGTGGATAATGGATCTGCAGAGCTGTGTGGATAACGCTCATTGGGTGCAGGCTTCCAGTGTATCATGGTCAATTTGATGAGTTGATGCTGGTTTTTCAGGTGTTGGGTGAACTGATGATCAAGAGTTGTCTTGAAAAAACTGACAGTTGAACTTTAGTTGGTGGTATGGTGCTGTGTGAGGCCAACTAGTGGGTGGAGGATCTTGGTGAGATGTCAGGCCGTGTTGTAGGTTGGGGAACCCCTGGACACCACTATGTCGTGGAGGGGAACATCAATATTGTTTATCTTGGGTTGATTGAGAAAACGAGGGCAGGGGATTCAGAGAGCTTGAGAAAGCAAAGGGTATAAAGTTGCGCTAAATTGGTGTGCTTGAAACAAATCAAGAGACCGGAGCTGCTATGTGATCTTGCATTCAATAGTGGAATGGGGTTTCTTGTAGGTGTCTGTCCCTAACACAACTCTAACCCTCATCCTAACCCTAACCCTAGTTCTACCCGGGAGTTCTATCACCCTAACCCTCAATGTAACCCTCACCACTCACTCATGACCACACTAACAGACACCAACGACTAGGCCGGCCGACCCTTACAGACACCAACATTCACTTACAGACACCAACTGACACTTACAGATACCTACCAAGAAACCCCATTCCAGATATTGAATGCAAGATCACATACCAGTTCCGGTCTCGAGCCTAGTGTTCGGTGCAGCGCGATGTGGCAGCTTTTGCTATTGCTCTCCTAAAAATGTCTCTGTCTTCTCTGTTCTCGTACTACATTGGTTGTCTGCATGTCATTGTCAAGGTATTTGAAGTTGGATTCAAACTGGAGAGTTGTGCCATCCCTTGTGTTGACGGGCGGGTCATTGATGTTGTAAGCAATGTTGTAAGCGATCACTGTTTCTACAACAAAAGAACTGGGTACAGATGCTGATTGCTGATGCCAAGATCAAGAGAGCTAGCATAGAATCTAGGCCTACTCCGACAAATTCTGCAGTCACATCCCAAGGACTGCACACTACTGTACTATGACAAATTCTGCAGTGCCAATCCAAAGGACATTGTGCATACTACTCTGACAGATTCTGCAGTACCAATCCAAGGACATTGTGCATACTACTCTGACACAATCTACAAGGCCGATCCCAAGGACATTGTGCATACTACCCTGACAGATTCTCCAGGGCCAATCCTAAGGACATTGTGCATACTACTCTGACAAATTCTCCAGGGCCAATCCCAAGGACATTGTGCATACTACTCTGACAAATTCTCCAGGGCCAATCCCAAGGACCTTGTGCATACTACCCTGACAGATTCTCCAGGGCCAATCCTAAGGACATTGTGCATACTACTCTGACAAATTCTCCCGGGCCAATCCCAAGGATATTGTGCATACTACTCGGACAAATTCTCCAGGGCCAATCCCAAGGACATTGTGCATACTACCCTGACAGATTCTCCAGGGCCAATCCTAAGGACATTGTGCATACTACTCTGACAGATTCTGCAGTGCTGATCCCATGGACATTGTGCATACTATTCTGACAGATTCTGCAGTGCTAATTCCAAGGACATTGTACATACTACTCTGACAAATTCACCAGGGCCAATCCCATGGACATGGTGCATACTACTCTGACAGATTCTGCAGTGCTGATCCCAAGGACATTGTGCATATATACTCCAGTTCTCAAATCTCCAATGCCAATCCCGAGACCACTTATATGGTCTATTGACTAAATGTTGAACAACTCACTCTATTTGAAAACTCATCCATGGCAGACAAAGATGCCCAAAGAAGACCTTTTTTGACTTGTTGATGGAGGAAACTGGATACAGGTTCGAAAAGCAACAGAGAAACATGGAAGAAACATGGCAAAGAAAGCCAAGCATGCTCGACCTGATGACGATGTACCAAGAAACTGACTGCATGTAGCTCTGATATTGAAATTGCTAATAACTTTTTGTCTTCCTTCATCTGTAAAGTTGAGCAAATTAGTCTCTAAAATTTCTGTGTCCTGACAATATTTTCTGCTACTTGCATAAACATTATGTACAATTTCAATCCTCTCACATCAGATGTCAACAAACTTATAGTTAAGGTTCTTTCTTAACAAGTCCTGTTCTTTAGACACACTACCGAGTCAGATTCTATATCGTATTAAAGCTATTAAGGTAATGAAATAATCGCTAACTGAATAATTAGCTGAAACTAATTAATTAAATTTATTAGTTATAATTACATGAATATTTAATAGCCAATCTTGAGACCACCATACCTCCAAAAGTATCTGTCTGATCTTTAAACTTTTAAAAGATTTTATACTTGAAGTATACTGTATAACTATCCCTAAAGTGTCAGACAACGTCATTTATTTTGCATCTTGTGTCTGTGTTCAAAAACCAATGGCTTTAATGAAAAGTGATAGTATTTTTTCGGTCAAAAACACAATGTTTCAAAATTAGTTAAATTTTAGTAAAGTAAAATACACAAAACTTTTTTTAAAACACCTTTCATGAAGAGTTGTTTTACTAAAAGTGACCCCATGGCTTTCATGGCTGATTTGATGACGTCAAAACATTAAACACACATTTAATGTTTAAAGTTATAATAACTTGATGAGAACCTTAATAACAAATGGTTATCATACAAGGTAATTTAATATCAAAGCACTTAGTGCATAGATATTAAATTTGTGAACAAAGTTTGATCCCATGTGACATTTACTTCCGAAAGTAAACCAGAAGTTCAAATTGTGTAATTCAAAAGTTCATATCCCATGAATCAAGCTAAATTCATCTTGAAGTGTGTAGGAACCAGCATTTTTTGGGGACGTTAAATCAATGCAAACACATTGAAACTTAAAAATCTGGAACACCATAATGCCTACTTATGCAAGTCCCAATTGGAAGCGCCACAATTTTGGGGGGAATAGGTTCAATGCGCTCCTTTTTCATTTCCTCTTCTACTTCCCCTAACATACTAACTTTTCAAGGAACACCTTGCCAGTTTAGTTTAGCTTTTGTTTAGTCTACATATAGGTAGGGTTTTTAGGAGGCGCCTGGACCCTGGAATGGTCGACACTTCATTGATGTCAGTGGGAGTACATACACAGAGATCTCCCGCTGGCGGGAAAGGCGTATCCCCACACTGCGGTATGGGTGGCCTGGTGTTCTATTACTATTCTTTCTGTCGTGTTCCTCAACCCTCTTACATGTAGGTTATATTTTATCCCAACTATTCAAATAAAGAGTGCCACGTTGGACAGCACCATTTGTTGACTACATGTGCATGTATGTCGTTTTACGATAATAAAAATTTCTTATGATTTTTAGTAGTACTGCTCGTACAGTTTCAATTAATTGGATTTCTCAATAATAAGTGCACATTGTACATTCATAGGATTACTGGAATGCAAACATATTAATGATCAATGCTAATTATGGTCAGCATTCATTTGGTGTAGGGTCTTCTTTGAGAACAACATGCGGACCAAGAGAGGCCAGCAGCAAAGCTTGATACTGCAGAGTCTGTCGCACATTCAAACACCATCTCTATTAACTCCGGAGAACTTCATCTTCATCAAAAGACAGCCATCATCTCACATTATCGTTACCATTGTTATTTTAAAGTAAATTCATCTTGCTATTTATTAGATTGTTTAACATAGCTTTTACAGATTATGTCTTTGTAGTGTAGTGTGACGATTTTTTCAATGTCTAGGGGCCTAATTGTTAAAGGCACTGAACACGTTTGGTAATATTGTCAAAGAGCAGTATTCTCACTTGGTGTATCCCAAAATATGCATATATAAAACAATCGGTGAAAATTTGGGCTCAATTGGTCATCTAAGCTGCAAGAGAACATTGGAGCCCTAATGTATCTCCCAATGTTTTCCACTATCAACAGCTCTCCATTGCTTATTAACATTAACATTAAATTTGGTTGAACCAGTGAGTGTTTGGTCCCATACCAAAGTGGGAGATTCTGAAACCATCGTAAGTAATTGTAGCAGAAGTTATCATAAGGAATTATTGTTGTACAGTGTTAAGAGGTCAGTTACAATGATTGAATGTACAGTAGTCAAAATACGGGCAACCTAACAGTTGGTGTTGTAATAAGTTTTTTTAAATATTTTTTAAAATAAATATTTTAATTGTTGTTTTTTATAATTATTTTGATGGTTATTCGACATATTACACATTTCTGGATGTTTACTCGAACAAATCTTCTTGATTTGGTGTTTTACTACCCGTTTTTTACAGGACATGTTGAACATTTGTATCAATTTCATATTTAGTGGGTAGGAACTGTGAAATACTTGCTTTGGCCCACAATTGGCTACACTCAGCTCATAAATATTTAGTACTGCATAATTTGCAGACGTCAATGGTTGCACCATGACCTGCATTCCCAGAGATAGATTTCCAAAGTTGGCTCAATGTAGTACAAATATGGCTAATGCCATTGCGAGAATTGTTATACCATATAACAGGTCGGTTTCCAACACGGGCAACCGAACATCGGCGTCCTAAGGTTGTGCCAACATCAAAAATTAATGTTGAACAGTATTTTTAAGAGGTCATTTACAAAGTTAGAAGTACATGTAGTTTAATTACGGCAACATCCTTAGGTTATGCCAACTTTGGGAATTATTGTTGTGCAGCATGAAAGGTTGATTGCAATGTTGGTGCAACGTAGTGTGCCTTTGTTTAGTCTGCTTTGGACAGACTAATTATAATATACAAATTTGCAGTAGGGCGTCAAAGCTGTTCTAAATATGGCCTAATGTTTTAAAAAATTTACATGTAGAAACTTTGTGACCCCATGTTGACCCCATGTTGACCCCATGTTGACCCCATTTCAGACATAAATAAGCCCCTGCTCTCTCACAGAAATTTCTCGCTCTTTTGTTGTGCCGTCAACCACAAAAAAAGTGTTGTGCCTCGGTTGCCTTGTCATTCACAGAAATGTATCACACTTTGGTTGACTTGTCAAATACAGAAATGTCCATCTCTTTGGTTGCCCTGTCAACCACAAAAATGTTTATCTCTTTGGTTGCCCTGTCAACCACATGTCTATCTCTTTTGTTGCCCTGTCAACCACATGAATGTGTATCTCTTTGGTTGTGTTGTCAACCAGAGAGATGTCTATCTCTTTGGTTGCCCTGTCAATCACAGAGATGTCTGTCTCTTTTGTTGCCCTGTCAACCACATAAATGTCTATCTCTTTGGTTGTGTTGTCAACCAGAGAAATGTCTTGCTCTTTGGTTGCCCTGTCAACCAGAGAAATGTCTGTCTCTTTGCTTGCCCTGTCAACCAGAGAAATGTCTTGCTCTTTGGTTGCCCTGTCAACCACATAAATGTCTATCTCTTTGGTTGTGTTGTCAACCAGAGAAATGTCTTGCTCTTTGGTTGCCCTGTCAACCAGAGAAATGTCTGTCTCTTTGCTTACCCTGTCAACCAGAGAAATGTCTATCTCTTTGCTTGCCCTGTCAACCAGAGAAACGTCTTGCTCTTTGGTTGCCCTGTCAACCACAGAAATGTCTGTCTCTTTGCTTGCCCTGTCAACCACAGAAATGTCTGTCTCTTTTGTTGCCCTGTCAACCACAGAAATGTCTATCTCATTGGTTGTGTCGTCAACCACAGAAATGTCTTGCTCTTTGGTTGCCCTGTCAACCACATAAATTTCTTGCTTTTTGGTTGATGAGCTGTCAACCACAAAAATGTTCCGCTAGTCTGTCAACCACAGAAACGATCGCTTTTGGTTGACATGTCAACCACAGAAATGTCTATCTCTTTGGATGGGCCGACAACCACAGAAATGTCAAACTCTTTGGTTTTGCCATCAACCACAGAAATGTATTACTTATTGGTTGCCCTGTCGATAACCACAGAAATGTGAGACTCTTCTGTTGCTTTGTCAACCACATAATTTTCTATCTATCTGGTTGCACTGTGTCAACCACAGAAATTTCTATATGTTTGTTTGTGCAGTCAACCACAGAAATGTCTCACTCATTTGTTGCCCTGCTCGAGAAATGTCTAGCTCGCCTTTGGTTGCCCTGCCCTGTCAACCACATTATTTTCTCCCTCTTTGGTTGTGCTGAAAACCACATAATTGTCAACCACAGCAATCCCTTTCTCTTTCTGTCAGTTTTGGTCAAGCCGATGACGAGACAGGTTTTACACATTTTGCAAATCTCATGCAACATTCAGGGGTTCCGGATGTTATAGCTGATTTTTATAATGTTGTTTTTGTTTAAATTGTTGCTGTTATTTTCTGCTATGACCTTGTAATAATCAAATTGCCCGGGTCATTACAGTTGTTTAAAGGTGCTCTAAATATATCTTTTTAGTCACTAATCGCATTTGTTCATTTGCTTATAATTGCTCCCGGTTCAATGTAGGCCTATATTAGATGGATTAATTTCTAGTAACTTTAATATTTCCATTTGTATGTCAGTGTTCTCCACACACGTAAATTGGCAGGGCGTGCATTTAATAAGATCAATCAAGTACCTGACAAGCCTAAACCGACTTCAAAACTACAGCATCAGAAATGCGATCGTAAACAAACGTTAAAACATGATGTACAGATGGCCACATGGTTCATATTATGTCACACACCACGCACACCATCGACGTCGCTACATAGAATTACCCACTGCATGCATGCATTTAATAAGATCAAGCGAGTACCTGACAAGCCAAAACCGACTTCAAAACTACAGCATCAGAAATGCGATCGTAAACAAACATTAAAACATGATGTACAGATGGCCACATGGCTCATATGACACACACCACGCACACCATCGACGTCGCTACATAGAATTACCCACTGTATGCATGCATTTAATAAGATCAAGCGAGTACCTGACAAGCCAAAACCGACTTCAAAACTACAGCATCAGAAATGCGATCGTAAACAAACGTTAAAACATGATGTACAGATGGCCACATGGCTCATATGACACACACCACGCACACCATCGACGTCGCTACATAGAATTACCCACTGTATGCATGCATTTAATAAGGTCAAGCGAGTACCTGACAAGCCAAAACCGACTTCAAAACTACAGCATCAGAAATGCGATCGTAAACAAATGTTAAAACATGATGTACAGATGGCCACATGGCTCATACACACCGTCGACGTCGCTACATAGAATTACCCACTGTATGCATGCATTTAATAAGATCAAGCGAGTACCTGACAAGCCAAAACCGACTTCAAAACTCCAGCATCAGAAATGCGATCGTAAACAAACGTTAAAACATGATGTACAGATGGCCACATGGCTCATATGACACACACCACGCACACCATCGATGTCGCTACATAGAATTACCCACTGTATGCATGCATTTAATAAGATCAAGCGAGTAGCTGACAAGCCAAAACCGACTTCAAAACTACAGCATCAGAAATGCGATCGTAAACAAATTAAAACATGATGTACAGATGGCCACATGGCTCATATGACACACAACACGCACACCATTGACGTCGCTACATAGAATTACCCACTGTATGCATGCATTTAATAAGATCAAGCGAGTACCTGACAAGCCAAAACCGACTTCAAAACTACAGCATCAGAAATGCGATCGAAACAAACGTTAAAACATGATGTACAGATGGCCTCATGGCTCATATGACACACCACGCACACCATCGACGTCGCTACATAGAATTACCCACTGCATGCATGCATTTAATAAGATCAAGCGAGTACCTGACAAGCCAAAACCGACTTCAAAACTACAGCATCAGACATGCGATCGTAAACAAACGTTAAAACATGATGTTCAGATGGCCAATGTCTGATATGACACACACCACGCACACCATCGACGTCGCTACATAGAATTACCCACTGTATGCATGCATTTCATAAGATCAAGCGAGTACCTGACAAGCCAAAACCGACTTCAAAACTACAGCATCAGAAATGCGATCGTAAACAAACATTAAAACATGATGTACAGATGGCCACATGGTTCATATGACACACACCACCCGCACCGTCGATGCAATACATGGAAACACCCACTGCATGCACAGTGCATAAACAATCCGCACGCTGTGATTGGCCGTTGATAGACTCCAACACAATACGCACGTCCACAAACTTAGATTGTGAATGTGCGTATTAATGTGTTGGAGTCTATCAACGACCAATCACAGCATGCACATTGTTTATGCATTTTGATTATGTCATGCCGCCCTCCTAAAAAAAAAGTCTGTGGAGAACACTGTATGTGTTTATATATCTGGGTTGGTTTTTTCTAATGTTTTAAATTTACATCTACTTTTGTGTGCATTGTTGAATCTTTTAAGTCACTAAACGCATCTTTGCTTATTGCTCATGGTTCAATGTATATTGATGGATTAATTTTTTGTATTTCCATTTGTATGTGTTTATATATATAAATCTAGGCCTGTTGTTCCTAATGTTTTAAATTTGTGTCTACTTGTGTTTGCATTGTTAATTGCTTTTATGTCGATTATTTTTGGTTTACTAAGTACATTTATTTAGCCTATATTTTAATTGGTCTTGTTTTTTGCATTTTATTTTTTATTGTGATTCATAATGCGCTTTATAATAAAAGTTGTTTATTATTATTATTAATGTCCATCAGTCGGATTTGTGAATAAACTCCAGCAACTAGTGGAGCACACAGCTAGTGGAGATACAGAGCTTAACTTCCGTGTCCCTGCAATAAAATAAGTCTTTGCATCAATGTCACAAGGCTGTTGATTGCAGCGTTTGCCATTATGGGTGTAAAATTGCATGTAAAAGTCGCCTAAAATGTGCACTATACACTGCACAATAATAGAGAAATTCATTGTATCACACTCCCAAAATGAATTCATTTCCTCGTGGTTAAGTCATCGGAGTGTTGATTGGAATCCCAGTCAGGACACTTGTGTCCTTATGAGCAAGATACTTTACTACAACTGTTTCTCGGGGTATAAACGGGTACCTTTAGGGGTAGAGGTTGATACTCTGTATGAAAAAGCCCTTGGAGCATGAGGGAAGGGATGTTATTGCCCAAATGACGAGAGCATTTATGTAATAGTGCATTGAGACAGTTATTGTGTATAAAAAAGAACTAGTTATTATTATGTTTTATCATGTTGTACTCTTTATTTATTTTAATTCTTAAACAATAACACTTAGGGGAACCAGACTGGGTAAATTTTCCTTTGCTCAATCCCCAATTCTTTATTTTACTTGTAGGAATTGTTGAGAATATGACACTCTGAGATGTGTGGAAAGATGTGCAGGGAGGCTGCCCGGTATAGGGCCTCTTGCATTGGCTGCTGAGAGACTCAAGCCCATAAAGTACCAGAGAAGCTTTACTGTAGTGAAATCTTTGTAATCATCATCCTGCAATACAGACGAGGTAAGTTGCATTCAAGTTTGTTGTTATTCTATCTTTAAATAAGACCGCTAACAAAAAGGTTTTACCGAACGTCTGTATTCCTCCAGAATTACAGCAGTTTTCATTTTAATGATTTTGTTGTGGCATGTTTTGGCCAAGACTGTGCGACTGCCTAGTGCACAACTTTATGGCGTGTGCCAACTAATAATGTCCGTAGGTATGCATGAATATATTCAGTGTCTTTCATCGTCACCAGTGTTGAGTGATTTCACTGATGTGCAAATTTTTCTTTACCAGAAGAATGCCTGATCATAACCCAGGGGGTGTGTGCATTTTGTAACCAAAAACATTTTGGGTTGAATCGACCATTGAATAATCACTGGCTAATGACAGAAACCATTTTGGTTGCAGCCGCCATAAAATATACCCCTATCTGGAAGTGTGACTTTGAAATGTCCTATATATTGTGTATGATTGATCCATGTTTAAGACTATGCAGAGGCAGAGCACACTGTAAAAAGATGCATCAAGATAGAGCTACTGGTCCCCTACCAATGTTTTTCGATCTTGCTTATTGCATGCAGTTTTGGGCACTTTTGGGTCATCATATAAAAGCATGATTGAAATTTATAGCGTTGAAATTCACAAACTTGTACACCTACGTATAAAGCGCCTAAATATTTTTAATAAATAGATTAATTGCTGGCGCTCTACCAACTGAGCTATCAAGCCCTATGTTGGCGGTCTCCCAATTTGTTCAATGTCTTTTTGCCGAGTACATCACAGTTGATGCTACACCACATTTGATGGTTGTATGGCTTCTGACTTGCACCCCGAACAAAAATATTGACAAAAAAGGGAGACTGCCAGCATATACGGCTAGATGGCTCAGTTGGTAGAGCGCCATCAGCTCGTTGATCTGGAGGTCATTGGTTCAAGTTCCACTCTAGTCATTTTTGTTTTCAACCCCAAATCATTTTTTTTCCAGGTCTACAAAAGGGATATGACAAGACAAGCAAGCACATAAGAAAATGAGATGATGAAAAGCCTCTTCAGTTGTTTGTGTTCTGCTAAGATGTTGCCTAGCAACAAGGGACGCTCAGGTAATACTGCTAAGAATTGTCAGGACAACAAATCCTTATGTAAAAGAAAAATTGAACATTGTATAAGGAAAGACAGACTCATGAGCAGGCCTGGAATTTATATTTGAACATGTTGAAAGGGCAAGGCCATTTTCATTTTGCAAAAGGGCACTTCCATTGGAAAAGCTTTAGGTCAATGGGAAACTTTTGAAGGGCACCAAGGCCAATACACAGAGCAACGGAGGCCATGGTCTCTGCAGCCTGCATGTTATTCCAGGCCTGCATGAGTGCAAATGAAACAGGTTTTGTGGATGCTACAGAGAAGGTATTTTGATTGTGTTTATATAAAAATCTTTGATCATAGCTTGTTGCATCAGTATATACAACAATGTCAAATCTGCAGGTAGATCCTGCAAAGTGCCCCATGCGAAAACTGCCATCCCCTTTATTTTACCCACTTGGTGTCTGATGATGTTCACAAAGTTTGAACTTATTCAAACTATAGCTTATGGTGGCCACTTACAAACGTTGGAACAACTTCAGAGTATCTTTTCTGGTGTGGTCAGTTGACCAACTAACGTATTCTTTGACCCGTGCATATGCATAGGCAGGCACCTTACTATGCTATGCTTTGATTCCCTCTTAAAAAGAGTAGACACAGAGGGTACGGAATTCATGCTTTAAATCTACCTTTTTCCCAGGGATTATTTTGTTATTCCGGATTCCAGACCTTTTGCCCTTTAAGGCCCTGTCACACCTTGTGAGCACTATATGGAGCTTTTTATCGTAGGACGTATGTGAACCGCGGCAACACAAGCATTCGTTATGGAAACGGTCTATGTAAGTTACCTATACGGTATGCATATACGTCCAACTTGTAATGAATACGCTTGGTATCTGCTCAAAATTGGAAACTTTGTTGATAGTTCAGCGTACGCATGCCAACATTTTAGAGAAATCTGCATGCGTCAGCAATACGCTGACTAAAACCTCAAGGTGTGACAGGGCCTTTAGTTACCAATTGACAGGTTGCCATAATTTTTAATCACTGTATTTGGTTCAATGAACCGAGTGGTAGATTATTATTATTAGATTATCATTCTTGGCCTCGGCCGAGGTTTTATGATACACTGTAAACACACATACCTATTTTTTTACACAGAACGGAAGTAAGTTCAGCATGTTTTTATAGTAAAGCTGATGGGTTGGAAAGTCTTGATTACCTACGGAGGTGAAGTAACCAATCATTATTTTTTACTAGTGATTTGTTTTTCTTTGAATTGTTTTTCTTGCAGTACTTTGATAACATCTTTAAGGTTATGGCTCCTGAATTGACGACAAAGCTTGCAGAGGATTGGATCCCAATGGGAGAGACTGAAAGAGAACAGGTGAGGAGGGCGACTCCAGGAATGTGCCCCCATTACAATTTAAGCTTGAGGCGGCCATGGGCGCAAGTCTTTGTTGGACCACAACACTGCACTCCCAAAACTCAAGGCATACATGAAGGACATTCACCAATTAGGCGACTGCAAACAAGATGGTGACTGGCAAAAACAGTGGCTCTTCATTTTACATCAAGATTTTCGCAACAGCCACACACAGTCACTTCCATCACAGTTGGAGATGTGCAGTTAAACTCCTCAGAAGCCAGAAATCTCTGTGCAGTCATGGATGAACATCTATCATTGTCATGCCTCGTTAACGAACTGGGAAGTTTGATTGGTCGTCAACCAATCACGTGATGTACCACGGCTGCTGTCGCGGCGGGTAATATTAGTGATGTTAACCGGTGTACATTACCTTGAGCGTTTCAACCGTTGGTCGATTTTCAGCGCTTAGTATGAAACATCCGCGGGCTCAAGGGAAAAGTGAAGAATTGTATTCAACTGTGTAAAAATGTTTGAAGTTGACAACAAAACTTCGAGAAGAGGAATATTAATGTTACCAAGGTATTATAATAACAAAACAATTGTTGCGCGCTGTAATTGGGGCCCATGGGTTTTATACACCCTCGAGGGAAAATTGCACCCCTGGCTTCGCCTTGTGGTCCATTTTCCCCCCGCGGGTGTACAAAATGCCATGGACCACGTCACAGCGTGCAACAATTGTACTGAAGGCCCCTGTCAACACCCTATGCTCTTCAATGACTGCCATGCGAAAGATGTTTTTTTAAATTTAGAAAATATTGATCCGCACAATAACGTTGTACCTGGAAATTGTTTGGTTTTTCTTTTTGCCCTCTTGAACTGACCCAACCCACCAGTTTGTTGAAGCAAATTCATGTCTGGTTGAAAATGTTGAACCATTTTAGCTCACAAAATAAATGGCAAACCTTACAGTTTTGAAGTACATTATCCACTACGTTTATTCCACTACGTTAAAATTTATTCTGTCCAACCAGGTTCATGTCATAACTATACACTACTTTCAAAACATGTTGCCAACCAGATAATAACCAAATCGTGAATTACCTCACATAGGGACATGTTGGCTGTTTTTGGCTTTAGAAAGTGCCTGCTATGAAAAGATGGTTGTAAATATGTTCCAAATTTAAGGATCCACACTAGGCCTACCTAGAAATTGTTTGGTTTTCTATTTGCCCTCTTGAGCACGGTCTGCCAATTCAATAAATACGTTTATTCCATACTCTTGTTTGAGAAAAAGAACAACTGCCTCAAAACCTCACAGTTCTGAGGCATGTTAGTGTAAATATTGATACCCTACATTTAAAACATAATTCCAACCAGGGCCCCAATTCATAAAGCTGCTTGACAAATTTCTTTGCTAAGTAAAGTTGCGTTGGGGCACCAGCTAAAACAGCGTGAAACTTAATGTTATTTTGGTTGGAAACTTGTTTCTGTTCAGCAATACATTTCTGTGCTAAGCAAGTCGCTTTGCTTCCAGACTTTATTAAATTGAAATTTGAGATCTGAGGAATTTTAAAGGCAGTGGACACTATTGGTAATGGCTCAAAATAGTTATTGTCATTAAACCTTTCTTGGTGACGAGTAATGGGGAGAGGTTGATGGTACAAAACATTGTGAGAAACGACTCCCTCTGAAGTGCCATAGTTTTTGAGAAAGAAGTAATTTTCCACGAATTTGATTTCGAGACCTCGGACTTAAAACTTGAGGTCTCAAAATCAACCGTCTAAACGCACACAACTTCGTGTGACAAGGGTGTTTTTTTCTTTCATTATTATCTCGCAAGTTCGATGACCGATTGAGCTCAAATTTTCACAGGTTTGTTATTTTATGCATATGTTGAGATACACCAACTGTGAAGGCTAGTCTTTGACAATTACCAATAGTGTCCACTGCCTTTAAACAAGGTTAGATAAAAAGTACTAAACCTCACTGTTTAATGTTGAATTACCTCACATGCCTAAAGGGAAGCATTGCTTTTGGGTCGGGCATTTTTGGCTCCAGATAGTGCTTGGGCATGTTGTGAAATGGATGTGATTGGAAATATGTTTTAAAATAACAAAATAATGATCCAAACAAATTATGTGTAGGCCTACCTGAAAATTGTTTGGTTTTCTTTTTATACCCTCTTGAAGTAACACTTACAGCTCGTCTGCCATTTTGTTGAAGCAAATTATGGACTCCTTAAAAATGGCGGACTATTTTAGTTCACAAAGTTATTGGAAAAACCTCACAGTTTTGAGGCACGTTAGTGTAAATATTGATACCCTACATTTATAACATCTTTCCAACCAGTGCCCCAATTCATAAAGCTGCATTAGGCAGAAAACACTGCTTGACAAATATCTTTGCTAAGTAAAATTGATGTTATTTTGGGTGGAAACCTTCTGTGCTTAGCAAGTTGTTGAATTGGGCCCAGATTCATGTCATACCTGTAACAAATGCCTTTGTGGTCCAAAGTACCAAATATAAAAGCAATGTCCACATGAAGAAGGTTTTGATGGCAATGTGATTAAAATTGTTCTTAAACGGCCGTTTAAAACCGGCAGGGTCGTGGCCGTGGGATAAAGGCGCAATAGAGTAGGAAACTCTGTAAAAACTTATTTGTTTTCCGACGATGAGCTCTGTACGTGTGGTGCATTGAGACAGTTTTTGATCAACCCCGGGGAACGAGGTTGTGAGACAACCCGCACAAACTTATCAAAAATTAACCTGTTATAATCAGCTCCAGCTGGTCATTATCAACCGTTTAAACACCCACACGTGATGCGCTCTCCACCAATATGAATAGCGAAACTGTAGCTGGGGTATTTATGGATGTTGAATTACATCACATGCCAAAAGGGACATGTATCATGTTTTGTTCTTTAGAAAGTTAGAGCTATGAAAAGAATGAAAATGATTGGAAAGATATATTTCAAATTTTGAAACCAATGACCTACATAAATTTACTTGTAAATTGTTTGGTTTTCTTTTTATACCCTCTTGAACTGTCTGCAATTTTGTTGAGGCAAATTCATAGTCTTAAGAGCCAATATTCATAAATACCTAAGACAGTTTATCCATTCTGATTGGTCGAGAGGGCATCACGAGGGGTTGTTTGAACGGATGATATAACACCAGTAAAAAGTGTTACGGACACGGCGAGCTTGCACATGCGCTTATAAGACAGTTTCTTCATTCCTAGTGGTTGAGAGCAACGGCTGAAACAGTTGTGCCACATCACGCGATACGCGCAACGTGCACATCATCTCCTTATAAGGAGTTGTTTACCCGAGGGCCTTACCATTTCATAGCTGGAGGGGTGTTGTGTTGAGAAATGATTGAAGAATTATAATTTTTGCATTTATTTTACCTTTTGACCAAGAAGTGTTGATGTTTCCTGACCGAAAAGGTATTTATGAATGGGAATCAAAGTGTGTTGAATCGGTTTTCAACTAGTGGTTTAAACCCGCCGAGGCCCGGTTCTTGATATTATTTACCTCGACTTCGTCTCGGTAAAATTATCAAGTCCAGGCCTCGGCGCGGGTTTAAACCACTAGTTGAAAACCTCTTCACCACACATTGATTCCCTTATTATTATTGTTGAAAATTGAGATGTGATGAATTTTTACAAATACAAATTTTTATTTTGAGTACTGAGCCTGGGCTATACAGAACGGGCTATTGTTTGACCCGAATGACAAAAACAAGGCCTTGACAATTCCTCACGTTCCATGTCTTTTGTGATTCTTTTTTATAATTTACTTCTTGTTGTCCACTTGTTGTTAAGTATTCTGTGGAGATTGTGTAATAATAAACAAACAAAGTTAATTGATTCAATAAATTATGGTCGTGTGCGAAAATAATTTAATTAAGAGAATAATGTTTTATTGTTATTAAGCCAAATTTATTTAGCAGCCTTCTGGCAAAAATTTTAAATCTCGTGGTGGTGGGGGGGGGGGCAGTCTGGGTTTTCGGATGTGGCCCATTTGTGTGTAATGAGCCACCTACAAAAATCTTGAACTTACTGTGTAATTGATACAACCACTGTGACCACACAATTAAGCAAGACTTGTTTAATGATATTAGCCATGCAATGTTAGGTGATCTTTTGTACTTATAGGCACTGTGAATTTCACAAAGGTAGTCCTAACTTAGGACTAGTCCTATAGGCAATGCTAAAGAGATAGGACCAGTCCTAATTTAGGATGAGTTATATATGGTCCTAACTTAGGACCAGTCCTATCTCTTAGCATTGCTTAGGACTAGTCCTAAGTTAGGAATACCTTTGAGAAATCGACCCCTGGACACATTTGATAATATTGTCAAAGACCAGTACCCTCACCCCAACATAATAATGCATAAAGTTTATGAAAACTTTGGCTCAATTTGGTCATCGAAGTTGCACGAGAATGTTTAAAGAAAAGACACCCTCACTAATTTCACAATTTTGTGTTTTTCAGATGCAAAATAAATTAAGGTTTCAAGTCTTTTATTATTTGAGTGAGAAATTACCTCTTTCTCAAAAACCATTGCTTGTTTCCATTCCAAGTACGATTTTTGCTAACAACTATTTTGCCAAATGTGCCTTTAAAATTGTCCAATTTATCTGTCAGAAAATTAATGTCACCGCTATTTCTTACAGCAGTTTGATCATAGTCTATATATGGTTTGATCAATTACAAAAAACACACAAGAATATTTAAAGTAATTTTTGCACATTTTCGCCAGGTTATTGCATTGGGTGTGGTCCTTGCTGGACCCTTACAAACAAGTACAGTACCCTGCAGCCCAATTTCATAAAGCCTAACACAAACACTTGCTAAGCATCTTTGCTCAGCAGGAGTGTAGGATAACTAGATAAGTCAATAAAGTTTACCTTTGTGACAGGTGCCCCACCCATTTTGGGGCGAAGAAAATTAATGAGCTAATCAGTATTCGAATTTATGCACAAATGAATGTTGAATGTCAAACAAGTAACTGGTTCTTGTTTACAGAAACCAACTTCACACCGATATTCGACATTGCATTATTGAGGAAGAAATTTATTTTGTGGGTGATTTGAGTGATAAGATACCGAGTCCCACCATAGAGTATGGTCCCACCGACCGACCGCCTACCACTATCGTAGTATACTGATACCAGCATTAATCATTAACCTCTTGGAACTCCATGACTTGACTGCCTTTGCACAGCAGTGAGCAGCAAATCAGGTAAATGTCGAGGTTTTATTGCGTTGCAATTTGCAACTATTATTTAGCCTACTACTTACTAGAAATTTAGCCCCACTTGTGTGGCCAAGCAAGGATAGCTGATCCTTGGCCACACAAATGGGGCTACTACGTTACCACTAGCTACTAGAAATTAAGAAATAACTCTGATGGCCCATTCCACAGAAAGTGGTCCTGGACTAGACCCAGTAACTGGGGCGCTGTACTCCTTTTTTCAAATTTTGACATTATCGTAGGTACGACCGATAATGTCAAAATTCGAAGAAAAAAAAAAAGGAATACATCGCCCCAGTTACAGGGTCTAGTCCTGGACATTAAAAATTGTGCAAGCAGCCTAAACTTGGGTTTTTATAATAGCAAACATAATCAAATTACAATTACATGATTTAAAGAGACTTTTAAACTTTTCTTCCAAGAAAACTGTCAAAATTGCATTTGTCTAGACCCAGTAAAAAGGATTTCAAGTCACTAATTGTTCAAAACGCGGTCACATGGGGTTAACGGTAGGTATATATCGTAGCGTCATACATTATCGACCCTCATATGTTTTCGGTCCCCAACTTTGATTCCCGTTTACCGCGAAATTGTGCAAGCTGCACTGGTGACAGAAGCTATGCAGTTTACTCACGGTCTGTATTATCATCAGGCTTAATAATCATGCTGTTAAAGTTTCCTGTCGTTCAAATCAAACATTTATAAAATGATTGATTTTTGGTACTAATCACTAGTGCATTATTATGCCATTATTCAAATGAGTCAAAGAAACATCATCCAACCTCGAAAGTTCAAAACAAAATTACTATCTGCTAGATTGAGTTTCATTCTGCTTTAGTCACTAGATGGATCACGTGAGGTGGTTACTATTTGGGATTCTATGATGTGCAAATGTGGGGAAAATATTAAAATATTTTAAGTGAAAATGACAGTTCAATTTTTTTTTATTTATTTACTGCATAACTGTTATAAATTGTGATAAAGCGTAATAGATATTAAGTCTACATTAAAGAGAAAATATCATAGATTGGTTTCTTATCTCCTGAAACCAAACATTACTGGTCTGGGGTTGATTTCACTAACGCGTTTTGGTCATCGCAAACGCCGAAATCGATCGCTAAATCTAAAATCCATCGCAACTTAGCGATGGATTTTTAGCCGACGATTTCACTAAAACTTAACGATGAATATACTCGTCGCAAAGTTTTATTTAGCGATGACAATCTTGCGATGACATGTTAGTGGTCGCAAAGTAAAAGTTCATCGCAAACTTATGATACATCGCGCCATTATGTGCTTATAGTTATAGCGGTGTACGTTTTGACGTATAAATTGCCCGTGATTTAGAGTAAAATGAGTGGCGCTACATTATTTTAGTCTTGCGGTCTTTTACCTGGTAGACTCAGATTGCCGATGACAACTATCAGCGACGCAACTGCAGCAAAGAGCCCCTTAATATCGGTAAAAAGGAGATACTATATGGGTTCGATTATTTTAACCATCATTTAAAAAAAAAAATGTGTAATGTATTGGCAAACTGACAGTGTGAAGCTATATTATTAGACAGATATGTCAGAATTTTCATCAACCCCACCGTAACAACAGATTTACGAAAACTGTTTATTAAAATCTAAAATTATAATAGAGGCCATAGGCCTATAAATGCTTTAACCCTTTGTAAATGAATGCCTAAACATCGTCCACAATAGTTCGTAGGCACCAACATGACAACGACTTACATATAAACTGCACAATGCCATTTCATTTCGAGCGACGACCGACGATTTTGTTGCGGGATGTCAAAGGTCACTGCTATTAGCCTCGTACAAAAACTTTATTTCCCTTTTAACGTCATCGCAATTGCGATGACTTTAGTGAAACGCAGAATTAGCGACATCGCAATTGTGATGGATTTGAGGTTTGCGATCTCATCGCAATTGTGTTAGCGATGATCGCAAACATAGACGTTAGTGAAATTGGCCCCTGAAATGGGGGAAAACGGATTGTTATGAAGTGTGAGTGCATCAAGGGGGGGTGGGGTGTTTTACTTTCATGCTTTATGATATCTCTGGATTCTAATATAGTAGCCATAATGCCTTAGGACAAAAATGTAATTAAATTTGTTAAGTAGTAATTGAATAATATTTTTTATTTATTTTGCACGCCATACTAGCTTCTGAATATTCAATAAAATACTAACCAATGAAAGGTGTGAAAACATATGACGTTGCTCCAATGTCGTGCATGCATAAGCACTGTTAATGGCGGACTGTCTCTCGCAACGTAAAACCAAAACTTTACAAATTTCAACACACCATGAAGTGAAAGTGTTATTGTAAAAAAATTGGATATATGATTTGAAAAAAAAAAATTAGTTTTTGATTGTGAACAATTTCCTGTTATCCTACTGAAAACACATGACACCAGGATATAGACCGGCTTTGGAAAATAGCGAATAATTGGCCTCTAAATCAGCATACATTGTGTAAACCTTGCCGCTGCAAAGAACTGGTTTATTAGAAATTTCAGGATTTTCTTTTATGGTACAGTATTCGGGATTTTCTTTTATGGTACAGTAGTACTGTACCATAAAAGAAAATCCCGAAATTTATAAACCAGTTCTTTACAACCCAGCTTACAAAACATGTAGGCCCTAACACACATAACGTCCTGTGTGTTACAGACAATGTTACGTATGTTATTTATACAAGTTTCCTGACCTTAGTTTTAATGCATAAACTATCCAAAAACGGGTTCTTTTTATTGCTTACACTTGTTCAACAATTGTTGGGTCACACAAGGACAGATTCTTTAGTGTTTTTGGTAATGTGGACATAGCTGGCTGATGGGAACCTGGTCTATCATTCAAATAAAAATGTGGATATTTCTAACACACACATTTCTGATGGTAATGTAATATTCTTGGTTGGGTTTGGGTCCTTCTTCCTCACGTACGTGCGGAGTAGTAGTAGTATTAAGTTAATCGGGAGGGCTTGAACTTGAAGTTGACGTTGAATAATTAAAGTTCGCCACAAAACAAACAAATGACAAGTTGAACTCAAAAGTAAGTTGATGTCACGATAAATGATTTTATTAAGAGTTCTCTTCTCGAACCCTCCTGTTCTCCAGTCTAGCTCAAACTAACCTCTTCTTCTTACATTCCTTTTCTTTATTCCAAACCTTGTTATTAATTATCTTCTAAATCACAATATTCTTAATTCCAAACCAACCGCGCGCCCGCTCGCGCTTAGTAATTAGCTCACGCTTTGCAGTTGGTTTAGGGTAGATCACTACAACTAATTATTGGACAGGGACACAGTTCATCTACATAATGCACAATAGTTCCCATTCAAAAGCTCATTGCAAGTCACAGAGTTTTCACCGGAACTTTAGTTTTAGTTTTTTTTTTCTTTCTGAGAAACACACGTAACGCTCACAAGAAGTCTTGTACAACTGTCACTCAAATGTCCTCAACAATTTTTAAAAATTTTCAGCCAGTGTGTACCTGTAGAAGATTTTAGTTACATATTTGTGACAGGGTAAGTCTAGTATTTTTTCCAGCAGGCCTCAATACACATAAAATACTGTCCGAACTGTAACACATGTAACGTGGAATGGGCCTGATGCGATGGAAGTTGAACTTAAAAAAACTAACAGGCAGTGGACACTATATTGTAAGTGGTAAATACTCAAAATAATTATTAGCATAAAACCTCACTTGGTAACTAACGAGTAATGGGGAGAGGTTGATAGTGTGGTGGGTTTCCCGCGAGACTAATTCGAGTTCAGGAGTCCGGGGTGAAGTTTGACCGCAGGGCTGAAAGTTCCCATTATCCCGAATCCAAATTGTACCTCAGACCCCGGGAATACTAGGAGCAGTCTTGGGCTAAGGCTGCAGGCTCGTATGGGTGAAAATCTACCGCCCGATCGGTTACTGTTTGTCTGTTGCACTCCGGGGGCAGGGTTGGATATATCTCTGGGGGTTTGGGAACTCTTTAATTGCCTCCTTGGCATCTCACTTTCTCCAATCCTTTCACAAACCTTTCACAATTCCTTTAAGGCCAAATAAAACAAATACCAGTTGATCGTCTGGATTTTTCAAAAAAGAGGAGGATGAGGGCCTCATTATTGGTTATTTTCAAGACGGCCGCTTAGTATTTCAAATCAAACAGGCCACCAATTTTTCAGTTTGAATCAACCGCAAACTTATTTTATACCTATTTAGTTGCATGAGGACCTGTGTTAATACTAGCACCAGGATCGGATAACACTAAAAATACATGAAAGATTTGCTGGTAGGCATTCACTAATATTGTTTTACGAAACACACGGTTACAAGTGTTCGAGAGCATCACATTAGATTCGGAAAAAGCTCCTAGGCCAGTGCTTTTGAAAAGATGGGTTTAAAAATTTAATAAATTCTAAAATATTAAATAGTAAAAAAAAAGGATGCGGCCCCAAAAAAGGATGCGGGCGGGGACGAAAAACTTGTGTTTTTATTTTATTTGGCCTAACAAACCTGGCTTCCGGTTCCCGGGTGCACTCCTCGGAGGACCGATCCAGTATGCACTAGCTAGCAAATTTAGCAACCAAAATGCACGCCCTAGCACAGCGACTGTTTTGCCTCATCTCATTTGAGTTTCCTAATAAGCTGGACTACTCAACTGATAATGAACAACCACTCATCAACCCCGTTGAGGTCACTCTGAGCGTCGATCTTTGTGATCAACGTCATCCAAGTTCCCTGTGAACTCAACTACCAGCTGCCACTTCGTCACAACTATTCTAACAGGCTACTCAAATCAAAGCAACACAATCGTAAGCAAACAATTTACACAACTAACAGAGCACACCGGCACAGAGCTGTACTGGATCCGTCTCCCGAACACTGCACTCTGCAAGCTGTTGACGGGGCCTAGAAATAGGGAGAAGTTGGGTCGGAGGCAGCATCATGTCCCGTTGGATTTACCGTAGCACCGAAACTTCCATCCCGTATTCCACAGCCCGTCACACAACTCCTGCTAGCAATAACACTTGTTACTCCATCACTTGCCAAAATCACACTGACTGGTTTCCCGGGCCTCACCTGAGAAGCAAGCCGTGGCATGCAGACACCGCATGCACACAGGCACCGCCCAACCACCCTGTGATTGGCCGCTGCCTGTCTGCCTCTGCCCAGCGACAAGCCCGCTGCTACCGGAGTGGTAAAAAAGACCCGACACTCGCGCCACTGACCTCTCCATCCGTAATCCGGCCTACTTATAAATGCAATAAAAGTTCATGACCCCTTATGAAACACACAGATTAGACTTGTGTCGGTCCACCCCAATTGCGTCACAATAGTGTATTTGCTTATTGTATTTACTTCACATCTCTATTAACTTTTACTTCTCTTTTGTTTTCATCTCAAAGCGCTTAGAGACTTGTCTGTGATTGTGATGCGCTCTACAAAAATGGTTCATTCTTATTGATTCCGGGGTGGGGTATGGTTCATACACAAAGAACACAAATGTAAACACATTTGGTAGCGTGCGCGAGCAGTTTGTAAGCGTGCGCGTAATGCGCATGCGAACGCACAGTCCAATAGGCACAACCAAGTGTGTCAACACTTAATTAAAGCTGAAGTTAAAATTACAATAATGGTAAATTACCAAGACATTATAAATAAAGAGTTAGAATTTAAATTGTCTCAACAACTCTATAATTAAACTTAAAACGCAAGGCAGTTTTCGCCTCAATGGTATAAAACATTGTGAAAAACGGCTCCCTCTGATGTGACATAGTTTTCAACTTTCGAGAAAGAAGTAATTTTCCACGAATTTGATTTTGAGACCTCAGATTTAGAATTTGAGGTCACGAAATCAAGCATCTGAAAGCACACAACTTCGTGTGACCAGTGTGTTTTTTCTGTCATAACTTTGACGACAAATTGAGCTCAACTTTTCACAGGTTTGTTATTTTGTGCATGTTGAGATACACCAAGTAAGAAGACTGGTCTTTGACAATTACCATTATAGTGTCCGGTGTCTTTAATAAAAGAAAAATCTAACAAATAATCACAGTTAGATTTGACAGATGGTGTATTAATTCAAAACTTTTTTGGGAAATTAAATTTCCAAAACCTTTGTTGTGTCTCTTTAATTATTATACTCACAGTCCATGGATGAAGGAAATGGTTGGTATGTCAATTTTAGAGAACTATTCACATATGTGACCATCCACCACCAATGGGCTGTAAAGTCGCACTTGTACATTGCAGAGCCTATTAAATTTTTGGGTTTTCAAGAAACTTTGACAAATCTGAATAAAAAAGTAGGTGGCTTTGAGAAATCATAACTTCGTCAAGAAAAGTCTGATTTAAATGTGGATGGGATCATTTTGAAGCTGATTACACACTCTCTCCAAAAATGCATTAGGCCCATGACAGTAAAAGTGTCAACTTTACAGCCCATTGGTGGTGGGTGGTCACATATTTAAGATATAGTTGTCGAAGACCAGTCTTCTCACTTGGTGTATCTCAACATATGCATAAAACCTGCTACAAACATGTGAAAATTTGAGCTCAATTGGTCGTCGAAGTTGCAAGATAATAATGAAAGAAAAAACACCCTTGTCATATGAAGTTGTGTGCTTTTAGATGCTTGATTTCGAGACCTCAAAATCTAATTCTGAGGTCTTGAAATCAAATTTGTGGAAAATAACTTCTTTCTTGAAAACTACGTTACATTAGAGGGAGCCGTTTCTCACAATGTTTCATACTATCCGAATCGACAGCTCCCCATTACTCATTACCAATTAAGGTTTTATGCTAATAATTATTTTGAGTAATTGCCAATAGTGTTCACTGCCTTTAAAATGTTACTTCTATTATATTAAACTCTTTCTGTACAACTAGCATCTTTAAGGTGACACATTGTTAATGCCATGTTTTAATTTTTCTTCCTACTGTACATTATTTCCAGAGCAGTGAATAACCTGAACAATCATAATGGCACGTGGACTTTTTGCTGTTATTGTTCAAGCGTTGTTTACGTTGACCTATGCCCTCTTTGGGGCTCTCATGGTCAGTTTTGGTATCCTCGTCAAAACCATCAAGAAAGGACCAAAGGCAGTATTTGCCTGGCATGATCGAGAGAAAATGCCAGAATGTATGCAAAACCCAGAACTTGGAACGCATGGATTCTTAAGACTTAAGGTACGTTTAACCTCCGACAATGCCACATTAGAGAAACTGAATTCTCTTCTGAAGAATGTTTGGCCCAAAACTCAACTACATTTTTGTATAATAGTCACTTCACCCAAAAGTTGCATAATCATAGGGCCGCTACTATGAAGCTCATAATCAGAAATGTTTTTACCAGACCAAATTTTTTTTCTTTTCTTTTTTTTCTTTTTTCATACTTTTTTGTTTTCATTTGCTTAAATGTTTTTTTATTATTTTTTATTAACCAACCTCATATGTCAATGGGGACTTTTGGAGTTGGGACCCTAGAAGGTGGCAGCACACCAGGCAATTTTTCATTGTTCACACAATCCTGAGCATGTGCACACTTCCTTGCAGGGCTCGAATTAACACTGAAACCAATTCTCTTTAATATCGGGCATGTAAGCTCATGACTGGACAAGTTCAGCAGTCTTGTATTTTTCAATTTAATAATAAGAAATTATAGAAGACGAATTTATCTTGGTGCTTGTTCAAATATAAACAGTATGCGTGTTAAATTGTTAGACCAGAACCTTTTTTGGACCAGCTAACATTTCGAGCAACAAACACTGTGCTTGTGGATTTTCCCCCCAAATTCGAACCCTGGAGAACATTAAGTATGCGTGTTAAATTGTTAGACCAGAACATTTTTGGACCAGTTAAATTAACTTGTCGAGCAACAAACCCTGTGCTTGTGGATTTTTCCCCCAAACTCGAACCCTGAAGAACAATGTGTTCAGTTGGTAAGTCTGCTGCCACCTAGCGTCCCAAAAAGCTTTCCATTTGTGTATATTTGGTTTGCGGTAACACCATGTGTGTATCTACTTGCCAGGTAGAGTTTGTTCTTAGTGAACTGTCTTGCTATATTCTACTGCCGCGGAGTAGATAATCGGGGTTCGGGAGACTTCTTAGTTCTGAAAAGAACTGTCCTGCTTTTAACTATTACCAGGGCGGATGCGGTGTAGAAAATAGACTTGGACTACTACTTTAGCTCATAGGATCGTAATTAACTGTACTGCCGCGGAGTCAGTTCTGATTTGGTTGAGATCTCAACGTTTTGACGAGCTTGCTCTAGACATCGTCAGGAGACTTTCCATTTGTGTTATAAAAAAGGAGTGTTTGTGCAAATTGAGGAGTAAACATTTACCAAGGGACTTGTTTGGTGTTGAGGTTACTTCCCAAAAGCTAGAATTACTGTTATCTATAAAAAAAAAAATCCCAGGTGCTTTTTATGAAGTCCTGTATTCTGTCAATCTTTGTTCACATCTTTTTACTTGACTGCTTTTGTTACGTGTCAGCCCTTGTCATTTTTACTAGGGGCAAAACCTGAGGCCATTAATGTTTTGCTGTTTTTTGTAGTTCACAGTGTCATTTTATTAAATTTTAAATGATTTTTGTTTTACTGATAGGATGTGCGTCTACACTATGTTGCCGTAGGTGATGAAGATAAACCATTGATGCTGATGGTACATGGTTTTCCAGAGTGTTGGTACTCTTGGAGGTTTCAGATGATGGAGTTTAAGAAAGACTACAGGTAAACGTCGGTTCTTTAGCTTTGATTTTGTTCCTGTTTTTTTGTTTTCATTTTTTTTTTTTCATAGAACTTTCTTCATCTTTAAACTTTCTTTAAAGATACAAACCATCAGAAAAGATTATGGGTGCATTCGATTAGCTTCCCTGGGTCAACCTCGGTCTGCCCCGGGTATGTTCAAATAGCTTTGGCGTCATTCCAGGGGCTCACCTGGGTCAGCCCCAAGTGTCCTGCTTGTAGAATGGGTCACTTGGGGCTGGCCCGCGGTGCATGACATCGTTCAATTAGCTTTTGTCAGGAGCTCACCCAAATGAGCACAGCGGGGTTGACACAGGGAAGCTAATCGAATGCACCAAGTAAGTTTTTTTTTATAACCTCTAGTTTTTAGTTTGTGGTGATCAGGGCTGTAGCTAGACCAATTTAAGTGGTGGGCTCTCAATCAAAAATTGGTTAAACAGGAACTTGAGCGAAAAGTCGTGAACTTTGCTGAATTTCATTTGAAATGTTTTCAATCAATAAGGAAATCGAGTCATATGACTGTATAAATAGATTTTAATGTGAAAAAAACAAAACAATTTTAATACCCTTATCCAGTGCTTTTCTAAAAGATTCCCGAAAAGTTCTTTTATGTCATCGCTCATGTTATGTCATAAGTGGGAGAGCTCCCATTTGTATCAGCCGCTTTGTTGCAGCATAGAGGTATAACAAAGCAAACTCACACGCATGACATCAAAGTATTGTAATGTTGACGTACGCCGTCAACGTCAAAAGTGTTTTTAGTTTTTCAAAGCCTTAAGGTTGGGGAATGGGGCCTGATTTTTGAATCGATAAATACAAAAAATTTAGAAAAGTGCAAATATGGTAAACAAATACATTATAAACAAGATTAAATAGCATTCCCTTCAAAAAATAAAATTTGATCAAGTACCTGTTTTTAGTTGAGCAAGGGCGAGCAGTTCAACAAAATTACTTTAATGTTTAATAGGGTCATCATTGCTGAAGTGCAAGCTTCAGGTAGTAATGATGGCCGGTTTCCCAACCTTTTCATTGTATGGGGCCATGCAATAAGTTGAATGGCCTTTTGACTGGTGTTCTCCTGTTCTTTCTCTGTGTCATTTGATACTTGGTATCATAAGCTGTGTCTGAGATAAATGCACAGTGGACAACATTTTTATTTATCGTGTGGAAATCTGTGCTGGGCGACTCAATGTACATGTACTTTGCTCAGAGATTTTGAGTTGTGTGTATAGGCCTGCACGGTGCTGCCCACCGTGGCCACAACACTGTTTATGATCCATTTCAGCAATCATGCACTCGTACCTTATGCACTGCATCACAAACCTGAACATCAAGTTATCACTTCATTGTGTGTTTGCAGTCAACTTTAGAACAGACTGTGTCATATCAAAATCAAACAAGTTTTAATATTATCATATGTTCTCCCGTTTTAGGATTAAATGATCAATAGAGATGTATTTGAAGGGAAAAGATAACTAGGTTCCATTCTTCTTTTACAGGGTTGTTGCCATTGATCAGCGTGGTTATGGAACTTCCGACACTCCCATTGGTGTCGCCAACTACTCTGTGAAAAAACTTGCTGGTGAGGATCATACAATTTTTGTATCGATAAAAAATCTAACCCCTGAACCAGGGGCGAATTACACACAGAGAGTTAGGACAAGTTACTCGTCCTAACTTAGGACTAGCCATACGTTTTTAATATCTCCTAGGACTAGTCCTAAGTTAGGACTTCTCCTAACTCTTTGTGAAGTCAACCCTAGGTTAAATACCGCAACAGTTATTTCAATCACAACTTGATGACAGATCACTCCATACACCTGGTTTTTGTAGGAGACCAAAACTGAATGGCTATATGTTCTTTATTTTTAATCTGCCGTAGCATTTTGCAAGTTTCATGACAAACCGATTGGTAGATCAGTATACCTGTGTTCTCTTTCAGCAAATGATATCATATTGCAGACTGGCATAGTTTATTTAGCATTAAAGACTACAGTGGATGGTTGAATAGGATTAAAACCTATCTGCCGCCACCAGTCACATTCGGTTTCTTTAGTGGTTAAGAAATCTCCTTTAGAATGAAGGGGAATAGGTTCCAATCCTACTTGTGAGAAGCCTGTATATATTTTTTTCTCTGCAGGATTTGGGGAAGCACTGAGAAAAATATCACACATTGGTGTGTGGGTTAAAACCCAGATATTATAAATTACTGTTAAGTTGTTCTTTATGATATGAATTAGAATCAGGATAACAAATTTGTTATGGTAAATACCATAATTACAAATTTTTTACCAATGTGCGTTAACCAAAGGAAGAATACTCATTACTTCTGAGTTTTTAGGGAAAAAACTCCACAGGCAACCTGAGTGGGAATCGAACCAGTTGTCTTAACCTTTAGACTACTGAGCGCAATTTCATGGTGCTAGCTTCAGCACAAAAAGGTAGCTAGACAAAACAAAATAATTCTAACCGGAAAAGGGTTACCTACCCAACTACCATGCTTTACATGTATGTACCGGTACAGTTTGTGCGACTTGTATCTGGGGACCAATTTTCAAAGACCTGCTTAGCTGAAAGTATTGCTAAAGATAAACTTCTGCTAAGAGAAAACAAGCAGAAGGATACCAGTCACAAATGGTACACATGACATTGTGTTTAGGCTGGTAACCTAAATCTGGTAAGCTTAATTGTTTTTGTGCTGAGCTCCTTTTCGTGCTGAAGCATCTCCATAAAATGATTCTGCTTAGCTGAAAATGTGTAAGCAGTATTTGCCATTTAAGCAGCTCTTGGAAATTGGGCCCTGGTGATAGTATTAAAATAAATTCAAAGTAATGTTCTACAGCTCTTTTTATTGTATTTTATTGTTATTGTTATTAAAGAAGCTGGAATTGCTAAGTGATTTTGTATGGGTTTATTTTTTCAGCTGATATCAATGACGTTGTGGCTAGTTTGGGTTATAGTTCGTGCATCCTGGTTGCCCATGACTGGGGCGGTGCTGTAGCCTGGCAAGTAGCAGACTCGTATCCTGATACTGTGGACAAGTTGATCGTGATGAATATACCACATCCTCGATGCATGATGGATCACATGTTAGCCGGCTATTGGCAACAGATTCTGGCTTCTTGGTAAGTGTCCTCTTGGTTTCGTGATGCCCCATATTATTCATAGTCCTCATCAGTTTCCACAAGTATGTCAGGCTGAGTGGTCTGGCTCATCAAATCCATGTCTGGGCCACTTTACTGGTAAGCAAATTTTTATACTAACTAATTGCAGCAACAATTTGCTAAAGCATAAGCTTATTACAAGGGTTCGCAAGAAAATTAGGTGACCAGCTTCCCCTTTCACCATCAATGTTATGTCGGTCATTTTTATACAGTAAGCACTCGAGGTCAGTGAGCCTTTTTCTGTGCTTACACTCAGTAAGCAGTGCTATGCAAAAAGGTAACTTGCGCAGTATCGTCTGTTAAGCAGCTCGATGAAATTGGGTCCTAGTGGCTGAGTCTTCCAAGGATGGTTTTTAAAGGCAGTGGACACTATTGGTAATTACTCAAATACTTTTTAGCATAAAACCTTTCTTGGTGACGAGTAATGGGGAGAGGTTGATGGTATAAAGTGCCATAGTTTTCGAGAAAGAAGTAATTTTCCACAAACTTGATTTCGAGACCTCAGATTTAGAGCTTGAGGTCTCGAAATCAACAATCTAAACGCACACAACTTCATGTGACATGGGTGTTTTTTTCTTTCATTATTATCTCGCAAGTTCGATGACCGATTGAGCTCAAATTTTCACAGGTTTGTAATTTTATGCACATGTTGAGATACACCAACTGTGGAGGCTAGTCTTTGACAATTACCAATAGTGTCCACTGCCTTTAATCCAGTGTGACATTTGTGTCAATAAGCTTGATACTTAAAGGCAGTGGACACTATTGGTAATTACTTAAAATAATTTATTTCATAAAACCTTTTTTGATTATGAGTAATGGGGAGAGGTTGATAGTATAAAACAATGTGAGAAACAGCTCCCTCTGAAGTGACGTAGTTTTCGAGAAAGAATTAATTTTCCATGAATTTGATTTCGAGACCTCAGATTTAGAATTTGAGGTCGCGAAATCAAACATCTGAAAGCACACAACTTTGTGTGACCATGGTGCGACAAGGGTGTTTTTTCTTATCTCGCAACTTCGACGACCGATTGAGCTCAAATTTTCACAGGTTTGTTATTTTATGCATATGTTGAGATACACAAACTGTGGAGACTATAGTCTTTGACAATTACCAATAGTGTCCAGTGTCTTTAAATGCTTTTCGTCAGTAAATCATATGGATACCTGCAAGGGTAGAGATTGTTGATGTGAATGATGATCAACCTGTGTGCTTATCTGGCTGCTGGTTTTGCATACTCCAAAGGAGTTGAAATGGTTGTTTCAGAAAAATATAGGGGCCCAATGAGAAGGGGTAATAATCAGTTGCTTTGCATGGCATACATGTACAACGCTTGTTTTGATACCTTTTGTAGATCATTTATTTTTGCCATGAAATGAATCCATACTCGCTTTAAATAAAGATGTATGCAATATAGTTTACCTGTAGAAGTTACAGTTTTATTAATAGTCATAAGGTTTTTGAGACAAAAGTTAAAAATCACACAGCAATGTTTCAGGAGAGTCGTGGAAACTCATTAAAAAAATACAGCACCTCAGCAAAGATACCTTAAGAGAAGTGGCATGTGTTTTGTGTCGTACAAACAGTACCCAGACCCTTTTAACAAAGTGGCTGCAACCCTCAGACGCGCACAAAGTACAATGTACATGTACCAGCCTTTAGAAGTGATCAAACTAAATTATAAATGTGGAATGGCCTTCCCATTGATTCTAACCTTTGTGTAATAAATCCTGAAGAATTTATGTTGGCAACAGGTTTCTGAAGAGTACCAGCATTTGTGTTTTCAGTAAAAAAATAATTGTCAAACTTTTCTGTGAAATTTTACAATAATGGGTGATTGTGTTAAATTGTATTAAGTTGGATTTGAGGCATTGCATAGTAGGGTATCAATGTATATTTGGTTTGTGGTAATACCGAGTGCATAAATGTACTTGCCGAGTGTAATGATTACATTACAGTTGCCAATTCTGCAATGTTTTTTATTGTTGTAAATTTGGTGATGAGAAACGTTTAGGATGCAAAAATGCCTCATTTGTGTTTTTATTTAGTCAAAATGTATTCAAACATCACAGCATTTTAAACACAAATTTACCCTTTCCAGCACCTTTTACCTGACAGATAAAAGCTAAGAATTTGTTGATTCCCATGCTCTATACTTTTTCAGTAACTCATCGTTAATAGAATCTGTGGAAATTTCAAATTTAAAGTTTTCGAGAAAGCAACAATAAAGAGTTTTGTTTTGTCACAGATTTTGTGCACATTTATATTAGGTTGGTTGCAGCATGGAGCAATACAAAGGAATTGCTCCATGGTTGCAGCAATCAAGCAAGCAATGTTATTGTGAGGGCTCTTAAATTTCTTTTTTAGTTTGGACATTATTCTAGATGGAAACATCACTCAGTACTGCACAATTTCTTTGCAAAAGCAAAAGTTGGGTGAGGCACCAGTCGCAATTTAAACTTTAGGGAATGTTGGCTGGTAACCTGTTTCTGGTAAGCAAGATAATTATGTGGGTTTTTTTTTTGGTTTTTTCAGGTACATTTTCTTCTTCCAGCTACCTTTCTTGCCAGAGTTAAATTGCAAGATAGAGGATTATGGAATAATAAAGGGAACTTTCTTGTCGAGAGAAATGGGCCTTAAAAACAGAGAGAATATGACTGCTGACGACATCGAGGCGTTCAAGTATTCCACTAGTCACAAAGGTAAAAAACAGATCTCAGATTTGCAAAAACCATATTGAATAATATTGGATTTGAGCCATTGCATAGTGGGGTATCAATGTATACTTGGTTTGTGGTAACACCAAGTGCATAAATGTACTTGCCGAGTGTAATGATTATGTTAAAGCTCTCAAAAGTACATTATCTACTCAGCAAGTTGATATAAACATGGTGTTACCACAAACCAAATATACATTTGAATAACAGTTGCTAGATCAATATTCAGCCAGGGATGTGATATTCAAACACTTGCACCTTGTAAAGTGTGTAATTTTGTTTCCTTCACACACAAACTTTTCTAAAAGGTTTCTATAAGGTTTTCAGATTTGCACAGTCTGTAAGAAACAAATTGATGGAATAGAAATTCAATCATTAAAGGACCTGGGTACTTTTTGTAACGCAAAACACAATGTCCACAGACAGACCCTAAACTAAACAGTTTGGAGGTAATGACGGTAGAAAGCTTCTCTCAAAATATTACTTGCTGAGGTGCTGTAGTTTTTTAGAAATTACTAAGGGAAGCCTTCTACCATCATTATCTTCAAACTGAGTAAGTCTGTGGAAATTGTGTTTTGTGTTACAAAGGTAGCTTGTACCTGCATATCAACCCCTTTCATCCATTGACACAGTTTTACACAAACTAAAAGGTCAAAGGTCATTTGTGGAACTTGATATTTAATAGCTTTGGTTGTTGCTATAACCGGAGTTCTAAAAAAGTCCTATTTATCAATGTTGTCACTGCAGCCAACAGCCATAGCCAAAGTGATTTAATTCTGACGCAGCCTTGGATACTGGCATACTGTTGTGTTCTTGGTTTTGTTGAAGTGCACCCTCAATTGTTATACTTGCTAGATTGGGGGTATGTGGGTTTTACACCTACTTGGATGCTGAGTTTACATGCTGAAAGCCAACTACTATCCTGTGTGTTCTTTGTTTCACTATACACTACACATATTGCACAATACCATTCTTTTCCACCTGTCACACTAAATCAGAATTTCATGCTGAAAAGTATGACTTCCCATCTATAGACGGGATTTGTAATTTTTAGCAGCGAAAGAAAACATTGATCAGGGCCCGGTTTCATAAAACCTGTAAGCAATTTTTTTTTTCTAAGCACAGAAAAATTGGTTACAGCCAAAACTCCATAAAGTTAACATAGTCGCAACTGGTGCCCCACTTAGCTTAGCAGTATTTTCTGCTTAACAGCTTTATGAAATTTAGGCCCTGGAGTGCTGGTGTGGCAGTTTCAGTCTTCCGCCGTGTTCAGTTTTCCGGGTGACACTGACGTAGCCGGACAATTCAGCACGTTGTTCGACTGGTTTTAGCTTGCTAGCGAGTACTGTAGTTCTCTCAGTGACCCAAATTGTTTCTATTACGATTCTTTTCTGTTTAGTCACAATGTGCGTCTTGCATTATTGGTGTGTTTTAATGCTACACGTGGACCTGAGAAAGAAGATAAACTAATACTATTATTTCACTATTTGTTTATTCCTCTTCACATTTTTTAACCAAATAATTCACGTGTCTTTATGTTTATGATTCTGAGAACAACGGATTTTTCACGAAAAGTCTAATGATGTACAATTCAGGAGCGGTATGCGGTAGCCCCGTGTGTTAATCTCTTTTGAGTAGTGTTGGTTCTGAGATTTACACACGGTGCTATCGCAAACCTCACCTGATTATACTCTCACCATGCAAACGTTTCAAATCCTACTTACAGGCCTTGAACTTCGTTCTTGAAGGGGCAAAGCAATTTTCTTTCCTTTGGTAAGGGGCATGCTATGGGGAAACAAATTAAAATTTGTATTGGAACTTTTTAAAGGGCACCACAGCAAAACCACAGGACACCATGTCAATTTCTGTTGGTGCTGTGGGTTATTTCAAGGCCTGTACTTGCATTCCCTTTGAAAGAAAGCAAATAACTGATTGAGTTGTAAAACTTGTTGTCACAAAGGTAACCTGACAGGAATGATCAACTACTACCGAGCTGCTCTGAGGTACCCATCGAAGATCAGGTCCACCATTACTACACCGACACTCATCGTATGGGGGGACCAGGACGCGGCTCTCAAGGTTAAGCTCTTGGAAGGTACCGATAAGTACGTGAGTGACCTGAAAGTGATGATTGTTCCTGGAGCCAGCCACTGGGTCCAGCAGGACGCCCCGGCTGTCGTCAATGGTCACATGAGGGATTTCCTGGGTTTGAATTAGGGTTGAAGTAAAAGTGATGGCTGGAGCTACCCAGGGTCTTAGTTGAATTGTAGATTTTTATTAAATGGTGCATAATAATCTTTATATTGATGAAATCGGAAGGTAAAATATATGATGGGTAAATGGTATTTGCATGCACCATAAGATAGTTGCAGGAAATTCTTTGTTATTGATAAAATGTTGCCGTACTGTTATCAAACTTAGTTACAGACTTAATCAGGGGCTATTTCCCAGACTAAAAATGGAAAGATAAATTTACAGAAGAGATTACATAATCTGACAATCCTTTTTTTTTTTTTTCAATATGGTCTGGTGGTCGTCCAAGAGTGTGGGGTTATCATGTTTCTTTATTTTACGTGTTTATTTCCCTTTTACTGTATATTGGAGGTTTTGAGGAAATAAATAAGTAAATAAATAAATAATATCTCATTTCCCTGCCCCATAGAATAGATAAGTTCGACCCACCATAGAAACAACCTAACAATGTCATCTGAACCCCTCAATCAACAAATGCCATACACATAAATAAATGCGCAATGTATCTTTCTTGTGATGGCAGCTTGTTTTCTGATGGATTTGAATGTGTGAAATGTGGTCATGATCAGTCAATGTATTTTTGGCCGGATGGTAATGAATTTGTCTATTTTATGAGGATGCTTTTGTTTGATATTTGGGGTGAATTATTGTTTTTTGTTTGCAAAAATCTGGCCAAATAGTTTTCTCAACAATGTTGTTTTACATTGACAAGGCCTATCAACAGCTCTCCATTGCTCGTTTACCAAGTAAGTTTTTAGGCTAAAGGTTATTTTGTAGTAATTACCAATAGTGTCCAGTGCCTTTAAATGAAATTGAATGCTTTTTTTTAAGGAGTTTTCAATTTCTTGCAATATAGAAAAACTGACGTTTACCACATTTTAGTCAGAAATTACCTGGAAAACCTGCAAGCAAAAACAACAAGTTCAACTTTATAGGTCAAGAGAGGGCGCTATGTAAGTTTTGTACTGATGATTCTCATGCTAGATTCATTTGTAATAATTGTGTCGAGGCTGTAATTAATGGTTTGTCTAAATGCCACTTGCAGCTTTGAAAGATCATAAAAGAAAATTTAACAATATTTTACTCGAGACGAGAGACAATTTAACTAAAAATGTTTTTTCAATATTTTTGTATTCCTCTTCAAATTTTGTTGACCAAATGATTACCAGTACTTGGCTTTCCTTATATAAATATTTTATTAAAGATGCTATGTCAGATTTTTGGCCCCAAACATTAAAAATAAAAAAATTTCAGTGAATGGTGTTTCTAAGAGTATCACCCGCTCTAACGAAAAAAAGTTTAACTTTTACTTTTAATGGAACCATGACAAAAATTTAAAACGTTTCTTATAAAACACATAAGAATTGGTCACGTGATATATTGCCGGGATCCCGACAAAAACTAATTTTGAGCACTTTATTACACTGCTACTAATAATTGGCGGACCTTTTCGAGCAATGGCTCAAATGAAAGCTTGTAACTTGCTCGACCCCCATCAAAATACGTATTGAATTTTAAATAACAATGTTGGGGTCAAATCGGCCAAAATCTGACATGGTATCTTTAACATGATATTAATTACAATTATCTCTTCAAATTGCTAAATTTCAGTACGTGGTTTACTTGTGTGAGATAGAAAGTATGTAGTGCCAATACTAAAAAAAAGCTGTTTAACAGCAAATATGATTTGTCTAATAAATTTCATTGAAAAGCAAGCTCTCAAAAACTAATGCGCCTCTAAAGTCCTTCTTTCGTTTCAGGCATTTTGTTTATTATTGTTTATTGTTTTTTGTTTTTTGTTTTTTACCACCGAAGAATGTTTTAATATCAGTGTTGTGTCTAAGCTTATTGTTTGTGAAAAACGGGGAGTTTTTTGTTTCTGGAAATAACATATGACTGGGATTTTAGTTTACCGAACATCCTTAAAATATTTGTGTCCACTTCCTTCCCCCTTCTCAATCAATCAAACAATCAATCAATCAGTCTATCAATATACCATTTATTTCCACGTTCACATGGAGGCATCACCCTAAAAGCCGAGACTTGTGGTGTATGTGCCAGTTACAACAATACAAAACAAAACAGGATAACAGCACTAAATAGACGAATGAATAAAATTAATACTTACTGTTACGGTAGATATAAAGGTTTAACGCTGGAGCAGAACATGCGGGTAAACAAAGGGACTAATAATTAAACAAACGAACAATACGAATTAGAAAATATAGATGAATTAGTAAGTAAGTAACGGCTAAGCCAGTGGCATTTTTTATGTGAGAACATTATTCCCTAGTCTCAGATTTAGTGAAAACAATTGCCAGATTAAAAACAACTGTTCGCTATTTAGGTGGAATGTTCTCAGTTTGATTTTTATGAAGTGGCACCGAAAACCCAAAGCAACAGTTTAAAAACATTTAAAGACTAAAATAAGGCCCAAAGGCTTTCAGGGTGGTTCATATTAATTAGGTTCATCGATCCTTCTCCCTGCCTTTCAACTCTGTGCACCATATTCCCGGACCAAGGCCTTGCATGTGGTTTGGTTTTATGTCCATACCTGACTACGTGGGTTTTCCTTGGGCATTCCCATCAACGTCTAAAACTAAGAATTCTTCTTTTTCTTCTTTAAAAAAAAAGGTTGTGCGCGTGTGTTTGTGAGTTGTTTCAATTAGCATGCTTTTGCTGACTACGTGTTTAATTCAGCTTCAGACAATGGTGCTCTTATACTGTATCGATAATAATCAAACATTAATATATGGTGGCTTTAAAGGGACATCGCAAATATATATTGACGCCAATATTGACGCCAATATTCACGACTTGGCCCAAAGTCGCAAATATTGACGCCAATATTGACGCCAATATTCACGACATGGGCCCTATGTCGCAAATATTGACGCCAATATTGACGCCAATATTCACAACATGGGTCAAATGTCGCAAATATTGACGCCAATATTGACGCCAATATTCACGACATGGGCCCTATGTCGCAAATATTGACGCCAATATTGACGGCAATATTCACGACATGGGCCCTATGTCGCAAATATTGACGCCAATATTGACGCCAATATTCACGACATGGGCTACACGTCGCAAATATTTACGCCAATATTGACGCCAATATTCACGACATAGCCCAAGTCGCAAACCCACTCAGGCGTGAATTTTTTTTAAAGCAACTTGGGGAGTCTGTTTCCCACACAGTCTGGCACCCAGACCCACCGATCTCTGGCTGTACTTTCCTACGCATGGCGCGGCGCAGCACGAGTAGTCCTTGTTGTATGTGTTGCAAGTCAACAATGATGGGGGGGGGGGGTGGCAGGGTAAATGAAAGTAATGATACTGGGCTTTAATAAGAAATACAATTATATTTTCCCGATTTTCAGTCTCCATTTTTGTTAGTCGAACTTACATCCTGGCAGTCGTCAGTGCACGCAAATCACAATGCTGAACGATATTATTGTCAGAGCGCGCGAGCGAGATCGGGACCAGTGCGCCAGACTATTTTCTTGCCCACCCAGCTACCTAGGTTGCTAAAAAAACAATGAATATTCACGCCTCAGCGGGTTTGCGACTTGGGGCCCATGTCGTGAATATTGGCGTCAATATTTGCGACTTTGGGCCAAGTCGTGAATATTGGCGTCAATATTGGCGTCAATATTTGCAACTTGGGGTAAAAGTCGCAAATATTGGCGTCAATATTGGCGTCCATTTGCGATGTCCCTTTAACGCCACCATATTAATATAAAGTGTACGAGCAAATTGTTAATAACTTTGATATAACAGTGGTTATAAAACTTGATCTTGATGTTTCATGCATTGTTTTAAACTGACCTTTTTTTATACAGAGAACATAGGATTATCTGTTGCATGCAAACAGCCTACCACCCAAAATATTATTCAAATCCTGAACATTTTGTTGTTTACGCTTTGGTGAAGGAGCAATATGCCTGTAGGCTCTAATGAACAAGTCATGATTTACATCCATGCTCTCCTGCACAGTCTATAAACTAATGTTAGTGTTATTATCTTCCTTGTCCTTGCTCTTTTATAGCTGAGGGGGATTGCCAGCATGATTTGTTGGGCTTCCAATTGTTACGCCAGAATGACGTTACCAATGACAACGCAACGCTCAGGAACAATAGGGACTTCACACGCACACACGAGTCACTGCCCGGCTGTGTGATGTCGCCACGTTGTGTTGTTCTCTTTATTCTTCGAAAGTGAAACGCTTGACTTCACACGGTTTTGTGAAGTTTACTCAGCGGCTCATGTCCTTCAGGTGTAGTGGGCTATCTATATTCACCACCCGTAAAAAACAAACAGGATCAAAAGGGGAAACATTCTTGGGCTCCCTTTGGACGCCCATTCTTCAGTTGTATTGCTCTGTCTTCGTGTTTACTGCAGAGACCCCTTTTCCTACCGTTTTGTTGTTGTTAACCAATTTACGAATACCGAGTTCTGTTGGAGTTTAGTGAAGCATGGCAGACACTGCTGAAACCGGCAATAGTGCAAGTACTGAAGAGGTAAGCATGGTAAGTTGATCATTATGTTTATACATAAATTGTGTTGTATATTGTAGCCTGTAGCCTATGTTTACGGAAGGACCCATGGCGACGAGCAGTTAACAATAAAAAATGTAATTGCTACGTTCTTTTATAGGTAAATACTCAGTATTTTCCCCTCCTTAATGTTATTAGTTTTCTTTTGGTTGTGATAAGAAAAAAGTATTCAACACTGTCTTATCACCAGGCATTATAACAGAACTCAAATGTGGCAGAAAATGTATAGGCCTTTGACGAACCAGTTGCTGTTATCACAACTAACTGACTGGACGTAGGACCATGGATTACCACTAAAATTCAATTGTCAAATTCCGGTAAACAAGGAAAACAACAACGACACCAGGAATGACGATGTTTTGGCAAATATTTCCACAAAGAACCGACAATATCTCATCCATATCCCAGCCAGGTATCATGAACCGAAACTTTTAAGGATATAGCCCATAAGTTCGCATCTGTCACATTTGCAGGGTTTCCAAATGTCCCGAATAGAAACAAAATAGCTAGCGTATCGACCCTCGAATGTTTTTCATTTCTTACAAACAATTTACCCCCAAAAAAATCTTTCAAATAAATGTTATTATTACTTTTAAGTAATAATAACATTTATTGGAAAGATTTTTTGGAAAAGCATTTGCCACCCTCCCCAAACCGAACTTGGAAGAGATATAATTTTACTTCAAAATCAGTTTTTTTTAAACATTTCACCCATCAGACGGGTTCGAAATTCCTGTTGCCGGTATATTGGTCAAAGTTGGGTTATTGTTTGCTTTAGGCCCTAGGTGACCCCATGTTTGTTGCAGTCTTTGCTGGTTTTGCTCGACTAGTGGTCAATCTTCGGAAAACTTAATTCGTTTCGATAATTTAGTTTCAATAAAAACATTTGAAACACATGCTGTAAACACTTTTATATCTGTACCTTTTCACGGATTTTGAGCACTTTCATATTAAACAAATACCTTCATTATATCATGGATATTTAGGTGTTTTGATATTATAGCAAATCGGGAAACTGGGTGGGTTTTTATTTCGGAGCAGTTTTTCATACTCTGTCTTCAACTCTGTATGACCAATAGAACATTTTCGACTTGTAAACGTTTATTGTCTTTAAATCAATCACTTTGGCCTATCTTTAGGCCAAAGTGATTTATTGTCATTAAATCAATCACTTTGGCCTATCTTTATAAAGATATATAGGCCAAAGTGATTGATTTAAAGACAATAAACGTTTACACGTCGATGCTGATTTCAATTTTCCCGCCCGAAATTATTTTTATGCCACTTTTTATCCCTCAGTTTGTATTTGTCTTTTGTGTGAAGACAACCACCTGCACATTCAGTTGGCCGGAAACTCCAGGGAAAACCAAGCCTGTAAATTACAACACCTACATCGTCAATATCCACCCTCAAAGTGAGAGGGAAATCATTTTTTAACACCAGTATCTTTTGGGACAGCTGTTTTTTTTTATGCCTTTTGCAGCAAAATGTTCTATGTTGAAGTTGACAGAGGATAGTTTTTTTTTTCCTTCTTAACTTGTTAAAATAAATATGTAGGCCTTACGATAATGAATTTGATATGTTTATGCGGTTAAATATTATTGACAAGTTTTCAATACCCAATGTAAGTTCGTCACATTAACAATGCTAACAACACTCTTGGTAAGAGATTTCATAAGAAGAACACATTCAGCTGGGGAAAAAAAACATGAGGGGAACTAAGAGTACAAGTTCATATTCCTCTTAGAAGACGTTAGTAGCCTATGATTGTAGGATGGATTCAAACAATCACCTGGACAAGTAGTTCCAAATAGATGCTGATATTTCTATGTGGGATAAGTGGGTTAAATTACTGCTGCTGCGCCCAAGAACCGTTTTACACTTTTAAAAATTATTCTCAGTGTAGTTCTCTCATATTACCTCATTCATTGGACTATACTCCTGTTAACATTTGAATTACTTTCAGCTGCACAAACTCACTGATCGTAACAGAAAGTCATCCCGCCCGTCCCATTGGTAGATCCAAAACATTCACGATCCTTTTTTATTATACAAATTAGAAACCATGCATAAAGTACAACTGAAGCCTTGAAATATCATTAAGTGTCCTGAGCTGGGTGATGATTCTGTGATCTGCTGTGTCATTTGATCGTGGCATCCCTTATTTTTATTTTTTTTGTCTATGGTAAACTGTTGCTCCTCGTGCTACCAGTCAGTGTTCCCTTCATTTACAGTAAAAATGCCACTCATTTTCGAGACAAGGTCATTAATGGTTGTCACAGATGAGCTCAGAGAAGCAACGCACTAGTTTCCAACTATACTGCGTCAACATTTTAATCTCGTCAAAGTTTGCGTTAGTCTTTACACATGTGTCTTTCTTATGTTTAGCCCATTGAGGAGATCTGCACCGTTTCACACTTCAATGATAATCGATATTAAAATCGATATCAGTTTGAAGACAACACTGATTACTTCTCAGATAAACTCTTCCTGATCAATATCGTTTCCAAGTCATTACTTCTTGGTTGTTGCTGTTGGGATCAATTTTTTGCTCCGTGGCCTTTGGAAACGTTGACATCCCCAATGACACAATAAAACGTAACAATCAAAAGCTATATTCAGGGCATGTGAGGAAAGGGGCCCACCTCACTTAAAAATAAAGAAGTTTTGATAAATGTTTTGTTTTGTTATTCATTTATTTATTTTAAACCCTTTTTAATGCGTTACTTCTGTATAACAGATATTAAATTGGCATCCGGGATACATAGTTTGTATTTTTGTTTACTCATCAATACACACCAATGTTAAGGTAGGCCTTCTGCACATGTCGTAATTGAACAGTACAGTCAATATGGGGGGGGGTGATGACTGGATGATTTCCATCAATATTGTAACCCGGGTAACGATTTGTCAAAAATAGGTAACCAGAAAAACGCGGGTCTGGCGAGGTAGCGATTTGTATCAATAGCTGTGTCTTAGTTTAGAAATATTTGTACGGTTTCGATGAGAAAGACATCAAAACGGTCACGTTTCCCGGTCCCAGAGTGACCAATGTTTACACGCACAAAGTGTTCCGTTTTTATGACAACGCAAATGGTTTTTTTTTATTTTGAAAAGTTTTCATTCGCGCGTTTTATTTTGTTCCCAAGTCGTGAAAGACCGGAAGTGACGTTACGGCACATGTTGAGGAAAACATGAGAACTTTGTTGTTTAGTGTACGACCATGGTACGACATAGGCCTACACGTCCTCACACCGACGTAAAATAATGACGCACACGATATAGTGAACCACTTGATGATTATTATTAGAACCTGTAAGCAATAAACTCCAAACTGAAGTTGTTTGCAATTGCCTGTGTATTTTATAGGTCACAAAGTCCATCATTTTTATCACCTCTCTCCAAACACAGAACAGAGGAGCGGTGGTTACGACAGAGGAGTATATCACCACCGGTAACGGGACAATAACACCCGAGAATCTACCCACGAGTAATGGTGGTGGCTCGGCCAAAGGGAGGGGTAGATCGGCACTTGATTCGGCGGCTAACGGCGCTCTGTCGAGAGCCCACATGTCTTTGACGGAGATTGAGAATGGGGACCGAAGAACCCCCGTCTCTGGGGTTGATGGAGAGTCATCAAGACCGGGGTCCCAAACCCTGTCTGAGGACGAGAGGTACGGTACACCAGTGATTAAAGTCCTCGAAGGAAATGAGGATGACGGCTCGGATAGTGGTTGGGACACTGATTTGGAAATAGAAGGTGGGTGCATTTTTTGTGATTCCTTTTCTAGACTTCACAATGGAATTAATTCACTAAGTTTACTATAATGATGAACCTCTAGCCGGTAGCCCAACTACACTTGTGTCGCTAAAGTGTTACTCACTCGCACGGGACTAAATTTGAACCATGGAGACTGGCTAAGAGTTGAATTGAAACCCCTATTGCACACTTGATTAATTGTGAATACTTTACCCCATTTTGTTTGAGGTTTTGTAGTACTTTTTACCCAATTCAAAAAGCTTTTTAAGAAGTCAACTTATGACAAACGTATTTAGCCAAGATGTTGTTGTCCTATCAAGTAAAAAGAGCAATTTACTCCTTAACAAATTTAAGTGGTATTAACAAAAGACAATTTATATTTACCATTAATACAACTTTACACTGATACCTTTGGTATCTCACAGAAAAGTAGAAGTTAAAAGTTTAAATTTGTTTAATCCATAATTTTGCTCAATACATCTACCTAATCTGAAGAAGTTAACTTTTAATCACACAATTTATTTTTCAAAGATGACTTTGTGTATGCCGTCTTGTTTGGACACAAACATCATGCTGTATCAAATATCTCAATATCTCATTAGTGGATGTCTTTATAGGTGGATCCAGGACCTTATTTTTAACACTATTTTATGTGATGAACCTTGATTCAAACCATGGAGATGTTCATACTGTACTGAACATTCAAGATCAAATTTATGCATTTCACATAGCCCTCAAAGAGTCAAAATTATATTTTACTACATGACAAACGAGCAGTCTATCTATCAGACGCAGATTTGTAATGGCATAGCAAAAAGCCATATTATTGTGTGTAAAAGAATAGGTCAATTTACTATCAAGTTTATTTTAATTTCCTGTTGTCTCCACCATGTCTCCACCAAATGAGGTTTGTCATTCAATGCACCACCATCTACTCCTAAGTCCTAACCATTTCCCCCATTCAGTGCCTCACTATACAACCGATACAACAAAGCTGTGATGAAATAGCTTGTATTGTTGTGTTGCATAGAGAGCAGCAATTGTATTCAACTCCTTCAACCTACAGGTGGATTGAGTTACATGGAGGTTGGAAGGGTGGGCAGTGAATGGCCAGATTTAACCATCACACTGTGCTGTAACTACACATGAGTTCAACCATGGTTCAAATAGCCCCATGGTTCAACCAAACCATCACATTATTTATCTCCATAGTTTACACAAAATGTACATGTATTATGCATTTTTAAAATGCCTTTACTTTCATGGTGAAATAAATCCTAGAAAAATAGTGTATAGATTTATGAAATTTGTTCTAATAATCAAATAAATTTGCTACTTTTTAAAGATTGGATTTGGACGTGAATAACTAAAAGAATGCTTTTAAAATGTCTTGTTGGTCTGACCTTGTTTTGTTGTGGGGTTACTGGCAAGTGCTTTTACTGGACTCTGGTCAGAGATAGTGGTCTTCTGGGTGCTTTAAACCATGCATGCAGAAGGACTGCTGTCTTTCATTTTGCAGCTATGGAGTTCCTGGGTCAACTGAGGAAGACCTTGTTCAGAACAATTTAAATCACGACTTAAAACCCATCTCTTTAATCACAGAAGCGCTTAGAGACTTTATTTTGTATTATGCGCTATATAAGAACTGTTTATTATTATTATTATTATTATTATTATTATTATTATTACAGTGTGCTTCAGCCACACATAACACAAGTTGGACCCCACAGTTTTGCGAAAAACCTGGGGACAACCCTGCAATTATTTATGAAAGAAATCTCATTTTTGCATGTTGTGGTCATTTATGATCTTGAATTAATAACTTAATGATAAAAATGTCTCACGCATTTTTAGTACAATATTCAGAATTTCGAAATGGGTAATTTTGGGGGGAAGAATAATAAGATGATGCTCCCCCAAGTTGGGTAAAATAAACCACAAACACTAAAACAAATTACTAGATTTTAAAAAGTATGGAATTCCTGCAAAAACATTTTACACAGCAACAGAAGACACACGTTTATGAGATAATCCTTTAATAAAAAAGTATGCACGTGACAAGTTTTGTTCAGCTGTTATTTTACAATTTGTAGTGCATAACTGCAAGCTTAATTTATACACAGCTCAATTGAACAAAAAATTATAAAATCATTGCCATATGGTGACAAATAATTGTTTCAGGCATATTATAACTTGGTGTTTTATTATATTTTTCTTTGGCTCTGATAGAAGATTCCAAGGAGACCTATGATGCTACAGGGAAACGAGCATACATCCAGGCCTGCAAGGAGATTGGGGTCGTTCCAGTCTCACATTTTCTACGTCACATAACCACCAACAGAATCGTTATGAAGCACCATGGGCTGGGCCCACAAGGGGCAAAGGCAATCGCTATACCATTAGTTGTAAGTATTTCGCTACCACATAGATAGTTTCTCTTTTCTGTTTTATTTATTTAGCAATTACAAAAAGAAAAGTTAAGAGATTAAAAAAAAACATTTATTGAATCAAGTCTGAATTCTCTCTGATACCAGGTACCATTCATGAGAATAAAAAAAAAACATTTGAAAACTCCCAAATCAGTAATTCTTGGTAATAGCTTGAATCATTTATCAATCTTCTGACGTACAATCTATGTTGGATTTTTTGTGTTTCAAATAAGTAAAGTTTACAAAAATTAGTGCAACACAAATAACATTTCTAATATATTTGTCAATAATATTATGACTGTCATGAATTAATTGACATACACATTCTGTGTGTAATGACTGGTTAAATATTACATTTTGAAAATTTTCTTCAGATAATTTTATGTTCCAGAGTTCTGATAATTTTTGTTATCATAAAAACAGAGATAGACACAACTGGACATGGATTATTATACAACTAATAATCGTTGGGTGTTGTTTTTAGAAAACAAAATCTGCAATTCTTACAAATAGGTTTCCCAGAACTAATTTAACCATGACTACTTCTGTGGTGTGTGTGTGTTTTTTCTTCTTCTATTTTTGCAAGGGAACCAAAACATGTACTTGTACTTTGTCACGAGTAACATTATTTACATTTCTTGTAATTCAGACAAATACAACTGTCCTGACGCTTGACTTAGAAGATAACTGGATTGAAGGAACAGGGGCGGCATACATAGCAGATATGCTGAAAGAAAACTGCTACATAAGTGAATTGGTGAGTGATTTTACCAAATACAAAAACTTCTTTTCCGTTTTTTAATTAGTTAACTACTTTAAAACTGTCTTTTAAATGAGGCAAGGTCACAAACATTGGAAAAAAACCCAAAACTTCTATTATTTTGCTAAATCTGCTTCACTGTTGGATGAACTTTCAGACAGTTCAGATGTTCTCAGACAGTTTCGGTCTATCTTTAGTCTATTTGGTGTTAATGGTTGCAAAAAATAATTGCTCCAGTTTAACTTTGTTGGTTTTTCGTTTATTAAAAAGGTACAACTTGGAAATTGTATTTCTATTCACATTATCCTTTATAGTATGCAATTTAGAACAAACAATAATGTAATTTCTAATTGTTTTTTTTTGTCTTAGAATTTGGCTGGCAACAAGATCCGATCCAAGGGAGCCATAGTTACAGGAGAAATGCTGTTTGATAACACAAGTATAAAAAAAATAAACGTTGCAGGTCAGTTTTCTTAAACTGTGACACTCTTAAGACGAGGAAGGGTTGGTTTAGTCACTAGTCGGGCAAAAAGTGATATTCCATTGGGGTCATTTAGAATAGTCTATTTATATTATGTTGTTTTATGTTGATTTTTTTTCTTCTCAAAATTGTTGGTGGGTTATAAGTAATAACTGAAAATCAAAAATTCAGTTTTCACTAAAGAAGAAAAAATACCGTGCTAGCCACGATACAGTTCAGATTATAAGCTATAAGTTGTTTTGGAACAGCCACTGAAAACTACTGATGTTTAAACAATGTATCTGAAATGTCTGCTCCTTTTGAGGCACTACTTTTTTCTTCAGTGAATATTATTGAAGCCATTCATGTTTAAAATATAAATTTTGGTTAGTTTTGTTGATCAAAACATCGTACTTCTTCTGAATGGTCCCTTAGTGTTGACTGAACTTTGATGACAGAAATGGTTTTTCTTTGACGGTCTTTAGGGTAAATTATTTTGGAAAGTTGGATGGCTATATTCACTGTGATACAAATGTAAATTAACATTTTTATTTCTTTTTAGGGAATGACTTCAAAGATAGAGATGCCCAACCCTTTGCAGATGCTATGAAGGTAAGCCAGTGAAGAATCTTGACTGAAATCATGATGGTCACGTGGTCCGACTGCAGGACTTGCAATCACAAAGTTGTGGGTTCGAATCCAGCTAAGCTAACTCCTTATTTCACAATGACACCAATGCTTGTATAAAGAGTTTGGCTGTTGTCACCTTGATATTTACATCCCCTTGTGGGAGATTTGCCGAGTTCCCATTATTCGAAATAATCATACAAACAAACAAATATCGCAAACTTTCCTTTAAGAGAACCATTATCCTAAAAACAAGGGCTTGCAATCAAGTTTGTTTATGGTTGTGGAATTTTTTATATAAATAATAATAAAGGTTACAACTGTTTTTATACAATGTCAGGATTTTATTAATGTTTCAAGGTATGTTTTGATTGTAATACATTTGCTTTTGTCTTCCCAGAGCAACTACAGAATCAAAGAGTTGAATCTAAGTCATAATGAGTTTGCAGAAGCTGGTGGTGAAATCCTAGGGTTAGGAATCGGTAAGAGAGAAGAATTTGATGTTATATCTTTTAGAAAGAACACAAGCGTCCAATTACATGGCTCTTTCTACGGTGGAATTCTGTGACTTTTTATAAAGTGCGCATGCACACAATAACAATGCTCCTTCCCATTCTGTGAAATATAATGTCAGTGTTAAACAGTATTTTTATGCTGTCATAAGTTCCGAAGCAACACCATTGTTCAATTTTTTTACCAAGGGCTTCTGGTGATAGTTGGCACCCTGGCTTAGAATGTGTGTGGATCCCACAACAACAAAATTCACATTTAAAATAAAAATCTTAGGTAGATTAATTGATAAACGCACCAATACATATATAACAACAACCGAAAGGAATTCCGTCAGGTGCTATATTCATGCTCTGTTTGCTAAATTTTGAGAGATTTCAGATGGGATTTTTTCCATAGTGGAGGATTGATATTTACTTCTTTCATTGTATGACAGTTTCTTTCTTCAATTGTGTATTTAAGATCAATGAAATACCTAACAAGCAAATGTACCCATGAAAACTATAAAAACGAACGGCACTGTTAGTGTGGTGGTTAACAAAATATCCTATGCTATTATGCAACATGTGATTTGGTTAATGATTAACTTGAGACTGCATTCACTATCATCTGCCCTCTGCACCTAGTGATGTTCATTCGATTGAGATTACAGGCATTAGATTGAATTGAGTAATCTCATCCAAGGGCCTATTGACATTAATATTGATATCGATATCAGACCTATATGCAGACTGTGTTCTCGCTCTGATGATTTATTTGTTATCATGAAACGCACCCAGGTCCTTGACAAAACTGACCCCACATGACAACAATTGAAAGCTATGTAGTGCGGGATCTTGAACAAACTTTGCTAAGCTTACAGCATGTATTCAAAAATTGCTTAGCATTTCACCATCTTGCTTAAAAGATTTATGGCCTGTTTACTTAAAGGAACACGTTGCCTTGGATCGGTCGAGTTGGTCTCTGAAAAGCATTTGTAACCGTTTGTTACGAAATGCATATGGGTGGAAAGATGTTGTAAAAGTAGAGTACAATGATCCACACAACTATGCCTCGAAATTGCGCGGTTTTCCTTTTACCTCGTCGACTAACACAATCAGCCATATATGGGAGTCAACTTTTTGACTCCCATAAATGTCCGACCATGTTAGTTCGCAAAGTAAAAGGAAAACCACGCAATTTCGAGGCATTGTTGTGTGGACATTGTATTCTACTTTTAAAACATCTTTCTAACCATATGCATTTTATAACAAACAGTTACAAATGCTTTTTATAGACCAACTCGTCCGATCCAAGGCAACGTGTTCCTTTAACTTGTTTTTGGAAGAATACATTTTTCTAAAAAGTTCTGTTTGTCAAACTTGAAGATTTGCTGCTTATTATTATTGCAATATTGTGTTTCACCATTGAGAATAAACAGTTAAAAAAAAATACAGTTAATAGCTTTTGAACTAACTTTCTAGAAATTGTAAAAAAATACAATTATATTTTCTATTCTTTAGTACTAAAATCATAAAACATTCATTGTTTTGTTTCAAAAGTTAATTAATTTATTTGTTTGACTTGCCATCATCAGGCAAACTCATGAGTCAACTGATTTGAAAATTAAACAGGTAGGTTTATTAAAGTGGGTTGTCCCTCTAAATCATTCTTTGTCCCATCTATCAGACTCTCTGCATTAGTGATGATAAATCAATTAATTGATTTGATGTGATTATTATTAAATACAGCTGCAACAGAATCCATCAGTGATCTGGATCTCAGCTGGAATCATCTCAGGAGGAATGGTGCAATATCAGTGTGCAGAGGACTAGCAGTAAGTCTACTCACAATTCATTCACATCAAAGTAGAATACAGACAAAATTGACACTTCTGTGGCCCATAACTTACAGGGTCATAAACTGAGATGCATAATACGGAATAGAAAACCCTTATACATGTTTTTATATTCCACAAGATAGGGCAGATTTATCCATCACAGTACACTTGCAACTCAAAAAAATTATTGACACAACCAAAACATTTTTTTAAGATTTGAAACCCGTATGGCTGATGTTTTTTCCTTGCAAAGGTTTACCCTGTAGTTTTGAGGACTACTAAAAAAAACTTGTAATGTATTGAAACTTTAAGTATTGTATGATTATTTTTCGTCCTCTGGTGTGTAACTGTCTTTTTAAAACATTGCTCTGTACTTGATATTTTAGGAAAATATGTCGATTAAGAACTTGAACGTGTCGTGGAATGGTTTCGGGAACGAGGGCTCACTAGCCATGGCTGAAGCGCTGAAATTCAACAGTACCGTACAATGGTTAGATATGAGCAATAACCGCATCATGGATGAGGGGGCGCTCTTGTTGTCTAAAGGCCTGGAAGTCAATGACTCGCTCAAAGTGCTCAAGGTGAGATGGTTGTCTGGTTGTTGGTGTAGTGGTAGGCATTTAAATTTTCAGGTTGTTGGAGAGGAACTGTGAAATTTTCTGTTTTGTTTTAACATGTGGTTCTGAAAATACATCAACTTCTTTAATAAGGGGGAGTTTCAAGTCTTTCGTTGTTAGTCAAATACTCACGAAGTCTTGTCTTCTTTTCATGTATGTTTCAACACTCCAGAGTCATATGTATTGGATGAAGATAAACCTATATTGGTAGTAAAAAGACTATTAAAAACTAGTGTTGTATGAATTGGAATTTGTGGGTCTCCTCATCACAACTGAACTTCATATTTTGTCATATTTTCTTCTCATCTCCAGGTTCACGCCTAATCCTTAAAATATTCTCTTTACTTAAATAACATTAAGTTTAAAATTGTGTCGATCTAAAAGCTCTGTGATTTTTAAGTCATTCCAGTTCCCAATATCCAGAAACACCTGATTCTGAATTCCTTTCACAAATCACTGTTGCTTATTTCTATATCTGCAATTGAAATAAGCATTTTATAAACATGCTTGTGTTAAATATTACAACTTCATAATTGACAAAACAATATTTGATTTTCCCCTGTAGCTTGGACTGAATCCTATCACAGCAGCAGGAGCAATGGCTCTCTTACTAGCCATCAAGAACAACAACAACAGTGCATTGGAAGAGTTAGATCTCACTGTGAGTATCTCTGTATAATAACTCAAGGGTTCTCCCCAGGATTATACAAAACTGTGGGGCACTGGTTGAGCTAAATAATGTGCAAAAATCAAACAAGGTCCTCAGAATGTTTTTTACTTGGTATTTTTTTTAAACCCTTACTTTGCAGTGTAGGGCATTCTAAATGGTTGAATATGTATGATTCGTGTGAATTTGATCTGAAGTAAAAAAAAAAATAAAAAAAAAGTAAAAAAGTGTGTTCGTTTGTTTCCTGTGTGTTGCCCATAATACATAGCTTGTACTTGGGGTTCGAACCCTGAACTCCAATAATCACTTCTAACAGCTTAGTGAAAGGACAACAACATAGAGTGGGTTTAGGTCTTTGATTTTTAAGACTCCTTTTGGTAACTACATTCTCTGGATGCACATTGAAATGCCCAGTGCTTACCAGAGACTAGAAAAATAGATGGACTGCTAAACTCTTTGTGACAATTCTGTCTTTTTCAAGACACTTAAAATAATCTGATGACCTTTGGGGACATACAGCTGTGGTCTGGTATGTCTTGTAATTGTAATACATTGGAGAGGGGCTCACCTTGGTTTTTTGCCTCCCTTTTTAAACAGTTTTCACCTGATCAGAGTGATGTCAGAAGCTATTGTAATTATAGAAAGGGTAGTGAAAGTTGTCTTAAAATAATTCGAATCATTTCTCAAAAATAGGCACAAAATCATTGGGCTTTATTATGGTTCTATGTTTTTTTGTAACTAAGACGCATTTTTGAACTCGAGTGCATACATAGCTGTAAATGAATGAAGGATCAAGGCCCATGGATCATTGGTGTTAATGTCTGGAGCTGGAAGTTGCACTGTCCATGCTTTAATTCTATCATGACATACTAAAGAAAAAACAACTCCCAGGATTCTACAATGTATTACATCAGTGCTGTCACTTAATTGCAAACTAATTGCACTATAAACAAACACTTAACCCATCCACTGGAACCAATTACAGTTAGTTATTATCTTTCAGGATAGCTAACTACACCTACTCAAATCACATTAATTGAGTTTGTCCTTACTACACACTTTTGTTGATTTTGTGACCAATCAATTTGTCAGTCAATTAGACTGATTACATTTTAACCTTTGGCCTAATTACTATAGTGTCTGGGTTGGTACATCATTGCCCCCATCAGGTTACTTATGTCAACAGGGTCAAACATAGGTTTTAAAGAATGGACATTTATTGGCAGTAATTAGTTGTCATGAATAGAAGTCAAGTTTCTTGTATTATACAGATTTGCTTTTGAATCTGCCCCCATATTTGCCTCTGCGTCGTGTTGTGTCTCAAATAAAAATGATTATTGTTTTAGTTCTGTCTTTACAGATCTACATCACAATTGAACTGTATAATTACATTTTATCATACAGCAATAAATATTTCATCAAATTTAATACATATTCTAACCCGTCTTACAAATAAAAGTGTTTGAATAAAGAATCTTTGCAGGGAAGATATTGTCAAGTAGTGTGTGGGAAGTTTTTGTTTGTATCATAGTTTTTAAAATAAGTTGTGTAGTCTAGAAATATATCATCTGAACAGGTATTGAGACGTTCACCCTAATTCTTGATACCAAAAGCAATACAAATCATAATTATACAATCTCTTCAACCCACTTTGTCAGAATTTTACATTGAATATCCATTCAGTTGACAGTTGATGAAAGCTGTGAAAGGGGATTATTTTGACTTTCAAAATTTGTGTGCTTTTGAAAAATCTTTTGAAAGTGTTTTTATTAGGAGGGTCTACCAAAAAATTTTACCTCAAGGGAAGCTTACTCATGGGTACATTTGAAATGATTTGGGTTCAAACAAAGACAAATGGAATAGATTGGGATTTGAGCCAACAACCTCTGAATTAATGTTATTATTATTTACAGAACATTAAGATTTGTGTTATCTTTCATTTTGTAGGACATTGTTGTTAATAAAGACTTTGTCGACCTCCTGGAAGACCTAAAAAGGGGTCGCACCAACTTCTTGGTCTTCTACAAGGGAGCCGTTGGACAGTTTGAGAAGCCAGCTGAGAAAGAAGCAGATCCTCTGAAGCTTCTTATTCAGTACATCGAGAAGAACAACCTGAGAATATGGGATCTTTTTAAAGCATATGATAAAGATAATAGTTTGACAGTCACGAGGGAGGAATTTAAAAACGGCATCATGGTAGGTTGTGTAGGGATAGTATTTATTTCATTTCTTGGACAGATAACAAGTTAACAAAGAACAAAAAATAAATTGAAAACAAAGATTATCAATAAATATCAATATAACAAAAAATTGAATAAATGGAAATAAAATTTGCCAGTGGTGTAAAATTGCTGCCATCTTATTCTTCATAAATCTGATATACCAGTGAAAACAAAGCTATGAATCATTATGACTTACTCGTCATCAGTGTGTCGGACTTGTGACAAATTGTTCAAACCCTTGATGTAGCTAATTTTTTCAGGGAGGATGCTCAAGCATGTCTAGTGAAAAATGTTTCAGAATAAAAATTAACTCAGAACAAATATGTATAGAAATTGTGTTGATAATAAATATTCTGACTTTTCAGGGATCCAACATACCCCTGACGCCTAGGCAGGTCGATAAGCTTGTTGCTACTCTAGATAGAGATGGTGATGGGGAGATTGATTATAGGTAAGTTAAATCATAGTGTGAAATATTTTATCTGTTTTATTTTAAACTTTAAAAACACAAAATCTGAATAAGGTGAAGCAAAACTTTGCCAGAAGATTGCAGTCCACACTATGCCCCCTTTATAGGCCGTGGACACTATTGGTAATTACTCAAAATAAATGTTAGCATAAAATCTTAGTTGGTAACAAGCAATGGAGAGCTGTTGATAGTATAAACATTGTGAGAAATGACTCCCTCTGAAGTAACATAAATTTGATTTTGAGACCTCAGAATTAGATTTTGAGGTCCCGAAATCAAGCATCTGAAAGCACACAACTTAGTGTGACTAGGGTGTTTTTTATTCCATTATTATCTCGCAATTTTGATGACCACTTGAGTTCAAATTTTCACAGGTTTGTTACTTTGTGCATATGTTGAGATAAACCAAGTGAAAGACTGGTCTTTGACAATTACAAAAGGTGTCCAGTGTCTTTAAAAAAAAAACACACAGCAAAAATACAAATACAAAGAGAGTCAAAGCTATATCAGTCTATGGAACACAAACCCAAAACACCATCAAACTCGAACACAAAATTGCATTGTTTTGCTCATAATAACTCACTTTAAAAAAAGTTAAAATTTGTGGCAAACCTGTTTATAGTTTATGAATGTGTCAATAAGTGTGGCATACAGGTTGAATCTTTGATTTTAAACATCCTTTGCGGGGTAACATTTTCCAGCTGTTTTTCTAAAAAAAAAAATTATTGAGGACTTTTCTTCTTTAGAAGTCTTTGTATTTGTCCACTAATTGATAGACAATTTGTTTATAATGAGGCAACTGTAGGTGATGCTGATTTTAAACTCTACTTGGACACTGTTTGCTTGTATTACTCATTGATAGACGCATATCTGAAGTGACTGGCTTTGAACTGATGAGTGAGGCGTAACTCTTGGAATAGCTCTTTATCATGCATAAGCCATCATTGTATAGTTCCTGCAATACTTATAATTGCCCCCCCTGAATAGGACAGAGGGGCCAGACTACTTTTTCCTTCCAGCCTCAGTTTGGTTACATTGTTTTAAATGAAAGACAAAAATGAGATGGATGCTACATCTTGGTCGTGTGCAATAGCAATATAAATACCTCTTGAAAAAAGGGTTTCAGACTTTTACCCTATCTGTCATGGTGTTGGTGAATTGATTGACTCAAATGGAAAACAACAAGATAGCTGTACCATGATAAAGACCTATGGCCCTTCGTCAGGCAGGATGGTCAGCTCGAGGCTGCGACATTGAGGGCGCTAGAAGTGGAGATATGGGACAAACCAAAGTCACTTGCTAAATAAAAATCTTTTGCATCAAATTAGTTTAATCTAAACTGTTGTATAAAAAATCTTGGGCGTATTTGAAAAAATTGAAAAAAATTAAAATTAAAATAAATCATCTTTTTAATTTAGTATTCTTAATAAAAGATAAAGATAAAAGCTTGCCTGCTGGTATTTTTGTATTCTCCAGCATTTAGTAACATTTTTATTTGAGGTTTTTCTATATCATTCAAAAAACGGATTTACCGGACTGTGTGCAAATTGCAGTTTTATGAATTTAACCTTACAAATTTAAAATATAAAAGCTTTCATAATTTACAGAATTTAAAGTGTGCATAATGGTAAAGTTGTCACCATCCATAAAAAATATGTATTTTTTGTCATTTTACTCATTTTTTTTTCTTTTTTCTTTTCTCCCATGCACTCATTTTCATTTTTCAAATAAACCATATCAACCTAACATCATTAACCTCTTCCTTGCTTTTTGTTTGTTTCTGTCTGTCATTCAATTTTTCAATAACATGTAATCTTATCATTCCACTTGTTACCTGCCATATTTTTTGATCCCTTGTCACCCACATCTTTTTTTTCTCCAAAACTTCTTGTTCACCTCAATTAACAAAACTTTTGGAATTTTGGTAAACACCCCCATCTGCCATTCCCCCTTCTCTTTTCCCCGCCCCTACATTCCCCCTTCCCTTCCCTCAACACCATTAATGCACACACAAAAACAAACAGTGAGATCGTGTCCACTCATAAGGAACTCAAAGAGACCAATCGTGAAGAACGTCGCCAGCGTATGTCCAAAGTGCACGAGAAACGGCGCACAGCCATCTACGCTCCGGTCGCCGAGAAGTTTGGCACCCTGAAAGTGGAGGACATCGCCCAGACGATGACAGAAGAGCGTCAGCGGAAACTTAGCAGCAACATGAGGCCAGATATGAACCAGTGGAATGAGGAAGGGAGAAGAGAAGATGTGGTGACTGATGCCATTCGCTCCCTGGACTACACTGTGGATTTCCGCCCGGATGCTGCGAGATACACTGAGGAGGAAAAGTTCCTCATGAAGACTATGGATCCTGTGTCACGAGGAGGCAGTGCCAGGGGACGCAGTCCCATATCATCTTGAGAAAATATGCTTCACTCTGTCTGAAGGAATATTCCATATCATTTAAGACAATGTACGTTTATATTATTATCATTTCATTTAAAAGTGAATAATGTTAACATCAATTTATAGGAGTTGTTTTATATATCCCTAAGCCAGCTCACAAATTACACACTATTTATATGATTAATTTGTTTATGATGGATGGCCTAATCTTTCGATCAAAACTGTGGACCTTCTTGAGATATATAACCTGTTGTTTTTCAGTGACCCACATGGGCTGGTCCCATTCTTCCAACAATGATGTCAGTATCCTAACATCCAATTGATTTAACGAATCACCAGAAACAAATATTGCAAACTTTTACCTAGGTCCATGACAAAAATACTTCTACAAATTTTGTATATACAGAAAAGGTAGCTCAACAAGTTTGTTTGTTTGTTTGCAATAAAAGCACAACAAATTTGGCTAATTGAAGAACAGGCTTATTGGACAAAAGTTGGCAACCGAGAATCTTGTATTTTGTGTTGTTGTGACAGTCCCCTTTTTTGTTTCATCTCAGCAAAGCTTTTTTGCTAAGCAACAGTTTTTGCTGAAATTTTCTCCTGGTATTCTGTATAAATTAAAATGCAAAAGATAGCATCCACTCTGCAAGTATTTCAAACAGATTATCATACACTTTGAAAAGTTTCAACATTTGTAGTTTCAAGTATTTTACATTTACCTCTTGAGTATTTATTGAGTGTATAGTAGATTTACTTTATGAATAATGGAAATATTTTTTAAGGGCAACATCTTTCTCAGGATTTACTCACTGAGGCTGAACAGTAAAATATGATGGTCTGTCAGTATTTTGTTCGTTTTATTAGGGGAGGCAATTTATAAGTGAATGTTCTTTTCTATTTTCAACTCGCCATCCAGCCAACCTATGCAAACATTAATCTCACAATGGAAATAGGTTTCATGTTTTGTGGGGGATTTAATGATGATTTCATTTGTAGCAATCGATCAGAATGAGCAATGTGATTTTTCATGGTCATAACCCCTGTGCCCTTTTTTTTATAGTCAACAGCATTTCAGACAGGTGGTGGGGGAGTTGTTGTGGTAAACTGTATAATCATTGCAAGATTTCAACAGCTAATCCACATTTTGAACATTCTTTTGATTTTGTTTAATTATGACCACCTTGAAAGGCATTTAGAGCATCTTTAGCAACAGTTTCTACGCTGTTCACCGCAACCCTGACAAATTAATTTGGGTGTCAGTCGTCAGCATAGGTATATCACCCAGGTTGGATGGGGTTTACTGCCCTCCCAAGTTCTGGCAGTGGGGAAATAAGGGGGGGGGGAATGGACAGAGAAAGCAAAAAGTTTTTTTTTACCCAGTATTGGAAGCTGTTTTGTTGGTGTTTAATTGTCCCCTTGCCCCCCCCCCCACCCCCATAACAAAAACGTTCCAATTATCCATGGTCACAACATTTGGGGTTTGTGTGGTAGTAATTTCTTTGTTTAATGTAGGATGCAGGCACAATTAGGTTTTCTTTATTTTTCTTTTACATTAACTCAAGACTGTTTTAAAGAAAATGCAACTCCTTGTTATTATACTCAAGTATAGGATGGTGCATGTGTTTGTTCATCAAAGTTAGACTTTATTGTTCATGTTAAAGGCAGTGGACACTATTGGTAATTACTCAAAATAATTATTAGCAAAAAAACTTTCTTGGTGACGAGTAATGGGAAGAGGTTGATGGTATAAACCCTTGTGAGAAACGGCTCCCTCTGAAGTGACATAGTTTTCGAGAAAGAAGTATTTTTCCACGAACTTGATTTCGAGACCTCAATTTTAGAACTTGAGGTTTCGAAATCAAGCATCTGAAAGCGCACATCTTTGTATGACAAGGGTGTTTTTTCTTTCATTAATATCTCGCAACTTCGAAGACCGATTGAGCTTAAATTTTCACAGTTTTGTTATTTTGTGCATATGTTGAGATATACCAAGTGAGAAGACTGTTCTTTGACAAGTACCAATAGTGTCCAGTGTCTTTAAAACACATTCACTATAATGACACAAACTGAACTCCACATTATGATTACAAAAATTGTGTTAATTTAATTTTCTCACAACCCGAGCAAGACTGTAAATAATTATTAGTTAAAAATATATTTTTAGAAACTTTGACTGTCTTTTAAAACTCTGATTTTGTGAATAATGGAGAATAAGTCTTTGATTCTTAAACTTTGTATTTATTTTTGTACATCAAGCAATAAAAATTACAACTTCACAGTAATTTTAGTACCTCATCTGGATCACTTCGCAGTTTTATTTGATTCATGTATTAATGTTGGGGAAAAACTTGAAAAAAAGTGACGCAAATAAACTGCTCACAACCAGTTAGGAAACATTTTCTTTATCAAGTATATCTTGATTATTCATTACTCTCTTTGTATATCATTATTATCAATGCAAAGCTGAAGTGTTCCTCTTTAAAATGGTAGCAGGTCATTAAACCGGTCAAACTCCAGAACCATGAATGGTTTACACAAAGGTTTGCACCAGTGAGCATAACACCCACAATTAGCCCTCATTTCTTGAAAAACACGTTTGGGTATTATTACACAAAATGCTGTAGATAAAGTGGAGCAGTAAGTTGTCTTGCTTGTTTGGATTACAGTGCATTGTAGTGTCAACCTGCTTGTTCACAGAAAGCACAAAATTGCAAATTTTGGCACAATTGATTTGTGTTTTTGCCTCATTGTTATTCATGTAGCCGAATTGCAAATGTGGTATCATTTTAGAGGGAAGGAACACGTTTGATTGCTCAAAGCAACTTAACTTAAAACACGACTTGGTAACGAGCATTGGAGAGCTGTTGATAGTATAAAACATTGTGAGAAACGGCTGTCTCTGAAGTAGCATTTGAGAAAGAGGTAGTTTCTCACTAAAAAAAAAAAAAATCATTCCTATCTGAAGCACACACATTCGTCCAACAAGGGTGTTTTTTTCTCTCATCATTTTCTTGCAACTTCAATGACTAATTTAGCTCAAATTTCACAGACTTGTTTATGCTTATGATGGGATCACCAAGTGATGAGAAGACTGGAAACACTTCAGCTTTGCATTGATAATAAAATATTTACAAAGAGAGTAGGGCCTAATACAAAATAATAACGATATATATATGATTTAAAAAAATTTCCTAACTTTATGTGAACAGTCTATTGTATGTCGTATGAATCACCTTTGTGATGAGCAACAACCTGCAAAAAATGATAAATAACTTGCACCCCCAACCTTCCCCGCCCCCGCCCGAACCCACGCCCGAACCCACGCCCGAACCCACACCCGAACTCACGCCCGAACCCACGACCAAAATAATCCCGAACCCACGACCAAAATAACGAGAAACCCCGGAAGATTTTTTGAATTGTCAATGGAGGGCGCCCTATCTGTTGCCAAGTCAACGTTAGTGTGGTTTCCGCCTCTTTTCACTTTGCTCACATTGACTGTAGCAGGATAACAAGTTCTCCAACCAGACTCCTTTGTAAATAGACTCTATTTTCCCGTCTGGACTGACTTCGTCGGTAGTCGCGTAATCAAGTGTGGTAGTTTATTTGTTTTCTTCTATAAAAACTTAGTTTACAGTCGTTGTTATTCAATTGTAAGTTAGTTAGAGTAATAGAAGAGTATTTTAGCAATCTTGTTGCCAGGGTTGCGTATTTTAAGTTGGTCAACGAACAGCACAACATTTGACTTTTTAGGGTGTGATTTTTCGCAACTCGGTTTCTGTGCTGTGTGTTTTCGTCCGTAAAAAAGTCCATCATGCCGAAGAAGGTCAAGAAGGGAAAGGGGAAAGGAAAAGGCAAGGGAAAAGGAAAAGGGTAAGTGTAATGATACGTGATACATGACACATTACATTGTGTGTGATAGTTTTATTTTGTTTTTATGTTGTCAAATTAGAAAGGTGTAACATATCACTGACTGTACATTTTTTATTTTATTTTATTATCCTATCCTAGCTTAGCGGGTAAGCTTATTAAATTAGCATGCTTGCCCTTCCTTGTTGACCTTGCTTACACTTTGCAGTGTTGCACTTGCAATAGACCGATCTAGTACGGCTCCGCCCAAGACGCACGTGTGAGCAAGAACACGTGAGTTTCTCCAATGCCTTTTTGCACAACTCTGCCGCGCGCGCCAAGATACGCGGTCCTACTACTTGCCGTCAACTCGCCGACTTGCCGTCAACTCGCCGTCAACTCATTTTCGTACCGTCAACTCATTAAATTTACATTAATAATTCATATAAGGGGCACGGAAGTGTTAAGTCTGGGCTAAACTACATATTTCTCATGGTTTTCGGTAAAAATTCATTCAAAAAAACGACTTTGTGTTGATAAAAAAAAAGTACCAATCATTGACATCTTGGGCCAAGACTAATCAATGTGAAAAAGCAAGATGGCGGCCGACGGTTTAACTGCTTCGAGATAATTTTTTCACGAGAAAAAAACTCAATTTTTATTCCGAAATATGACCTAAAATTACGCGAATTCTCTTTGAGCTGATACTTTACAGTTCTATGCTTCTTTTGTGGATTTTAAATGTATATTGGAGGAGTTGACGGTGAGTTGACGGCGCAAGTGAGTTGACGGCGAGTTGACGGCGAGTTGTCGGCAAGTAGTAGGACCCAAGATACGCGCACGCATGTCGGACCTTATTTGTCTGACCTTTGACGGCTTGTTGCGTTGTGATTGATCCATTATACGCAATGGGGCGGAGCTTAGTGGATCGGTCTATTAAAATGTATTCATTCAGGGCTTGTGTGTGTGTTTGTACACCAAAAGTCGCCTTGCCCTCATTTCTTTAGGAAAAAAAGACAACAAATCCTAGACATTCTTGGGTAATAATAAATTCAGGAAGAGGCAATAATATTACTCATACTAAATCTGCCAGAAAAATATTTATTTTGCTTCTGAACAGAAAAGTGTTCCTTTGGCCAGTTGGGAGTTTTGGTTGCCTGCAGTCATATTTCTGTGTAAAAATGACCGTAAAATCTATGCCCAAAAATTGTAAACAAAGTTTGACAAAAGCTTCACTTGGTTTATAATATTTGTCCCTACATTTCACTGTGTTAATGCAATTTGTTGAAAAGCCCCTTCAAACTGTTCCCTTTCTTCATAAATTAGTTGCACTGACTTTATCATCAATCAGGAAAAAGAAGGACAAGAAGTTCTCCGATACAGCCATGGTCGTTGCCAACACAAGAATCTGGGAGGCTCGATTGGACGCCACTGAGAAATCACGCCAAGAATTTCGGGAGAATGCCAAGCACTTGTCATTGGAGAATGAATTGTTGCAGCATAACATGCTACAATCAGAGAAAGATACTATAGATGTGATAACCTACTTGAAGAAAGAGGACCATTCCAAGGAAGAATTAGTAAGTATCTTAAGAAAAAAGAAATTTTGTTAATTTATGACATCCTTGCACACCGCTATAGATCCTTTTAGATAAAAAAAAAAAAAGTTTAGGATGAATTTTGGAAGTGTGGTGTGCAACCCTTCCGTGAGTCTGCGGTTTTCTAAGTTTAATAAAATAGAAATCCGCTGCTAGGAATATTTTCAGAGTAAAAAAAATTCATGCTGCATTAGACAAAAATTCTGTGGTACAATTGAAAGAAAATGCCGTTTGTTGTATTGAAAGGAAATCTGGTTCAGAATTCTTAAAAAGTCTTGCTCCACAAAAGTTTACACATTATACAAAAGCATTAGACAAGACATACACAAGTTCTCCCCCTACAGCATACCTTCTAGACCATTTTTTTCACAGTCTGGCTCTTGTAGTGTTTGTATTGCTTTTTGTAAGGGGATGCGGCGGGAACCAGACGCTGTAAGAGTGCAAGTGAACCATGCAATAGAATAGGTGTTTGCTTGAAAAATAATGATGGCGTCCTCAAGGAAAGACATCATTGATCGCAATCAAGGACAAAACTTGACAAAAACTTACAATATAGGCATACAAAATCAATGGAGATTGAACTGGTTGGAGAAACAAGTGGATACATTTCTGCTTGCAGAAGTTGTTCAGAAGCTTTACCGCTTGATACTGCTTAGTTTGCAAGAAAGAAATTAATTACTGGTAGCAGCAGCAAAGGATTGGTAAAATTGGCAAACGTCTCCAAGCATTCGCGTCATTAGCTGTTATTCAATTGGCTTTGCGTTAGCTTTTTGTAGTTTTCCTCTTTTTCGACTGAAGAGTTGCATGCCTGATTGATGCAGCGGATATTGAATCAAAGGTTAACATTTGCGAAAAAATGCAGATTGAAACCCAAATGTCAAGGTAAAAATGAATAGTCTGTTATTATTTAGGGTCTCAAATTAAAATCTGGAAATAAATTTAGTCCTGGGGCCCTGAAATTCAGGGCCTAGTCTATTAAAACATAAGTGGGGGAACCTTGTGATTTTCCTTTCAATAAAACAAGTATGACTAATGTTTTTTTTTTGCAGATTGCCAAGTTGCAGAAACAACTTAAGGACACCCGGAGAGAATCTAGAAAAGAAAAACAACACATTGTAAGTACAACTGATTGTTTCCTCGTCATGATCAGGCTATATTCATCCTTTGTTGGATGAAGCCCTTCTCCTAACTGTAAAATAAAATGTCCAATTTAAAATGGGTTGCCCTGAAGATGCCCTGGGCCCAATTTCATGGTTCTGCTTTCCGCCAATTACTGCACTAAAGATCTTAATTCTCCACTTACTGTACAAGCGCCGATTTGCTGTGCTAGCTGTATGCAAAGCGAAGAATGTCTTACAATGTTGAGTACACACGAGCACAAGTAAATACAATTCCGCGGAATTCTATGCTTCCTAAGCGCTGATTCTTTGCTTTTGGGAGCAGAGCCATAAAATTAGACCTTGGTTGCTACTACTAGAACTGAATATTATCATGTTTATTCAAATTTTGTACATGTTTCTAGATTGAAGATTTCACCACAAGACTGAACCAGCTTGAGAGCAATCTTACAGAGAAGACTGATGAAGTGAAGATGATGCAGAGTGAGCTCAAACTTGTCAAGGAATTCAGACGGAAACGAGGACAAATGCAGAAAGAACTGGATGAGGTAAACAAAAAAGCAATCCAAAGTTTGAGCATACGTCGCTGTTATGGTACACAAGGTTTCTGTCTCATTCTGACAAATTATAACACCATGATTATAATCAAAAGAAAATTATATATAGCCCAAATCTACCCAGAAAGGACACTCAAGGGGCTTTACAGATTGAAATAAGTAAAACATGCAGGCGAGAAAACATACCGAAATATAAAAAACAACTGTAAGAATAAACAGAAAGATGGTGACTCAACACCCAACTTGTTGTTGGACGCTGATTATGGTGGTTTGCGGTCCTATGTAAAGCATATCAATTTATACTAGTACAGTCTTCAATCCAACACCATACAAACTCATCACCCAAACTGTCGGACTCTAATTATGGTTGGTGGTATGCCCGGTCCCATGTAAAGCATAGTCAGTTTACTAGTGCAGTCTTCAATCCAACACCAGCCCTGATACTTCGGCTTTTAAGGGGCACGGCAGTTTTGCCTTGACTTTTTGTAAAAATTTAGGGCACCAAGGCAATTTTCAAAAATTTGGAAGGGCATCACGGCAATCATAAAAAGTTGCGAAGGGCACGACGGCAGTTTGAAAAAAAAACCTCCGAGTTGCCTATAAAAAATAGTGCTTCCAATTTTTCCATTTTCTAACTGTTACCCAATGAAAAAAGAAAGCATTCATCTAATTCAACAAAATAAAGAACAACTACTTACAATACACAATTCCTAAATAATTTTTGTTCATATGTAATCCTACTATTGGTCATGCACGTTGTGTAGTTTTTCGTAGAGACGCTAAAATTCCCACGTAACTGCTCCATTTTGACACGATGTTGACAGAATAAATGCATGCGGTGCGCGACGGCTATGCTGTACATGATGGTACATCACGTGTACCAAGCATGGGGAAAACCACTATCCCAGCATGCAAAGGCACGTCGAGTCTTTTTCTCAAGGCGTTTAGCGTTGGTTCACGTAATTTTACCACTAGAGGGCGTTTACTCTCACGCTATCGCTCTGTTCCGAAACGCCCTCTAGCGTTCGATGTTTCGAGTATTTTTTTGTCGCACGCAAAGAACAACGACTAACTGGCCTGAAATCTGCTGTTGGGCCTTACGTGCGTGAAATTTACACAGACATCGGGACTTTTTGGCTTATTTTCGAACTTTGACAACGTTGAATATAATTTGTTTTTGGGAGGAAGGGCACGGCGGCAATGATGAGAAAAGGGCACGGCAATCATTGCCGTGAAAAATTGGTTTTTTGAAGGGCATTGCGGCAATCGGTAGGGGCAACGACGGCAATTGCCGTCGTTGCCGTCGTGAAGTATCAGGGCTGCAACACCATTCATTAATTCAGTAACACCTGGTCTGTTGGACTCTGGTTATGGTGGTATGCATGATCCCATGGAAAGCGGAATCAGTAAACTAGCGCGGGCCTCAGTCCAACAGAATCAACTAAGACATACTATGGTAAAACAACACTGGAGCTAAAGACGATAGATTAACAGTACTACAAATCACAGCAAAAAGAAAAGATACTTGCAAAACCCAGATGCATTAATGAATGAGGGTAAGGTGTACCACACTTAAAATGTTCTCCATTTGGTGCGTTCTCAGATCAAAGATGAAATGTTCTTGACCAACAAAGAGCACGTGGAGCAGTTGCAGCGAATGGAACATAAGTTCTTCGAGGAGAAGATCCGATTGCAGCAAGAAGCCAGCCAAAAGATTGCAGAGCTGGCTGAACGAGCTCATACAGAGGCAATAAGGTTGGTACAACAATGATTGACTCTTTAAGGCACGGTAGGTTGACTCAATTGTTTCTTCCCTGCCTTTCACAGCTGTCGACCCCGGTTTGAATTCCAAACGGAGCTTTTTTCTAGTTTTGGTTTTCAGTCCATACCTACATCTAAAACTGAGATACCTTCATCATTTTCTCTACACAGTTATCTTCTTGCCTGCAGGCAATAGTGTGATTGCTTTTTAGGCTGCGTTGGTTTTATTGCCAAAAAGATATAATAAATAAGTACAGGGTTATTAGTTATCAAATACAAAAATTTATAAAGCATTTGAAGTCCCCCTAAAACAAAACTGCACCATTGCTTTCTCTAATTGCAGCAATACAGGCCAATTTAAACATGCTAAGAAATGCCCACAAATGAAAGTGTTTTGTTGTTATTTCACTCAAACTTTGCCACCAAATTTGATGATGTTCCAGACAGAAAAAAAACCAACAAGCGTTAAAGTCCTATTTTAATTTCAAATTTGTTTTACTCATCTACAGTGAGCTTGATGAGACAACTCGCTCAGTCTACAAAGAGAATGTCCGAGTCACTGAGGCGTTGAATTACCACATGAAGGAATCAGACGAGTTGAAGCTTGAGAGAGACACCCTACTCAAAGAGAACAAGAAACTGAAGGGAGATAAAGAGTTGAATGAACTCATGATCCAGGAGAAAGTGGTGCAGAATGTTAAACTGAAGGAGCAACTTAAACAAGTAAGTGCTTTTCCTGTTCTCAGAGCTGCTTATTTAGCAGAATATGTTGCTGAACATATTTCTGCTAAGCAAAACTTATGCTTTTTTCCAATTTTGGCTATGGCTTTGGCTCCGAAAAAAAGCAAAAGTCTTCAAATACCATTTTACTGTAAGCAAAGAATCTAGGCTTACGGAAGCAGGGAATACTGTGCTGACGTCAAGCATGTTTCACAGATTCGCATGGAATTTTTGCTGACATTTTTTTCAGCACTTGCCCTGTAAGCAAAGAATGGTGATCGTAAGCACAGAAGTCTGCGGTTAGCAGAGTCATGAAATTGGACCCGGTACTTTTTCTTTTAGTCAACACACTGAACTGACTGATTTCCTTTGTGTCTGTTTTAGTCCCAGAATAAGATAGAGAGCCTGGAGGTCTCTTTGAGCCACGTGGTGCGTGAGTTTGAGCAGGAGAGGCAGATCGTCGTCAGGAAAGCACACGTAGAGACGGAGGCTGGACGTGTAGAGATCACTAAGCTGATGAGGACCATTGAGTTACAGAGTAAAGAGATGAAGAAAGTTAAGAGACTAGCTAAGACTATCCTGGATCAGGTAAGACAGAGATTCAATTTTGTAAATGCTTGAATTTGTTCCTGATCTTCTCTTCAAGTTTTGTTTAAAATTTGATAAAATTTGATATAAAGAAATCCTTTGAGAAAGCCTCTGCTTGATTTGAAACGCTAGGCCATCAACTATTTCGCGTATTTCTTTTTGGTTGGTAAGCAGTTTGCACAGCTGATTATAACTTGTCAAATAAACCCAAGAACCTGCTACATTGATTTAGGTTTGTGTTGGAAACTATTTTTTAAATTGCTCAAACCCAGATATCTTTAACTAAAAATGTTTGTCCCAAAACTGATGAGTAACAGCATTTTATACATTTATTGTCTTATTGTTTATGCCTTTTTACCAGTTTCTTGTTGTTTATGTCTTTTTACCAATTTCCTGTGCTCTTAATGTAAATTTAACAGGATCTTGTATGGGGAGTTCTTCTCAGGTCTTGTGTTACTATAACTGTTATGAATTTATTGTGGTATTTTCTAGCTTTTTTACCAATTTATTTGTGTTCATATTGTGATTTCCCTTGTAACTTTGTATCATTGTCATTTCTTGTATTTTATTTCATGATTTTTATGTGCTTGTATTGAATTGATGCAATTTAAATAAAGAATTTCACATTGTTATTGTTATTAATATGAGGGACTTTTGGAGTCCTTTGTGAACAAATATATAGGTATGAGTCAAACATTGTATGAAAATGTTGTCTGGAAATATCAGGCATTTAGAAACTTCTATTGTACTGTTGTTTGGTTTTTACTTTAGGAACATCTCTTCTTTTCAGCTTGTCTTTGGTTTTATCATGCTCTGATATTTTGTATGGAAGTAGTGATCCCTGTTTCTGTAGATTAAGACACTAATTTAGAAGGACCCCATTTGCAGCTGGACACCCATTAATCTGATGCTCAAATTGCCAGCTACTGCTACAACTACATGTATTGCTGTTTCAACAATTCACAAACCCTACCAATAGACTGTATCTCCAACATGCAAAGTTTCAAACACTTTCTGTGTGTGATCTTAATCTTGTGTGTGTGATCATCGATGTAATTTTAATAAAATAGCAGTATGCAAATGCCTTTTGTATTGTATTGTATTGTATTGTGTATTGGGTGTTACCATAGACCTCACTGGATCAAATGTATTTCCACCATAGAAATGTTCAAATCCCACAATCCAGCTTAAAAATTGTTTTTGTTCTTACCCTTCCTTTAATGAGTTTGTGTTAAATGTGGTAGTACATTGTTTACTTATTAATAAAACATACTAGCAGTACATTGTATAGTTGTCAAACATACAGTAGGCCTATTTGTTAACTTTACATAATAATAAGAAATTTGTACTCCTTTACCATGATTTTCGTTTATTTTTGACAAATTCTTCATCAGTTTTTTTTTACAATTTTTTTTTTTACAGAGGACAGAAATGGAGCAGTTTTTCCTCGACTCCTTGGAGACAGTTAAGAAGGAGATCATTGCTAACCGATCCAAGTATCTCAAAGATGCAGCAGCAATGTACCATAAGAGAATGCTGGACGCTCACGCCACCAAAGGAGACTATCCCAAAGTTCGGACCTTCAAGGCGTCTGATATGAGCACTAATAGTGTTTACTCGGACCTCAAAGCGGCTGAGGCTTGGTAAGTGTCTTCTGATTAGAATAGACCTTTAAGACCATCTCACAAAAGGCAAATTAAAGCCATTAGACACTTTCAGTTAAACAGTTTTGTCCAAAGGCCCACACTTCGTGTATCACAACTTATATATAAAATAGCAAACCTGTGAAAATTTAGGCTCAATCAGTCATCGGAGTCGGGAGAAAATAACGGGAAAACCCACCTTTGTTTCCGCATGTTTTGCCGTGTCATGACATGTGTTTACTACAATCCGTAATTCTCGTTGTCGAGAATTGATAATTGTTTTAATGTTTTCTCAAAAACTAAAGCATTTCATGGAATAATATTTCAAGAGAAGTCTTTTACCATTACCTTCTGTAAACCCTGTAGGTTATTTGTAAATCTGTGATTTTTTTTTTTTTTCTGTTCCGAAAGAGTATACAGTTGTAATGGCTTTAACAGGCAACCAGTTCCAGGCAATCTCTAAGAAGAATATGCATTTACATTTCAATGTTCACATATTTTGTTTGTTGATCGTAAGACACTATTAAACAAGTTACTCATGTGCTTCTAAAGCAATTCTGTTGCCTTTAAAAGTTGCCTCGTGTGACAAGACCCTTATGCACATGATGTTATGTGAGCAGCAGCAACCTTTCAGCTCAAAAACGGTTTCTTTTAAAGAATTGGCAGTTATCAAGTAGAAAACATTTTTCAGTTTCCAATGTGGGGACGATCAAGTTTTGTTGTAAAATTGCATATCACCAATATGGAAATAAATGTTGATTCCAATTGAATGTATTGTCAAAAGAAACTGCGCTTCTTTCTTATATTAATATTTTCATAGGTTGGTAATGTATGGTGTGTTTTATTGAAAAAGGTTGGATGAGAATCATTTAACATTTATTCTATTACTCTTTTAAAACAAGTAACATGCATTTAAACACTGCGATACTATGTTTTTAAAACAAATAACAGAAGTTCTCTTTTGTATACTGTTTTCCTCAGGACTGGACTTGGTGGTAAGATTGATGTGAGTGAGCTTACATGGGAACAGCGTGAGCGAGTGCTTAGGTTACTCTTTGCTAAGATGAACGGCTCACGAGTAAACGCTAGACCACCTAAAAACCTGGGTCCCTCAGCCCTGCATAGACACCCTGTGAGCATCAGTGACAAGGAGACTGCCAGGTAAATTGAAAGCAATGGGAAAATCAATGTATTGCAAATCCTGTTTGTAAATGTGGCATAATTATTTTTACTGACTGTTCTTTGTTAACTATACATTTCGGCTTTTAGCGGCTGTATTGCTGTATTTTAAATAAATCATGAATGTAAAAATACTTTTCAAAAAGGAATAATTATTTGTTAAAGACCAAGCAGTCTTCCTGGAATATGCCAATGGTGTACTCGTATAAAGTTTTTCTAATAGCTAGCTTCTTAACTATCAACTTATTTCTTGTTGTAATGCAGCCTTGCCATTGAGGGACCTCTACCGTCTGAACCAGGTACCTTCATAACACAGCATACAGCAGATGACTTACACTCACACCCCAGACTGCAAGAGTCAGCCAATAAGAGGGGTAGTACCCCAGTGCTTCCAGACCTTGCCCAGTTATCTCTCACTGTGGCACCCCTAGACACCAGACAAGAACCTGCTGCTGCTGGTGCTTCTTAAATAGTCCGATTGAAGAGAAGAATCTATGAAACTCCGTCCATCATTTGGGTCCAATTTCATGGCTCTACTGTAAGCAAATAATCAGCGCTTGCGGAAGCAGGGAATTTCTGCACTTATGTCTTGGGTTAGAGTGGAATTTCGGATTTTGCACGTGCATGCTCCACAAAGAAATTTGTCACTTGTCGTGCGAGCGGAGAATGGTGATCGTAAGCGCAGTATTGGGCGGTAATTAGAGCCATGCAGTTGGGCCCTGGTTTGTAAATAAACTCATACAAGTTATGCAAATGAGATCTCTACTCTGTCAAATCGCAAAAACCACTGTATCGTGCCTTCAATGTACATGTACATGTACAATTAACACTATTTTAACTAGTGAACTAACCTGCATATTCGGTTGTGCTACATTTGGACCCAAAATGTCAACAAAAATCCAGGGTCATTCTGTCCATTTTTTTTGCATAAGTTTCACAAAAATCCTTATACATTGTACCATCGAAAGCTGTAGTAGGCTTCCAGTTTTTAATTGTTTTCATTTTTAGAGTGTTTACCAAATGTATACCTTCCGTTTACGTCTCCCACTAGTATTTTTAACATGATTGAAATTTTAAAACGAAATCTCTAAGTAGTTGAGATCTTGACTGTGTTGATTGATATGATAAATAAATGGAGGTGGGATGGGATTATATCACAAAATGACGAAAAATGTTCAATGCAGTGAAAGTAAGAAATAAATGTATACATACATGTATGGCAGCTAAATAATCAATTTTGTAAACACTGATTCAAAACATGGATTTGCATTTGTTATTTAAATTGATAAATATTTTATTACTGTAAATAAATGATGTACAATAACAAATTTTTGTTGAATTGAGATAAAAAGATTCCAGTTGTAAATAAAGTGATTATAAATACAATGTTTTGCTTGGGAAAGTAAACACATCATGTATAGTTTGTCTGTATGTTAAAAGGAATTTAAGAATGTTGTCTGAAACTCGAGGTTTGTCACTCGTTTTTAAGAACACCATGTCACATAATACTGGCTTCTAATGTAACGTGCATATCGGTCAGTCAGTGACGCTCCTGGCGCTGTACAATATTTGTGCAAGGTATGTGGGACTTCGTTTGGATTATGAGACCTAATTCTTTATAGCAACGTGTAATGGTTTACAATGTGCTGTGGCTCAATATGCTGCCAATTAAAACTTGGATTGAAGAAAATGAAAAACGAATTGAATTTGTGCTTTTTAGGGCATTTCTTGGCAAGCAATATACAACATTTACACTGTTGATATTTACAATTCATATCAAAAGTTCAACATTAACTTTAGTATTGTTAAAAAAAACAGCTGAACAAGATTGCAATGCATCAGCTGTGATCTCCATAAAATGTAAGACTTGGATGTTTTCTTCCACCAAATATAGATTAATAGATTATAGATAAATATGGCTCTCTGTGGTTCTTTAAATACAAACATAATGTTATGGTACAGTACAGGCAGGCATGATATTCTTACTTTAATCATATTTCCGATTTTATTTACCCTCGGAAAAAAAGAAGTCAAAAACGGACCTTATGCATATAATGTCTTTAGGCTAGAGGTCAAAAGGAGGTTGTTAATTGGTCAATCCTGTGCGCCACGGGTACACATCTGTGTGTTTCCATTGTTTCGTCAATACCAGTAAGATCTTGGCTGGATGACGTCAATGCATGAGGTCTATTATCAAATAGCTTGCAAAGTCTATTCACAAGCCTACACACTGTACATGCAGGTTATGAAATAGCTCGCAAAGTCTATTCACAAGCCTACACATTGTACATGCAGGTTCTATTCACAAGCCTACACATCCGTACATGCAGGTTATCAAATAGCTTGCAAAGTCTATTCACAAGCCTACACACTGTACATGCAGGTTATCAAATAGCTCGCAAAGTCTATTCACAAGCCTACACATTGTACATGCAGGTTCTATTCACAAGCCTACACATCCGTACATGCAGGTTATCAAATAGCTTGCAAAGTCTATTCACAAGCCTACACACTGTACATGCAGGTTATCAAATAGCTTGCGAAGTCTATTCACAAGCCTACACATTGTACATGCAGGTTCTATTCACAAGCCTACACACCCGTACATGCAGGTTATCAAATAGCTCGCAAAGTCTATTCACAAGCCTACACACTGTACATGCAGGTTATCAAATAGCTTGCAAAGTCTATTCACAAGCCTACACACTGTACATGCAGGTTATCAAATAGCTTGCAAAGTCTATTCACAAGCCTACACACTGTACATGCAGGTTCGGCACTTGTACTCTACAAAGTTTTCCTACTTCTTTTCCCAAAGATCAAATACCATGCCTGTGAGTAATGGTACATGAAGATGTAAATCCATGGTCCATAACTGACAAAAAGTATACCGAACCCAGTATGTGGCAGAGGAATACCCCCCCCCCCAATGTGCTCATACTTCATCGCACTCTTTTCTGAGGCCCAATTTCATAGCGCTTCTTAGCAGCCGATTTTGTGCTTACTGTGCAATTTCTATTTCATAGCAATGCTAACTGTAAGCACATGAAAAGGCATGCTAACCTTTTGGTGCTTACCGCACGCAACCACGGTAAACACGCAATATGGCCGCTCCATTTTTCTGCTAACCTGTGAAATACGCTAAGGCTTAATAAGCAATTTTTTCTGCTTTAGGAAGCATGCAAATTTGCTTACTGTTAAGCAGCGCTATGAAATTGGGCCCAGGAGGTCATTGTTTCTACTCCCGCTCCAGTCATTCAGTCAATTTATCTGTGTTAAAACCCCAAAAAATTTAACACTGGTACAGCGCATGAAATTGTAATCCCACAGTAACAGCAATTAATAATAATTGCTCAGATTCAACTGAATTTATTTAGACCAATGACTAGTCAGCAGTCATTAGAACTACTTCTGGTATCACCATAGGCTGTGTCCGAAACGGCGACTTCGGCTACAGCTACGGCTAGATCGGGCGCGTCTGCCTATTCTTCAACACTGGTAGACGCGCTGATCTAGACGTAGCTGTAGCCGAAGCCGTCATTTCGGACACGGCCATACACTTGACACATAATGAAAACCTGACACTGTTATCAAGTACAAACCTTGTATATTTTTTTACATTGCATATATCACAACTGGTGCATGAGTTAAAATATAGCAATGGCTATCAACTATCCATGCATTGACAACTTTTTTTTTTATATAATTTTGTAAAATAAGGCTTTAAATTGAACAAGAAAATCATCAACAAAATAATGCTAAAATACATAAATAACTTTCAATGAGATAACACCAATAATACAAATCTTTTATAGTGCAACTTGAGTTAATGGCAATTTTGTTCTCTCTTAGAGAACATGGAGTAAAACTTTTAGCAAAAAGGACAAATTTAGTACTTTTCAGTTTTACTTCAAGATTGAAAATATAAATGTTTATAGATGGGCACACAACTTCCACAGTATAAAGATGGTCTTAAATCCTTAAACGACAAATGTATATATTTTTTTACCCTTGTTTTTGTTCTCAAGACTCAATGTTTGAAACAAATATGTTATGAAAACATATTAGGTTTTCTTCACTTTTTGTTCAGTGACTGCTTCAAGGTGTGTTATTTCATGTACATGTTGGTACAGGCCTATGACAAGTACCAGTGGTGTGCAGTTACTTTAATTCTGTCAAATCTAAATATCTTGCTCAACCTACAGTAAGATGACTAGACTAATGAAGTTTGCCCGAATCACACTTTTGATAATCCTGTTCTTAAACTGAGATGTAATTCCACCATACTATGCCAACTGGCGCGAACGCTTACTACTTGTCCATTAGAAATGCAAAGAGCAATTTTTCTTTTGAGGATTTAGGTCAGAAAATAACAACTGGACTTGTCTTTTTTAAGTAACAATTTTCTACATTGAGATGTTATGAATGGAGAACCCTATACCCACACAAATCAAACAACTTAGAGTCTAAGTTAAGAATTTATTGTTCCGCATCATTAAATTTCAGAATTTAAGTTTCCATTGGCACATAAAAATAAAACACTTGGTGTGGTTCATATCATAATTAGGGACTTTTGAATTGCACTTTAGTAGACACAAATGAATGATGAATGCTGAACCAATAATCACGTCACAAACCTTTGATAACAACATCTAACTTTAGAATGAACGCTAAACTTAAGATATTATTTCAGGGAGTAATTAACTCTGTACACAGCCTCAATGTCCCTGTTACTCTTGGCAACATTTTACAGTGAGTTGACAACTGTTTGAAACGGTTCAACTAAACAGGATGTGTATGGTGGCACAACTGTGCACCGAACTACATGTAAATGGCATACTGTGTAGATATATTCACCACGTTATCTCATTGCATTCAGGCATAGTTTATCTATCATTCAAAACCACAGTGAATGATATTGAATTGTCAGACAGTAGGAGGGTTGACTGTGTTCTCTGTAGGTGCAATCACCACATGATCTTATTGCAGGCTAGCATAGTTTCAGGATCATCCAAAACCACAGTGGATGATATTGAATGGTCAAACAGTAGATGGGTTAAATATTGCCTTACGAATGAGCCGATTTCTGTAGACTCATCCAGTTGACATCCTTAAAGAATGGATGGAGACGAATCTCCTCAGCTCCTCCTGCTCGATGGCTGCCCAGCCTCTCATTGGGGTTGGCTTGTAATAACTACAAAAAATCACAAATAGATATCCAGTTTGGGTACGACACAAAACACAATGTCCACAGATTTACATTAAACTTACATAGTTTGAAGATAGTGATAGTTGAAAGCTTCCCCTAAAATATTATTTCCCGAGGTGATGTAGTTTTTGAGAATTTAGTAAAACCATATCATGAAAATAATTGTCTTCTAAGGAGACCCACCACATATAATTTTTAGCATGATTATCAATTAATATCATCTGGTATTTGACAAATGATCATTCTGCAAATGTGGCTTTTGTAGAGTACATTGTTTAGAATTGTCTGGTACATGTTAGCAGCCACATTGAGTCTCTAATAGTCTCCCATTGTCACCAGACTACGCTTTTGGGGCTATTGCGGGGTGTCGTGGCCGAGTGGATAAGAGCACCGAACTTAAGCTCTGATGCTTCTGTTCAGCAGAGTGTGGGTTCGAAACCCAGTCGTGACACTTGTGTCCCTGAGAAAGACACTTATAATTGCTTCTCTCCACCCAGGGGTAAATGGGTACCTGTGAGGGCAGAGATGGTTCTTGTGATTGGTTTAGCCGAGTAGCGCATATATTGCGCACAGGCTGTATACTCCCCAGGGAGCTGAGATGGTTCAAGGAATGATTTAAGGCCCAGTGACCAGGGGTAATAATGTCGGAAGCGCTTTGAGACACCCCTCGGGCGTGAAAAGCGTTATATAAAAACGGTCTATATTCTTCTTTTTATTATTAGTTTTTACTGAATATGCAACAGTGAACACAATATGTTAAATCAATTGGTGAATTTTTCATGAACCTAGTTCCTTGACATCCTCCAGAATCCCCCCGTTAGTTTTGCACGATTTTGATTGATTCAGAACTGGAGAGCCGCCATACCAAACATACAACTTGCAGGCATGCAACGTTGCAGTCCCTTTTTTTCTCTTCTAATTCATAAATACCTGGGACAGTTTTTCAATTCTGATTTGGTTGAGCGATCATGTTTCATCTGTTCTTTTTTACTGATGGCCTCATAGTTCTGATTGGAATCAGTAGCACTAGTCACAAGTTTCGCTCAACCCTTTAGGAAAAAAAACCCCGCAAATGGTTTGTTGTTGTACATGTACCTGTTTGATTAAGCTGCTAGCCTCTGGTGATACATGGTCAGGGATGATGAGTTGAGTGTGGGAGCCAATCCCACTCAGATGACAACTATGCAGAGACTGTGGAATCCAATCATAACCAGCAATATTATTAGTCAATAAAATCTTAAAAGATTAGGAGTCTTGTCATATTTCGTCAACTCATAACATCCTAGGCGTACTATTGTGAATGCTTGATATTTTGTTACGTATTCATGGCCTGATTATCACGCAAAGAATTTTTTTTTAAATAATTGTTTTCTTTGAATGAATTTTGACAGATGATACTTTTTCATCATGAAAGGTGGATGGATTCACTGTCTTGTGAAAATACCTGTGTGAAAATTTCTTACTGCAGTATTTTGCTGTTTTCTAATTAGTAGTAACTATTGCAGCTGAAACTTTCTTATGTGACTTTTATTGTTCTTTATAACTTTGCAGAATATAATCAGCATTAAAACCAATCTATGACCCTACATTTTATATATAAACTGAATACAACCAGGAGAAAATATTGGAGATCACTGAATTAAGTAGGCTTTATTCCTTTAGTTCAAGAAGTATGATTGATAGGTAACTCACCATTCCAGTAAGCAGTTCATAAAGTAAAGCTCCAAAACTCCACCAGTCACACGTAGGTGTCACATTAAAAATCCCATTCACTTCAGGTGCAGTGTAAAAATGTTCCTTGGCGAATGGATTCAGCGTCCTCTCGACGTACTGCCACTGGCTGAAGTATGTCAGTCTGATGTGTCCACCCTCGGCCAGAAGGATGTTATCCGGCCGTAGATCTTGACAGATGATACCCACTGCGTGTAGGTCTGTCAGGGCAAGGAGTATCTCGGCAGCCCATAGTCGAACGCAGGATTCTGGAAGGGTGTTGGATTTAGTAACTTTCACCTGCTCGTCCATTTGTGAGAAAAGGGTCGAGAGAGACGGCAAGGGTGCATCGCGTGGATTGATTATTGGAGCGGGTTTCTTTGTATCATTGGCGGATGGCGGGGATATGGTTTTACGCAACAGTGCACCATTGTGGGTCGGGGTGATGTCACTGTCGTCTTTTGTCCTATCCATATCAGAAAGGCTCACATTCGCATAAACATCAGAGTTGGCAATGGTCGTCTTCTGATTGGCTGTGTGCTGGTCGGGGCTTTCAATGGGTGGGGAGTCCATGACAGTCCCGCTGTCCCAATCGGGGGAGTATATAGTGTGCTTAGGCGTGGATTCACATGAGCTGTTTAATGTGGTATCTATACTCTCCTGATTTGGGGATAAACTGCTTGGTGTTGTGACAGAGGGCAGTAAGGGAGGGTTCGTTTGGTTAGAGAACATTTCACTAGTTTTGACGTAAAGATCTTGTGGCAGGGGTGGTTTATTTGAATTCCTCCCAGGTTGATCAGGTTCTAAGGTATCAGTACCTCTTGATGAGGCAGCTTCACTAAGCATCCTACTGAGGTTAGGCTCACTCCTACTCGCATCAGCCTTACTTGTCTCCCACACAGAGGCCGATCCAAAGCCACCATCATCAATACTAGGGTCCACTTTCAGTAGAGAGGAAAGCCCATTGTCTGGCCTTTTCTCCTCAAAGGTTGCACTCCTAACCTTGAAGTCCATTGGATTGGAGTACTTCCTCTGGCTCAGAGGGCTGGCACGAGACACTCCCTGTTCCTGCATACTCATACTGTGCTGTAACGGCGTCGGTCTAGGGAATGACTCTGCAAAAGGGACAGTGCTTGCTACAGTATTAGTGTCAAAAAACTCGGCAAGGTCGGTACCAGGCTGTGATGATGTCATTTCATCGGTCATGGCAGTGGCAAATCCACTTGTGTCGGGCAAGGTGTCAAGTTTGGTCGTACTTGGTGATATTAACGAGTTGGACTCTGTGACCTCTGAAGCAGTGCTATTCAAAGGTATGAGATTGAAATCAAGCTCATCCTCTTGTTCTAAATCTTGCATGACCTTCATGGCATCAGCTATGACATCTTCAGGATTGTGGTCAACCCAAGATGACAAAGCTGGCTGTGATTTGACGTCATCGCTATCAATGCGCTCAACGTTACTAAACACTTCGTCAACAACAGGCCCAACGTTACTAAACACTTCGTCAACAACAGGTCCAGCTTTAGGACTCCCTTTGGGGCTTTCAAAAGCGAAAGCAGTCTTATCATCACTGCCAACACTGTGAAGTTCACTACCAGGACTCTCTTGACTGTCAATGCTAAATAAATTGATAGGAGCGTTGCTGTTAAAGTCTTGAACATTACGTGAGGGAATACTCAATCCACCGTTGGTTTGACCATTTGTCTCGCCACCCCAATTACGAGTTGCCTCATTAACGTCGTTATAAACAATATCATACTGTGAGCATTGCTTGACCAAATCATTCAAGTTGGCCTCTGTGTCCTGAATATCCAGTTCAGCGAACTCACTCGCGATGGGATCAGGCGTTAGGACCTCTTGGTTGGGTTTCTCAACGTAGTCAATCATAAGATTTGCATAGCTGTTACCCCTACCCTCTGATTCTTGGCCTCCAACGGACACTTGTTGTTGATTCTCCAGGGAGCGGATCAAGCCTTGTGGATTCATCTCAGGCTCTCGAAAGACGTTCTCCTCACAAATCTCCTCTTTCTGTTTCTTATCGTCTTTTGAGCTCGTCGTACTGTGTCTAGATCTTCGTGATCCGCAGCTACCGATGCTCCTCTCCAAGCTGCTCACCATGGCTTGATTGACGGACTTTTCAGCCCCGTGGCTCAGGTAGCCACTGGCATAGTTCCAAAGCTTCCCCCCGCTTGCATGCTCCAGGATCAGATAGATTGCATTATCCGTCTCGATGAACTTGTAAAGCTTGGCGACGTAGCTGCAGTAGGCAGGCACAGCGATTGTACGCTTGGTAGCCACTGAACATTTCTGAAGTACCTGTAGATATTCCAAAACAAGAATTATTCTAAGGATGCATCAAAGTCAAAGGCATCCAGACATATATTTCAATGTCCTTTTAAAATTGTAATCCAAAAGATGGGACATTTTCAGTCTTTGGTCTCAACATCAAAGATAAACTCCTGGAAGCTTAGGCAAAACATAGCTCATGCCACGGGACGACTCTTAACCTCACCTTTATAATGAATGTTTGATATGAGATTGAATCCAGAACAAGCAGCACAGAGTCTATCAATCCAAGGACCTTATAATTCTTGAGCTCCTCCTCCGAACCCCTGAGATGTGCTGAGCGTGGATCAACATCGATGCATGGATGCTCCGACTGAGGGGACAAAATAATACACAAAATTTGTCTCAAAGTATCAAGAGGATTTAAAGCAGGTGGGATCAATTACTTATGGAATTGAACAACAAATTCTGAAAAATATTTTGCTAATATTCCGCCGTCCATGCCAACCAGAGTGGTTTGTTTATTAACAATGGAAAGTCCCTTTCAAATCTATGGTGGCTGGCAGTAAGTACAACAGCCTAACTTCAGATATATACGACAGCCTCACTTTCATATCAATACGGCAGCCTCACTTTCATATCAACACACCAGCCTCACTTTTATATCAATACGACAGCCTCACTTTCATATCAATACGACAGCCTCACTTTCATATCAATACGGCAGCCTCACTTTCATATCAATACGGCAGCCTCACTTTCATATCAATAAGACAGCCTCACTTTCATATCAATACGACAGCCTCACTTTCATATCGACACACCAGCCTCACTTTCATATCAATACGACAGCCTCACTTTCATATCAACACACCAGCCTCACTTTCATATCAATACGACAGCCTCACTTTCATATCAATACGACAGCCTCACTTTCATATCAATCTATGACTGAGGCAAATTCACCCACCTCCCATCTCTTGTAATTAGTGACTTCAGCTGATAGATATTGGTTGTATAAATCCTCTGCCTTCATGAGGTACTGTGCCGTCTTCCTCCGTACGGCCTCACGACGAGTTTTATTGTCATCGCCTGGAAAACATGTACAAATACAGGTTGGAAACAAATAAAACTACAGCTATGTTGCTCCTTTAAACTTTACACTGTATGCAAAAGCCTGCCATCAAAGTAAACCATTAAAGGGTCTATGTACTATTTGTAACACAAAACACAGTGTCCACACATTTACATTAAACTTACATAGTTTGAAGATAATGATAGTAGAAAGCTTCCCTTAATATATTACTTGCTGAGGTGGTGTAGTTTTTGAGACATGAGTAAACACTGTCACAAACAAAATGTTTGTCTCAGTTCTAGCATGTAAAACGTATTAACCAGTTATGGTGTTTTACCATAACGTGTTAATAAGTTTTTACATGCTAAAAGAATTTTCGTCTCACTGAGAATTTTTTTTTGTGTGTGCCACTTGTTTTACTCATTTCTCAAAAAATAACCAGGCCACCGTGTCAAGTTTAAAGGTACACATTGCCTTGGATCAGACGAGTTGGTCTATAAAATTGCACGGTTTTCCTTTTCCGTTGCGAACTAACACGGTCGGCCATTTATGGGAGTAAAAAATTGGAGTACAAAATTTGACTCCCATCAATGACCGACCGTGTTAGTCGACGAGGTAAAAAGAAAACCACGCAATTCCGAGGCATATTGGTGAAGATCATTGTGTTCTACTTTCACAACATCTTTCTACTCTTATGCATTTTATAACAAATGGTTACAGAACGCTTTTCAAAGACCGATCCAAGGCAACGTGTTCCTTCAAGTCCCACCGACTTGAACTTGACATGGTGCCCGGTTATTCACTGCAGTCATATTATGCCTTAAAACACTGGAGCAAATACCCTCTCTGCCACAATAAGTCTCTTATATTCTTATATATTACGATTTCACAACACACTGTACCTTAGGCTTTCAGTCCCATCCAAAACAATTTATGGCGTAAAAATAAGACAAGTGTCACTGCCAGGACCTGAACCCACGCTCTAACAACACCAGAGATAGAGTATGTTACATGCAGGGAAATAAAGTTGGATTGTATTGGGTGTTGCATTGTTGAACAAAAACTAACCAAATAAAAATAAATACTGACCGATGACACCTTTTAGGAGCACGCCAACGCCCGACTTGTAGAGGTCAAAGGCCGCTTGGTAGTTCCCATTAGTCTCGTTGTCCAGTGCAAGACTGATGTGGTAAGCTGCCTGGTAAAGATAGTCTTCTGCACCCCCTATTGTCATTCCAGCCACGCCTCTATTGTCCGTTTCATCAAGCCCTGGTTTGGCCTATATGGGTAAAAAAAAAAAAAACTGTTAAACAATAATATAATGATTGTCAATTTCTGGGGCATGCAGTTGCCGTTCTCATTGGTCAACAAAAAGAAGGGAGGGATTGGATAGGTCCATTGACCCAATTCACCTGAAGCCATCATCACAATAATCTTTCTTGGTTGCACCATTTTGGTAGTCAATTTCCATGTGTGTTATTAAGTGCAGTTTGCATTTTGGGCTACATGGCGTTTACATGTGTATGAGTTGACTCTAAAAAACGGCAAGCGTAGCAGACATGCGGGTTGTGAAGTTGGTGCAAGGGGTTCAATAGCTCAATGTGCAAACGAATGCAAAGTAGGGTGTCCCATTGCTCTCTTTTAAGTCCATTAGGGTGTCCCCTGCCCGTGGTGATCCGAGAAATAAACTCTCTTCAAGCCTCCCTGTCCAGAGCGGTTGAAGTTAGCTCATGCATGTTATGTCTTTTAAGTGCACAAATGTTGTCAGTCCCATTGCAGTCAAATATTTAACCGTATTGAAATATATCTGGCAACCCTAGGTTCCCATTACTTTCCTTTCACTTGTGAAGGAAACAAACTTAACAGGTCCCAGTATTCAAACACACACCACCAATAACATAATGGGAACGTACCTGTGGGGAACGAGAATCCACAATGCCACCATCAGTGTACATAGCGTCCCTCTCAGCAGCCTGTTGAGCTCTGATGCAGTGCAGGTAAGCTCTGGCCATCGAGTTACGAGCGTCCTTAGAATCATCGCTGGACTCTGGGGGTACCACTGTCCAGCCTTCCTGGTTTTCTTGACCCTTCCAGTTAGATTCATTAGTTGGTGTTAGTTGGACAGGCGGGGCTTCAGTTGGAGCCTGATGAAAAAATGAAAAAAGGTGCTTCGACAAACCTCTTCTCTTAACAATAACTGCGCTGGATTCTTTTATGAGTGTTACATAACATTATACCTATTGCTTGACGTCCCATCTGAAGGCAAAGCAATAATGGCATGTGACTTGCTTAAGGACACCAAAGTCAAGACCGGGACTCAAACCGACACTCTGCTAATCAGGAACACCAGAGCTTCAGTCTAGTGCCCTAAACAGGTGAAAATCACAGAGCAATGTTTTCAGGAGAGTCGCACACAATATACGTGCTAAAATAATTGTCTCACCGAGACGAAAATAATTTTAAATTGTTTTACTCATTTCTCAAAAACTATAGCACCTCAGGAGGTAATATTTTAAGAGAAGCTTTCTACCATCATTATATTTAAACCGTGTGAAATTGTGGAGGTTTGCGTTTTGTGTAATACAAAAAGTACCCAAACTCTTTAAGGAACAGGGTCAAAGCTTGCTTGGAGTTGGGAAAATCTGATTTTGGGGAATTTTACCTTTGGGAAGTTGATAGTAATACCACTGTGTTTGGGGAGCTGTACCTTAGGGAAGCTGTACCTTAGGCGGGAAGTTGATAGTGATACCGCTGTGTTTGGGAGGTTGTACCTTAGGGAAGTTGATGGTAATACCACTGTGTTTGGGAAGTTGTCCCTTAGGGAAGCTGTACCTAAGGGAAGTTGATGGTAATACCACTGTGTTTGGGAAGTTGTCCCTTAGGGAAGCTGTACCTAAGGGAAGTTGATGGTAATACCACTGTGTTTGGGAAGTTGTCCCTTAGGGAAGCTGTACCTTAGGGAAGTTGATGGTAATACCACTGTGTTTGGGGAGTTGTACCTTAAGTTGATGGTAATACCACTGTGTTTGGGGAGCTGTACCTTAGTGAAGTTGATGGTAATACCACTGTCAGATGACAGGTCAGTTGTTGAGTTTGCTGCAGTGGAATTCTCCTGCGAGTCTTGGGATTCTTCATTGAGGACAGCACACATATCCATGGCCTGGAATAACCAACTATTGCTCTGAGGAATTGATGACCCCTCGCTGGTAACCCCTGGAGGTTCTGTTAAAGAAATGAGGAAATCTTTCAGGGAGTTGTGTCCATAACAGTCATAGAATAGAACCCTGGGAAGGCCGAGTACAGCGCTAATACATCAGAAAGACACATTTCTGACAACACAAGTTTAAACCTGGGCTAATTAAACTTCCTGGGGCAAATAAAACACAGTTTACTAGCATGGTGGGTTTACTTTTCAAAAACCTTATGCACAATCCCTGTATGCATGCATGTGTATGCATACATGTGTGGATTGTTGATTTTCACTCAGTTTCAAAGCACTCATCACACAATGTCCTGTGGAAGTTAGTTTGAATCATGAGACCCAATCATACAGCATCTTGTAAGGGTTTTACAAGGTGATATGTTCAATCTGCAGCCACCCATGGTGATAAAAAACCAAAACCCACCAGGGGCAAACCCTTTCTCTTGTAACAGAGAGTACTGTGCTCTTCTACATGCATAATACACAATAAACAGGACCTACATTATTTTGGTTCATTCAATTCAAAGCAGGAAGCTATTGCGCTGAAGTGTTTGCTTTTTGAAACACAAGTATCATGACCAGGAACTGAACCTGATCTCCGACAACAACAGAACTTCATTCGAGTATGATCTACTCAGGGGTGGCGTGACACACTATGCTATAAGTATGTTCCGTCCCCCCACTCAGTAGTTTGCTTACTTGTTTTGAAGCACTATCTATTTACTTGTCATTTTTACTTCCTTGTCATTTATCACTCTTTCAGTACTGGTATATCATAATGTAACTTGGAGATTTTGTTTAAATCCATTTGGAAATAACATTTTAAAGACTTTTTTTTAAGCTAAGCCTTTTAGCAGGAGTTTGCATGATTTACTTTGCTTTACTTTGTTTGTTACTAGTTTGGGCGATTATTGTAAAAATTTTTATCTATAAACCTCATAAGAAATTTGTCAACTTGTAATGCATATTAGGCCTGGGCGAGTAATTCGAATATCCGATTAATGGCGAATAGGTTTTCCTATCCGTAACCGCGAATGCTTTTTTTTTCTTAACCGGATATCCGCATATCCGCATAGGGCGCGAATACCTATTTATAAACCGGATAGTTCTGTAATTACAACCAAGTAACCGGATATTCTTTTAATATATGAATATCCGCGGACGTCGGGCGACAACTGATGGGAATATTTTGTCTGAATCCTTATGAAACTTCTATTAAGACAGCATAAAACAGCATAAATTAAGTATTTAACTATGCTCACCTCAGTGAAGAGTTAAAACAATGACATTTCTGACATAATTTGTTCAAAGATTACGAAAGTTTTCCTTCACGTAGAGTCAATCACGATCAAAAGAAACAGCAAATCGCCATCTTTAAATTAGATCCGGTTATTTTTATGAATGAACCGAGTGACACTGTCTAAAACTAATATCAATCCGCCCATAAGATCTCATTCACAAACGAAGTTGGCCAGCGGTATCCGAATACCAAAACTTCACTATTCGCCCAGCACTAATGCATATTAGATCTATCCTGCGGTCAAGTAAAACACAGTTTACTAGCATGGTAGGTAATATTTTCACAAATGCGTTGTAAACACGCACACGTAACCTAAAGTGTTTTTTTATCGTTTACGAAAAACAGTTTTGCTTTATAAACATATTTCTACAATAGCTTGCTGGTAAACAGCTATACATGTATGTCCCTTGCCAGAAGCTATGCCACAAATCATCACATTACTCCTCAACTCAACACACAGCTAATTGGACCTCTAATAAGTCCCATTCGACTTTTATTGTATTTTGTTTTATACATTATATATATTTATACATTTGCGAATAAATCAGCGATCTGTCAACAAAAAACAACTAATGACCCTACTTTTAAGTCATTATGGTTTTGTGAATGAACAAATCAATGAATGATAAACACATAAGCAATAGAATAGTTTGATCCTTGAAGGACGGACTAACCTGTGTCTGACAGAGGATCAAAAAATGACAATTCCTGAAGTTGTGGTAAGGGTGTCGACGGGACAGAATCTTCGCTGAATGTCGTCCTATCGTCATCGTCATCATCATATTCAACAGTTCCATACTCCGACACATCCTCTTCATTTTGTCTATGGAGCCACACACCGCCAAGAGACGGGCTGGGTTGCCCCTCTGTAAGCAACACATGATCTCTCCCCTCTGATGGAGTACTGGCTCCTGAATCATAATGGGAGTGACCAGGTGACTGGGACTTCCCACTTGTGAATTCGGGGGAAACTTTCTTGGGCTGTAGAATCTCTCTGTGTGGAGACTGCCTTAGCGCAACCTCCTCCCCACCCTAAAAAAAAAGAAGGAAAACAGAGTGAATTGATTTGAATTGATTTATTGGCTTTGTACACAAATATGCCCCCTGGCACCCAACACAACAACTATGTAGGGTCATCACGGATGAGAGGGGGGAGGGGTGGGGGGGGTCAATATCATCACTGACGGGCATCCTTAATTTACATTGTACATCTAGAAAGCAGACCATGCGTGCTTAATTTTGCTTGGCGTAGAATGTGTCAAGCAGTAATTGCATTTGTCGTTCAAGTTTACTTGTTCAGCTGTCAGTGTTTTTTATACTGTTTGTATCATTTGTAATTTTTTTGTCGGGGGGGGGGAGATGGGGGGGGGGGGGGTTCCAACAAAGGGGGTTTAATAATGCCTGTAGAAGGTTGTAGGCAGTATTAAAAACAACTATCTGAAGAGCTTTTTAAAGTCAAAGTAGTGATTTTGATTCTCTCAATCAAAATTTACTAAGTATCTAAAAAATCCCTTACACAAAAACAGAAACTGCATTTTATCTTTCCATCAAAACAGGATGACCTTTTAACAAAATCTTTGAATTGTTTGGATGTTGTGTTTGTTGAGATGGCCAAACACAGGATGTAAATATCTTTAATGCGCTGTAATTTTGACTGCTTGAGGGGCCCTCTCAAACATATAATCTGTATCACTTCTGGGGGTATATTCATTCATACCAAAACCAGTTAGTAAAGACTGGAACACATTTTAAACACCACAGACATCTTATCTTTCACAGACAATTAAACATTTAAAAGAGCTGTTAGTTTACCTCTAAAGCATCTTAAGACTGCAAGGCAACGAAAGTGACAAAACACCTATATAAAACTGTGCATGACGATTCGCGCTAATTGGCGGAAGTGATAAAAATACTATTGAGAGCGCCCTCACACGGTTAGAAATACGGCGCATTTTTGTTATGGATATCAGACTTTCCTTACCTCAAAGAAGCTACGGAAGTAATTGCTTCTTGTGAGGGGCGGGATGCTCACAACAAACTCGAGAAGCCTAAGGGCACTCTGACGTCTTTCCTCAACGACTTCATCATCAAACCGTCCTGAGTACATAAAAAACAAAAAAACATACAACAGTTAGCATCGGTAAATAAATAAAAGACTTATCCTCTTAAAGGAATATTGTTTTTGTTTGTGCTAACAAAACAGTTGCTAGCAGTGTATTCTCTTTACGTAATCCACCAAATACATTAACTGACAAACCTTCAAAAGTTTAAGATTATACTCCCTCCCTTTTTAGTGATTAAGTCACAGAGTGTAGATTTTTTTACTTTGAGAAAGTTTAGGAGAAAACAAGACCAATTCGCTCGATCTGGAATTCAATCTGTGCAAGGGCGTGCAAATTCATAGGGCCTTAAGGCACTACCTATGAAAAGAAATCTGTGGAAAACTTTTGATGGGGCACCAATGCAAAGACTTGGGCAACCAATGCTGCTGCTTGCATGTGAATTTAGTAAAGATGACTTTTGTTATTCTTGTTAAATGTTGTATCCTTCTTGTTTCATGAAAACTAGATTATATAGCAACTTTATAAATAGATTAATTTTGGTTTTGCCCGTATACGCATATACACCAATGTGTGTTAGCACTGTATACTCTGAACAAAACCACAGTCATTATTATTACTCAGGTGGGATTCGAACCCATGACCTTTGCAATTCAAAAGCAGTACTTAACCAACTAGACCAAAAACAAAGAAAACCCTGATGCAAATTTCCATAACTTTATATGTTAATAATTACCAAAGAATTTTGCTTTGGCAAACACAGGAAACTTTTCTGGTCTACGGAGGTTGTAATGGAGAAGTGACAATGCTTTGTTGAGCTTCTTGAAGTCATTGTAACGTTTCCACACAACAATCTGTAAGAAAATACAAGCAAGGTTGTCAATCAACAATTGTGGATCAGTTGCCCTAGAAATAGCGGTTTGACCTGCCACGCAAAGTGTCTATATTTAGATCATTGGTTTATTACAATACAAACTATTGACATAGCCTATTAGTGAAAAAGTGACAGTCTGATGCGATACAGAATATTTTCTGTATTGATTCTCCGTACTCACCTCAGTCACATCTTCTGGTTTGTTCAAGGAGAAAGCCTGTAAAATAACAAATGGAGGCAAAAAACTTCACTTTATCTTATAAAGAACTATTGATGTAGAGGAGTATGCTCCTAGAGGTTTGTCTCAAAGTGTATTTTCTTTCCCCCCTCCCCCGACATAAGTCTAGAGAGTTCAAAGAGCTATACAGCCTAATTTTGGCAAGATCTGTTTAATAGACCTTATGCATTGACGTCATCCAGCCGCCATCTTTGAGGTCAAACGGTGACGAAACAATCGAAACGCACAGAGATTGGCCAATGAACAACCTCCTTTTGACCTCAATGCGGGGGCGTCGTACTGAAATGACGTCATGCCCATAAGGTCTATGGGAATGTAATTTATATATTTTTTTTAAAGGGCAAAACGATACGTGTGTGATGTGAGATTCACCCTCTACGGGGTTCGTGGAGAGGATAGCGGAACGAACCTCATATTATATCATGTATAGCAACATAGTTCCTAGGACTAGGAGTATGGAGGATGTATGGGGAACTAGTCTGTCCCGCAATATATTCTTCACTGTAAATGTAAGGACTCTTAAAAAAGTAGGAACACGCAACAAGATCACCTTCTCAAGACAAGACTTAATCTTCACTTTTCAGTAGGGTTTTCGTTTTGTATCTTTCTTTACTACTGCAGCCCCACTTGTGTGACCAAGGCTAGAATAATTCAGCTAGCCTTGGCCACACACAAGTGGGGCTAACCCTAGGCCTACTGAAAACAAAAGTCAGGACTCAGGTTCGAGGTTGATCTTGAGATTGGTGCCAAATTGTGAGTCCTTATTTTGGGAAAACTAAGTGGACCGGGGCCGAGAAAAGCATCAAGCTCCGCCTAAGTTCTAGATCTACTCTGTTATTTACTTCACACGAAAACTATGCAAGAGAAGAGAGGAATGAATGAACTTTTAAAAAAGGAAGGGGCGAATTATTTAATTTTAATTGTAAGTTCAGTTGAAGGAATGGCAATGCTGAAATTTTAATATTCATTAAATAATCACAGTTTATGTAAAATCGCAAAAACTGCACACAAACCCTGTATGTCACTTTGTAAACTGTAAATCCCTTTTGATGTGTGGTTGGATCTGTGACCAGAAAGCTTCGAATCCAAGTATCTTTTGATCTTCCGGACGGAGCAGCCATTTCACCACATCACACACATCGCCGCCACGACCCACCGATGACCTGTCATGCGAGGGGTCACGGATTGGTATCCGGAACCAAATTCATCGCGAGGTGGCGCTAGACAGCGCTACTCTTGATGATGGAATCCGCAACTTTCTCGAGAACTATAATATTATTATTGTTGTAAAAGAAACAGCTAGGCCCGAACATTTGACGCCATACTTCGGACAACAAGAAGTTTAAAAAAAATAAAAGTTTGTACGTTCACACGTTATTAAGAGAGTGACTATTTTTATGTAACTATTTTTATAAACACTCCATCACCCTAATCCCATCCCGGATGACGTCACGCAGCCCCATCGATCTTATCCTCCCCCATAAACAAATGAAATTTGCTTGCACAGACGCATCGGTTAAGGGGGAATGGGGTTGACCTTTTTTCAGACAATGGTCTGATTTACATCTCATGAACAAAAAAAAGTCCACAACAACAATAATATTGTGGAGCGGAACCAGACTATATTTCTCATGGTAAACTCCCCTTCCAGACCCTAAAACGCAGCCTAGCTGGAACTATTCTTGAAGAATGTGACCCAGGTTGAAACAACCAGTAAATAAGTTCTTGCCTCTTGATGTTTTTATCTTACACATTTTCTGTTCCGTTTTGGCGTTTTCAAAGGTAATTGACTCTTGGTAACTCGAGGTCCTATGATACCGACGAAGTGTTTTGTTTTGGCATCTTGATTCTTAAACGATTCAGTTGTTTGAGCGTGTGTTTTTTCCTGTTACCAGATTGATTTACGTATCATTATTTATCTCAACTTACTAGCAGGCAAAGGAAAATAATATTATAGAGTGTTGTAAACCGTGATGAATTGAGGAGTTGTATTCCCCTCTGACCATACGAAAACCTACCTTTCTCTCCAGGTGCTCAAAGATACCATTTTAACAACAGCGAAAGCTTGAATTAGTGACCCGATTTTTTTCAATGTTCTTCGTGAAATAAATCGTAAGAGTTGTTGCTGTTTTTTTTTAAAACAAAATTACAGGGACTCATTCTTGGATAAAGCTGCCTTCAATGACACAGTTGCCTCTCTATTTATTTAGTATAAACATTGTTCCCGTTTACAAAAGTAATTGGAACTTTGACAACAGGAAAGGGTTTTTTCTAGCAATTTCTGGATTCTGAAATGATTCAGTGACCTCATTTTTGTTTGAGTGTGTGTTTTTCCCGTTACCAGATTGATTAACGTATAATGATACGTAGTTGCTTGACTCAACTTACTTAAGATACATGAAACAAATAAGCCCTTTTCACACTACGGAGCCATTTCCCGGGAACCACAGTTTGCTCGGGAAATTCTCGGTAGTTTTTTGTAGTGTTGATCATATCGACCACAATTTGCCGGGAATTTCCCGGGAAAGAACTGAAGGGCCTAGTGTGAAAGGGGCTATATGCGAGATGAGTTTATATACCTTGATGACTTGACGAGTTGTACCATAGACCCAGCCTTTTGCTCTTACTCCAGAACACTCTGGAGTTCTACAGACTGGCCTTTCCTTCCTAACCTGTATATAGATAGATAAAATGGCTCATTAACAAATCTGTCTTCACGTCGTGGACGGAGATTCATGTTTTAAAGAGACTATACAAGAGTCGCACAAAGGGAAACAAAATAATGATGATATAACAATAAAAGTACATTTAATTCAATCTAAAAGGAGAGGGGGGACAATTTCCCGGGGCGGACAGAAAACCCTAGCTAGGGGGACAGAATATACTATTCTGTCCCCCGGACCGTTTAAGCGGGGGACAGAGTTCCCTGTGACAACGGCACAAACTTAGGCTATAAAAAAGAAGAGGAATAGAGAGATCAAACAAACATAAATATCTAGGTTGCAAACAAAACTCAAAATAGTTTTGAAAAGTCGATTTTTTTTTCTTCTTCTGAATAATGCATTAGCACCGGCACTGAGTGGCCTTAAATTGCCCCTCCCCACTCCCCACTCTGTATATGTTTGCCCACTGACTGCTTTAGTTACACCATGTTAAAGTATTGAGAGTTGCCATAAAGACTCGGCGCTTATGGTCGAAACGTAGGGGTCCATAGTTTTCATAGATATAGCAACTACTGTAACATTAATTCTCAATTTTTTTTCCAGTTAAGTTTTAATCTCAAAGGGTATACACACATTTTAACTTTCAATGGGGGCGGTCACCCGGGGGGATACGGAAACCATTCGTGTTGCACGCCCCATTGGTGCCCAGCTCTTATTTCTGCATGTTGAATATTTGATATGAAACGTATATTTTGACCCGGATTCAGTGGAAGTTTTGGCTTTAATGCCATTATGGAGACACTTCCGTGAAACACAAACATGGCGACTTTGTCGGGGCGACTCAGTCTGTTTGGTTCGACATTGTGAGGGGCGACTTTGCTGGTACGAGTTTAAAAGTTTAGGGTATTATAAGGGCCCATTCGCCGAGATGCCACATTTTGTGTGACTGTCCTCGCAGGAAATGACGTCCATGAAGAAGTTGTCTGGCTTTCCATCGCTTGATAGAAGTGAAATGCTTGTTCCATCTGAGAGACGTGGACAGCTTTGGCGATGGTTTATTGCTGGAACGCTGCTCAACCTGTGCATCACCGCTGCGTTGGTTGGCTTAACGACGTTCTACTTCAGCACGGAGTTGCAGTCCGTTAGGGTAAACATTTTGAAAACTTTACTTTTTGATTATTATTTATACATTTTGACAAAATTCTTAGAACTTCTGCATGGTATAATTATTGACTCTCTGTACAATGTAAACCAAAAAAAGCATTCTCATTCTTTGACCTCTCCCAATGTGTTCTTTATTTTGAAAAATATCCAAGCTTACTGATCTTCTCATTAATCCAATAAAAATGTTTTCTTTTCTCTAAAAAAACCCGAGTTGTTCATGTATAACCAGTTGTTATTGACCTTTATGTACGGCATAGTCCAAATTTATGTCAGACTTCATATAATCTGAAACAACTCACACACCGGTGAGGATCTTTAAAAATGATTGTTTCTTTTACAGTTATAAATGTTCTTTTTAATCTCATCTTAAACCTTGAGACACACCAAGTGAGAAGACTGGTCTTTAAAATCACCAATAGTGTCCAGTGTCTTTAAAATTGCACCCTTTACATTTTCAGGTCCAGATGGAATCTCACGGAGAGCGTCTGGCATTATTGGAGAAAATTCCTCTACCAACAAGCCACAACGATGTGCCAGGCGCACTCGATGAGCTCTTGTCGAGACAGAGACGACGCCGGGACGCAGCTTCGTCCATGGACTACGGATACGGGCCCGGTGTTAGAGATGACTCGAACGCCTCGTCAGCGCTCGTACCGAACTCAGGTCTAAGGGGTGTTTTTTTTATCAGCAAAAAGTCTGTCATTATTTATTACTAGGTCCTCTTTTGCCCGACCCAATTGTAAATGTTATAGGCCACAGGAGTTTTGATATAATGTTCAGTTCATGTTCAGTTCAAAGTTGTAAACATAGAGTTAATACGCACACCGGAAAAGGTTATACAACCAAAATTAATGTTCTTTATCCCTCTGATGCAAATTAATTTAACATCTATCCAAATTGTTGCGGTACCCGCTGCTAAAACGTAGGATTCGACCTGCCTTTGCTACCGCGCAATTTCGGTGATAGTTGATAAAACACTCCTCTAGAATTGCAAAGGTCTCGGGTTCGAATCCCACCCGAGTAATATGCCTGATCCTGTTTTATACAGAACTCGGGAAAGTACATAGTATACAATGCTACACACACATCAGTGTTAGGGTAAAACTAAAATTAATAATTAATAAGAATACTGACTGAAAATTCTTTTTAGCCAATGGTCGCCGAACTTCTTTGCCTTTTTGCAACAGAAAAAAAACTATTTCCTTTCAAATTATGTTGACCACCAGATCGACCACTTATGACAAGACCTTGTCGTGACGGGCGGGATGGAAGGGATGGTATGGATGGACGGGACGGGAGGCAAGGAGATTCGGGCGTGGCAGGTCCACCGGGAGAAAAGGTATTGAACTATATTAAAGTTTATTTTAGCTTTTGAGAAAGACTCTGCTATAGTGGCAAAACGTCAGGCCATTAAGTATGTTTTTGTTGCATTAATACAGTTTCGTCAGTCGCTACACGATCAAGGGGTGGCAGGAGATTTTGCCTCTTATTTAGAGATTCTGTCCCCGTCCATACAGCGAATTGTGCAGAATTTTAGTCTCATAGCCCCCTCCTGTGAAACAATTCCTTCAGCCCTTGTACCGTACGGGCGCCAAAATAAGATAATTACTGTATTTAAAATGTTTTCCACATTTTGCAAGGGTGAAACAGGCCTGCAGGGAGAAGCCGGACCACGGGGCATGAAAGGGGACCCCGGTGACATTGGTTCACCCGATACTAGTAAGTTCCTATTATATCGTAATATTCAATATATTTATCTGTATTTATTCATATACAAACCCACTCATACAAACCCAGGTCGCATAACTCGCAACGGCCAAAAGGGACAACTCTTCCCTCCCCGCCCAGCTTGATAATATAATTATTGGTAATAAAAACATCATAACTTTATCGAGGGAAGGATCTGGTGGCCTCAACAACATTGGCTGTATTTTCTTAAGCAACAAGCAACAGGGGAATTAGAATGAAAGTTACTATAGACTTTTAAGTTTGCAAAAGTTTTCGACTTTCCACTATTAATAATGTATTTTGTCATAGGCACCAATCCAGCAGGAGGACCTACTTACATCCGATGGGGGCGCACTACTTGTCCAGAACATGAAGGCACTGAGTTTGTGTATCAAGGTACGTCATCAATTATGAAATTCACATCATGTGTTCACCCTGAGAAGGTGAACTTGGAACTAAACGCCACTATGTGACCAAACTTGAGGGTTATTTAATACTTTCAACCATACATCTTTTTCACAAATTACGAAAAAATTGATTTAATAACTGGATTTGTAAATACAATAGCATTCAGATTTGTTTGTATTGGTTTAAAGATTATTATTCCCCCTATACTTCCTTTCAGGATTTGGATCCGGAGCAGCTTCCACACATAAGGGTGGATCTTCCGACTTCTTGTGCATTCCTTCTACTCCGGATTGGGCTGACACTTTCAACGATGCAGGAAACTCCCACTCCTATCTGTATGGAATGGAGTACGAAGTAGCATCATTTGACCCATTCTCACACGAAAATGCCGAGTTTATCAACCAGCGTGACGTACCGTGTGCAGTGTGCCGTCTCACAAACCGTGGAACACATCTTCTGATTCCGGCTAAGAGAGAATGCCCCCAGAACTGGACCCAAGAATATCAAGGCTTCCTCATGTCCGGACTCTACAGCAGTGAGCAGCGCAGCCAGGCGGTGTGTGTAGATGAAGCACCCGAGGTTATCCCCAGTAGTCAAGCCAGTAGCGCCGGGGCGCTGCTTTACATCATGGAAATTCAGTGTGGCTCAATCCCATGTCCCCCATACGTTCAACTCCGTGAAGTGACGTGCACAGTCTGCAGTGTGTAGAACTATTGCAGTTACTTTCATTGTTCTACTTCATCGCTGTTTTACTTCATTGCTTTTTATACAGAAATATTACTCGGTATGCTATTATAGTCGGTTTTGTTTCTTATTCAATCACCTGCCAGTGCTAGTTTCAACGTCGTCCTCCCCCCCATGCATGAGGCTGCCGTGTATAAAGAGTATTTTGTCCCTATCGTAATGACAAGGATATTATTATCGAAAATAAACAAAATGTTTCAATCTAAATGCTCACTGGTTACAAAAGTCCTGCCTGTATAAATCCAGAATACTTGTCCAAGACCCGACAGCAGTGCTTATGTTATTTGCAGTAATCGGAATAAGCAGGACGCCCCAGGCCGACGACAAGAATTGTTTTTGTGAATTTATGTATATCGCAAGCTTTCTTTGATGGTTCAAGTGATTATTGAAAACGTTTTGTTCTCTATCACCCTCTCTTTTGGCAGGTATATTCGTATGGTGGTTGGCATCATATCATTTTCGAATCAATGAATACATTCACATGTCTCGGGAAAATACTGAGTATACAGTGCTAACACACACACATCGGTGTATGGGTATAAACAGTCAAAATAATTAATATTCTTTATCACCGATGCAAATTTAACATCGATTATATACAACTACATAAACAACCATGATAGTGGGCTTATCCATTAGTTCATTGTATAACATGGATACATCATAAGCATAACCTAAAAGGAAAATGTTCCCGTCCGTCAACCGACGAAAAATATTGCGATCGTAGCACTGCAACCGATTTTTTAAGGCAGAAAACATTTCCTGAAACACACACAAGTTTATTTTTATAAACAGTCCCCAAACCCGAAAGTTAGACAGTCTAACGGCGAAGTTGATTTACAAAGGGCGACAAAGGGCAAATGGGGCGTGTTTTTTGGGACACATTATTGCCATTCAGCCAGGAGGATGATGGGTAGTCAAAGACATTTGGCGAGCTGCAGGGGGTGGGTGGATCCCGATCGCGATGTCATGCCAAAAAATGTTCGCTGTCAAACTGAGGCAGTTTGGCACGTCCTTTGCCAGATAGTGTCCGTAAACACATTCAAACAGGGAACCTAAAACAAAAAAGGACACTTATAGGTTCAAGGCTCGGGAAAGGTCCGCGGTTGGCGTGTACAAAACTAACGGGAGCTAGTGCAGAAAAGAGTATAAACAAAAGAGGGCGATAGGAGGTCCGCGGTTGTTGGCGCATCCTGTCATGGCCTCGTATAAGCTTTGGACTCCTATAGATGTTCTGTGGTTCAATATGACACGCACTTATATCCCCCTTTTATTTGGGGGGGGGGGCAGTATGAAGATAATTTAATTCTTTAATTCTAACTCAAGTTTGTAATTTCCAACTTTTTGCGTGGTTGGCTGTGGTAAGTGTTTAATTTCGTCCATTTCGTCCGTTTATGTAGGGCGTATTTTTCACTGTAATGTATTTCATTATGCCAAGTATTAATTTTGTATATTTTTTATTTGGATGTCTTTTTGTATATGAGAGCCACAATTAATGATCAGTTATGCTGGATGGGTCACCCTCGTTAAATATTGTTTTAATTTAAAACAATACACTTACACATAATTTGACAGCCTATCACATACCGGGCACTCACGAAAATTGGCATAATTGTATCACAATTCACAGTGCACAATAATTATTGTTATTGCCGAGTTTTATAATTCTGATTTTGTCAAAGCTTTATCGTTTACGTAAAGGGGTGAACTAATTCTGAAGCATCATATCTTATAATATATGGGGGTGCTTTGTTGAGTAAAATAGCAACCCGCATTCCCGCGGACTTGAAGTATGTATGTGCCTAATGAATTCAAAGTCACAATGAATATTATTTATAGTCCCCGGTATACATAAAGCAATCTTTAGGGATTTTGGGGACTTTACCGTGAGTTTTGTTCCGCGGCAAAAACATAGGCGTTGTGAAATTTATTGCCCCCGGTTAAACAATATTATATAAGTTGCCTCTTTATTGCTTTACATGAAACATTCTTGCCATTGTCAAAGTTAATCGAACCTTGACCAACTTGAGCAGGTGTATGAACAGGACATTTAGTGTTTTGTTCTGACATTTTCTTGCCGTTAAATGACTTTTCCACGTCCTTTGCTTGATTTGTGTGTTTTTTCCTGTTACCCGGATCATATTTCAATAATGCATGTCTCAACTTATTAAAGGTGTATCCATGGTATAACCAAAATAAATAAATAAAATAAAATAGACTAATTTATTTGTATAAAACTACCGTGATTTCGCTTATATAGACCAGTGTCAGCCTGCTGTTCTTACTCCAAAAACAAAATCTGATTAATTCTTTATCAACACTGGAATTCTACATCAGGGTGGTGATCCACTGGTGATTCTATCACCCCTTACCCAGATTAGATAGATACATTCTGTAACCCGGGTTAATAGTAATATGGCAAAGAAACGGCTTTAAATGAACACGCTGCATTGGATCGGACGAGTTGGTCTTTTAGAAGCGTTTGTAACCGTTTGTTATAAAATGCATATTATGGTTGGAAAGATGTTTTGAAAGAAGAATACAATGATCCACACAAACATGCCTCGAAACTGCACGGTTTTCCTTTTACTTTGCGAACTAACAAGGTCGGCCATTATGGGAGTCAAAAATTTGACTCCCATAAATGGCCGACCGTGTTAGTTGACTCCCATAAATGGCCGACCGTGTTAGTCGACGAGGTAAAAGGAAAACCATGCAATTTCTAGGCAACATATTTTTTTACAACATATTTCCAACCATATGCATTTTATAACAAACGGTTACAATGCTTTTCAAAGACCAACTCGACCGATCCAATACAACGTGTTCCTCTAACTTTTGTCAGAAGATTTTGTTCTTCTTCACTGACACCAATCTGAAATGGAGATGAACGACATGTTTCATTCTAAAGTCCCCTATTTGTGAGTGATATATCATATTTTCAAAACTTAATCGCTAAACGTATAATGGATTCAACGTCCTTGTTGAAAATGTCATGAAAGTTTTTCCTTTGTTTTCTCTGAAACTTTCACAGGTGATTTTTAATGTATTTTTCTTAATATTATAAGGCCTTCAGATCAGTGGGGAAAAAACCCTGAATGAATGTGGGCCTACTCCATTATTATTCTCATATAGCATATACCTTTAAAAGTTAAAAGTTTCGAGGGAAGTTTGGAGGAATTTCCTCAATCCCCGGGTGCTTCCTAAGTTTCCTGCATCTGAGTTATTGACCATCCTGTGGAAGTAAGATGGCATACTTTCTTGAACTTTAAATCTGTGGCCATGAAAGCCGCCTTAAAGACAATGTCCGAAGGTCGGGAAAAACACAAAGAGCAAATAGTTGTCTAAAAAATTCTCAGCAGCAGTTTCATTGTCCCGGCTGAAGCCCCCCCCCCCCCCCCCCTCCCCCCGCTTCCCCATTGCATTCCACTAAATGCATTGTTTGAAGACGGCTCAAGAATCGGGTTCCTTAACCAGGCACACCGTTGGTTGGCCTATAACCCCCATAGGATCAGACAGTTATTTCATACTCCATAAGTCTCATCTTACATAGAGTGGTGTTCACAATAATAGGTGAAACAAGTACTGCGCTGAAGAACCTTTTCTATTCAAAGCCAACATCCAAAAGCTTGACACACCTGTTGAACGTCATGATTCAACCTTCCAAATTAGCCCGTTTCTGACATGATTTTACATGGCATTGAGGCACTATAACTGCAGAGAGACTGTCGTTATGGAGACACTGTGGATAAGACGCTGCTGCGCTCAGATACCATTGATCCCCAATGTGTGTCTGAGCATTCAAGAAGGTAATGATTAACAACACTGTTTGTCTTTGGCTTTTCCTTCTGCTGCAGATATCCCTTTTTAGTATGTCACAATCACTGATTATACCTTTTTTCCTTCTTCCTAACCTTTGATTTGTCTTGGTTAAATCTGTGTGTTTCCAACATCTTTTGGTTAATCAGCCCTCCTCACCCCCTCCCCTGTTGTCTCCTCTGCCTTTCGTTTTTCTTTATGCCACTCCCCTTCACCCCTCCCCCTCTCCCTCTTTATTTTGTGTCCACTGATTGCTTAATTTAAAAAAAAAAAAAAATAAATAAAAAATGAAAACTTATAAAGCGCACAAAATAATCCACAAAAAGTGCTCATGGCTAAAAGAAACACTATGTTTATGTGTGTTGAAATGTCGTATTACTATTATCCTTCGAGAAAGACTCCACTTGGTCAAAATTTCCGGACCCAACCATTTTTCCATAGCTTTTAAAGATAATCTCACATTTAGGTAAAAACTGTCTCCGCATTTGATTATAATAAACAGTATAATAAAATAATTTAAAATAATACAAGCCAATAAGTTGTACAATTTATTTCATTTTTTTCAATCGGGGGGGGGGGGGGGGCACACAGGGAACATCATTTTTGGCACGCCCCTCCTTAGTTACATCATAGAGTCAATGCCCAAGTGATTTATCCACGTTAACACTTTTTATGAACAACTTCGTTATCCTGATTTGGTGGAAGCTTGGGCCCGGTTCATGCCATCAGCCATGACCAGACCTTTCCTTTAAACAATGGGCATGGGTCTATATAAGGGCCTCTTTGCCGGTGAAACACCACATTTGTGGGACTGTCCTCGAAGAAAATGACTTCGATGAAAAAGTTGTCTGGCTTTCCATCGCTTGATAGAAGTGAAATGCTGGTTCCATCTGAGAGACGTGGACAGCTTTGGCGATGGTTTATTGCTGGAACTCTGCTCAACCTGTGCATCACCGCTGCATTGGTTGCCTTGACGGCGTTCTACTTCAGCACGGAGTTGCAGTCCGTCAGGGTAAACATTATTTTAGTTTCCATATTCAGGAAAACCTTAACATTATCATTTGTTTGTTCATCACTTTATAGGGACATAGTCTTAGAGCTTCATGCAGGGTCTTGACTCTCTGTCTAGAACAGAAGATCGAGGTGCGCTTTAAAGGTTCTTCTTGTCAAAGTTTCTCTCAGAATTACCCCAAGGTCTGAGATTTATGACTAAGCCTTCTTATAGTATTTTCCCCTTTCGCACCAAGACTTATTAACTTTTTAAACACTCGACAATGTTTAGCCTTGTGTAATCCTGTTCAATTGCAGCTCCGTTTTGTAAACCTGCTTTCTAGCATGGTTGAATTTTGATGTATTATTGTTTGTAGTCTTATAGACGCATATCACGTAATGTCGAACTCGGTCAATCTAAAGCGTATTGTCTTCTAAAGGGATAATGCCAAATCATGCACCGCTCAGATTGTAAACTTTAAAAGTTTAACTCTGAACATAAACGTGAAAAGTGAGCATTACCCATGTCGGCATTGTTATGGATGTCATCATAGGCCTATCAGTAAATATTATACAGGGTGTTTCAATAAAAAGTATACATTTTGAAAAATGCATCCCAAATGGATTTTTTTAAGTTTTCAAAAATCTGGCACTAAGTATTGGTAAATCGAGGTCATAGCTTTTTAATTTCTACCAAATAGATCCTCAGCTGTTCCGCACTAGCTTATTACTTTTGTCAGATTTTAATTGGCTTGCGCACAAAAGTGAAAGGATTTTAACACAATCAAACACTGTAGTAGGGAAGGTGAGGTATGTGCTTTGTTGCTCACAAATTTGCTAAGAAATCGGATGAACCCTCAGTCCTCCATGGGTCTACCAAGTTCGGACGCAGGCCAAATTGAAATGCAACATTGGGTGTTTGCAGCAGATCGACCAGTTCTTGGTCGGCCAGATCGTTTTTTGTCAGATTCCGACTTGCACCAGTAGCCTGAGATGACTAGCAGTTTTATACCAAAGCTTGACATTCTGTCATGTCACATCATTGAAAATTTGTGAGCAGTAAAGCACAACCCCACCTTCTCTACTAAGGTGTTTGATTCGGTTAAAATCCTTTCACTTTTGTGCGCAAGCCAATTAAAATCTGACAAAAGTAATTAGATAGTGCTCACTCATGCTGAACAGCTGAGGATTGATTTGGTATAAATTTAAAAGCTATGACCTTGGTCCACCAGTTCTTAGTGCAATTTTTTGTTAAACTTATAAAAAATCCAATTGGGATACATTTTTCTAAATGTTTACTTTTTTTGAAACACCCTGTATGTTGATAAATACTTTACATATTAATACATCCTACATTGGTATTATTTGAAAGCTGCTATAATTATAATGACGTTCTTTTTGATGCCCAAATTAATTCATTTTATGAGCTTTGGAAGGAATTGACTGGTCTGGCTTATAGACCTATAATGGATCATCACATGTTTTCACCATCTCAAAATAAGTTTTCATTTTGTATAATTAAAATCAGTATTTTTTGCCCCTCCCTTCGATTGATGTGTGACACTCTATAGGATTTTTTTCACATTGTTTTCCTTAATGTATCTATCGCATGGGTTGACTTTTTACATCCCCTTTCATTTTCAGGTCCAGATGGAATCTCACGGAGAGCGTCTGGCGTTATTGGAGAGAGTTCCTCTACCAACAAGCCAAAAAGAAAATGAAATGCCGGGCGCCCTCAATGAGCTCTTGTCGAGACAGAGAAGAGGTCTGGAGAGACCCAAGTCCATGGACTACCCGTTCAATGTCGAGAACAACGCTTCGTCGGTGTTCTTACACCAGAAGTTTGCTGCAGAGGGTATGTTTTTTCATCTTAAGTGAGAAGTTTATCATTAGGTCCACTTTATAACCTAGTGTAACAGGACACAAAGAAACTTATCTGTAAAAATCTCATTTCAAAAGCTGGTAGCGTTTCTTGCCGAACATTTGGAGCTGTTCACACAGGAAGAAATAACCGTCACTGGTAATCTGAGAAGCGTATCATGCATGAAAAGTTTCTCATTGTTCTTTTGTCGAACAGTTTTCTCTAAAATTACATTCATTAGGAGGGGGTCATTTTGCAAAATGTTATAAATATTATCAACAGCTGCCGCAATGCTTCTTACCAAATGAGTTTTTATTCTATTGATATTATTTTGTTGAGTTGAGGTATTACAAAAGGTACACCCTAATTTCTTGAATGAAAAATAAAACTTCTCAATGGTACACTTTTTAGGCCGTTGCCGCCAAACCTTTCCCCCTTTTTGACAATGGAAAACCATTCTTTTTAACTTGACCACCAGATCGACCACTCATGACAAGACCTTGTCGAGACGGACGGGATGGAAGAGATGGTATGGATGGACGGGAGGGCCGGCAAGGAGCTCAGGGAGAGAAGGTAGTGTGCTCTTCATTAGTTCATCAGTCGGGACACGAACCGGTTTGGCAGGAGACTCTGTCCCCCCGTATGGCAAACTGTGTACAAACGTCTTCTGATAGCGCCCTCTAATTGAATCCTCCTCACCCAGCCCACCTTAATTTCCCATATATGGGAGAACGAATCTCCAGCGGACAGAATTCACCGGGACACCGGTTTGGCAGGAGATTTTCTCCCCCGGAGATTCTGTCCCCAAATAGAAATGTTATTGCATGGTACAAACCGCGTTGGTTGGCATGGTTTATGGCCGAATGTTGGCAAAACATTCAATCGTGTTTGCAATATTGGCACAAAACTTTCTGTGCCAACATTAACAATTACATTCCAAATAAGACACTTGTAACTCTAAGTGGCAGCAGGTGGTAGGTAAATCCATTGTTGTTGGAAGTGTGCGCATGCTCAGAACAACATAAATAATGGAGTTTCACCTACCGTTCAAAAATCGTATTGTGCAGATTTCGTTTGACAACGCCCTCTTATTTCAGCCCACGTTTACCGCCTGTAGGATTTGATGAGGGACACAAACATCGGGACAACATCCTCATAACATAATATTTTTGTCAAATGATCGTGGCCGAGTTTTACACAATTATTTAGGCCAATCAAAAGAGGATGGTTATCAACGCTATGCCAATGAATGTAATCGTCATAAAGTATAATGCGCTACGCATACTTTGTAGTACAAAACATAAAAACGACATGATTCTTACCAGAAACACGATACGTCGGTCGTGGCGTGACTGAGAATCAACAGTGTTTCTCCAAGCTTCAATATACTAATAGAGATCTCAATAACTAATAGATGTAAAAGAATAACATTATTCAAACCGAAAATAACATTCATACGTTATTTGTTTGACATTTTGTAAGGGGAGTCCTGGTGAGGCAGGCCTGCAGGGAGAAGCCGGACCACGGGGCATGAAAGGAGACCCCGGTGACATTGGTTCCCCCGACTCTAGTAAGTTTCTATTCTATCATAATATATAATATATTTATCTAACAACAAATTCATACAAACCCACTCCTAAAGGGTCTGGGTACTTTTTGTAGGACAAAAAAACACAATGTTCACAAATTTACATTAAACTTACAGAGTTTGAAGAAAATGATGGTAGAACGCTTCCCTGAAAACACTACTTGCTGAAATAAGTAAAACAGTGTCATGAAAATAATGTTCGTCTCGGTGGTCATGATTTAGCATGTAAAAACGTATTTTTATGACATAAATCTGTGGACATTGTGTTACAAAAAACACCCAAATCCTTTAAAGCAGGTCGCATAACTCGCAACGGCCAAAAGAGACAACTCTCCCCTCCCCGCCCAGCTTCATAAAATAATTATTGGTAATAAAAACATAACAACTCTATCGAGGGAAGGATCTGGTGGGCTCAACAACATTGGCTGTATTTTTTTAAGCAACAAGGGAATTAGAATGAAAGTTACTATAGACTTTTAAGTTTGCAAAAGTTTTCGACTTTCCACTATTAATAATGTATTTTGTCATAGGCACCAATCCAGCAGGGGGACCTACTTACATCCGATGGGGGCGCACTACTTGTCCTGAACATGAAGGCACTGAGTTTGTGTATCAAGGTACGTCATCAATTATGAAATTCACATCATGTGTTCACCCTGAGAAGGTGAACTTGGAACTAAACGCCACTATGTGACCAAACTTGAGGGTTATTTAATACTTTCAACCATACATCTTTTTCACAAATTACGAAAAAATTGATTTAACTGGATTTGTAAATACAATAGCATTCAGATTTGTTTGTATTGGTTTAAAGATTATTATTCCCCCTATACTTCCTTTCAGGATTTGGATCCGGAGCAGCTTCCACACATAAGGGTGGATCTTCCGACTTCTTGTGCATTCCTGTTATTCCGGATTGGGCTGATACTTTCAACGATGCAGGAAACTCCCACTCCTATCTTTATGGGATGGAGTACGAAGTAGCATCATTTGACCCATTCTCACACGAAAATGCCGAGTTTATCGACCAGCGTGACGTACCGTGTGCAGTGTGCCGTCTCACAAACCGTGGAACACATCTTCTGATTCCGGCTAAGAGAGAATGCCCCCAGAACTGGACCCAAGAATACCAAGGCTTCCTCATGTCCGGACTCTACTCAACTGAGCAGCGCAGCCAGGCTGTGTGTGTAGATGAAGCACCCGAGGTTATCCCCAGTAGTCAAGCCAGTAGCACTGGGGCGCTGCTTTACATCATGGAAATTCAGTGTGGCTCAATCCCATGTCCCCCATACGTACAATATCGTGAAGTGACGTGCACCGTCTGCAGTGTGTAGAACTATTGCAGTTACTTTATATTGTTCTACTTCCTCGCTGATTGCTATCTATAAAGGAATAATTTACTCGATATGTATTTTAGTCGGTTTGTTTCTTTCACCTGGCAGTGCTGTTTCGTCGTCCTCCTCCCATGCAGGAGGATGCCGTATATAAAGAGTAATTTGTCCCTATCGTAATGACAAGAATCCAAATAAACAAATTATTTCAAGCTGAATGCGCCCTACAAAAGTCCTGCCTGTATAAATCCGTCTAATGCCATAGTCCAGAAATAGTTGTCAAAGACCCGACAGCAGTGCTTATCTTATATGCAGCATTCGGAATAAAGCAGGACGCAACTGACAACAATATTATATATCGCAAGTTTTCTTTGATGGTTCACGTGATTTTTGAAAATGTGTTGTTCTCTACCCTCTCTTTTGGCAGGTTTATTCGTATGTTGGTGGGTATCATATAATTTTCGAATCAATGAATACATCATCAAAGGACTCGGGAAAGTACTGAGTATTTGCAGTGCTAACACACATCGGTGTATGGGTAAAAAGCCAAATAATTCATATTCTTTATATATCCCCGATGCAAATGTGAACATCTATCATATATGATGAATACATTGTTTGAAACAAACCATGATAGTGGGCTTATCCATTAGTTCATTGTATAACATGGATACATCATAAGCATAACCTAAAAGGAAAATGTTCCCGTCCGTCAACCGACTAAAAATATTGCGATCGTAGCACTGCAACCTATTTTTTAAGGCAGAAAACATTTCCTGAAACACACACAAGTTTATTTTTATAAACAGTCCCCAAACCCGAAAGTTAGACAGTCTAACGGCGAAGTTGATTTACAAAGGGCGACAAAGGGCAAATGGGGCGTGTTTTTTGGGACACATTATTGCCATTCAGCCAGGAGGATGATGGGTAGTCAAAGACATTTGGCGAGCTGCAGGGGGTGGGGGGATCCCGAACGCGATGTCATGCCAAAAAATGTTCGCTGTCAAACTGAGGCAGTTTGGCACGTCCTTTGCCAGATAGTGTCCGTAAACACATTCAAACAGGGAACCTAAAACAAAAAAGTACACTTATAGGTTCAAGGTTCGGGAAAGGTCCGCTGTTGGCGTGTACAAAACTAACGGGAGCTAGTGCAGAAAAGTTTTAGAGAGGCGATAGAAGGTCCGCGGTTGTTGGCGCATCCTGTCATGGCCTCGTATAAGCTTTGGACTCCTATAGATGTTCTGTGGTTCAATATGACACGCACTTATATCCCCCTTTTATTTGGGGGGGGGGGGGGCAGTATGAAGATAATTTAATTCTTTAATTCTAACTCAAGTTTGTAATCTCCAACTTTTTGCGTGGTTGGCTGTGGTAAGTGTTTAATTTCGTCCATTTTGTCCGTTTATGTAGGGCGTATTTTTTCACTGTAATGTATTTCATTATGCCAAGTATTAATTTTGTATATTTTTTATTTTGTTGTCTTTTTGTATATGAGAGCCACAGATGATCAGTTATGCTGGATGGGTCACCCTCGTTAAATATTGTTGTTTTAACTTAAAACAAACACATGCACATAATTTGACAGCCTATCACATACCGGGCACTCACGAAAATTGGCATAATTGTATCACAATTCACAGTGCACAATAATTATTGTTATTGCCGAGTTTTAAAATTCTGATTTTGCCAAAGCTTTATCGTTTACGTAAAGGGGTGAACTAATTCTGAAGCATCATATCTTATAATATATGGGGGTGCTTTGTTGAGTAAAAAAGCACCCCGCATTCCCGCGGACTTGAAGTATGTATGTGTCTAATGAATTCAAAGTCACAATGAATATTATTTATAAAGCAATCTTTAGGGATTTGGGGGGACTTTACCGTGAGTTTTGTTCCGCGGCAAAAACATAGGCGTTGTGAAATTTATTGCCCCCGGTTAAACAATATTATATAAGTTGCCTCTTTATTGCTTTACATGAAACATTCTTTCCATTGTCAAAGTTAATCGAACCTTGACCAACTTGAGCTGGTGTATGAACAGGACATTTAGTGTTTTGTTCTGACATTTTCTTGCCGTTAAATGACTTTTCCCATAACGTCCTTTGTTTGATTTGTGTGTTTTTTCCTGTTACCCGGATCATATTTCAATGCATGTCTCAACTTATTAAAGGTATATCCATGGTATAACCAAAATAAATAAAGTGAAATAAAATAGACTCATTTATTTGTATAAAATTACCGTGATTTCGCTTATATAGATCAGTGTCAGCCTGCTGTTCTTACTCCAAAACAAAATCTGATTCATTCTTTATCAACACTGAAATTCTACATGAGGGTGGTGGTCCACTGGTGATTCTATCACCCCTTACCCAGATTAGATAGATACATTGTGTAACCCGGGTTAATAATAATATGGCGAAGAGAACACGTTGCATTGGATCAGACGAGTTGGTCTTTTAGAAGCGTTTTTAACCGTTTGTTATAAAATGCATATTATGGTTGGAAAGATGTTTTGAAAGAAGAATACAATGATCCACACAAACATGCCTCGAAACTGCACGGTTTTCCTTTTACTAACAAGGTCGGCCATTATGGGAGTCAACAATTTGACTCCCATAAAATGGCCGACCGTGTTAATTGACTCCCATAAATGGCCAACCGTGTTAGTTGACTCCCATAAATGGCCGAGCGTGTTAGTCGACGAGGTAAAAGGAAAACCACGCAATTTCGAGGCATGTTTGTGTGGATCTTTATATTCTACTTTTACAACATATTTCCAACCATATGCATTTTATAACAAACGGTTACAAATGCTTTTCAAAGACCAACTCGACCGATCCAAGACAACGTGTTCCTCCAACTTTTGTCAGAAGATTTTTTTATTCTTCACTGACACCAATCTGAAATGGAGATGAACGACATGTTTCATTCTAAAGTCCCCTATTTGTGAGTGATATATCATATTTTCAAAACTTAATCGCTAAACGTATAATAGATTCAACGCTTGTTGAAAATGTCATGAAAGTTTTTCCTTTGTTTTCTCTGAAACTTTCACAGGTGATTTTTAATGTATTTTTCTTAATATAAGGCCTTCAGATCAGTGGGGAAAAAACCCTGAATGAATGTGGGCCTACTCCATTATTATTCTCATATAGCATATACCTTTAAAAGTTAAAAGTTTCGAGGGAATTTTTGGGGATTTTCCCCAATCCCCGGGTGCTTCCTAAGTTTCCTGCATCTGAGTTATTGACCATCCTGTGGAAGTAAGATGGCATACTTTCTTGAACTTTAAATCTGTGGCCATGAAAGCAGCCTTAAAGACAATGTCCGAAGGTCTGGAAAAACACAAAGAGCAAATAGTTGTCTAAAAACGCCCACCCATTCTCAGCAGCCCCGTTTCATTGTCCCGGCTGAAGCCCCCCCCCCCCCCCCCCCCCCGCCCGAAATTCCCCATTGCATTCCACTAAATGCATTGTTTGAAGACAGCTCAAGAATCGGGTTCCTTAACCAGGCACACCGGTGGTTGGCCTATAACCCCCATAGGATCAGACAGTTATTTCATACTCCATAAGTCTCATCTTGCATAGAGTGGTGTTCACAATAATAGGTGAAACAAGTACTGCGCTGAAGAACCTTTTCTATTCAAAGCCAACATCCAAAAGCTTGACACACCTGTTGAACGTCATGATTCAACCTTCCAAATTAGCCCGTTTCTGACATGATTTTACATGGCATTGAGGCACTATAACTGCAGAGAGACTGTCGTTATGGAGACACTGTGGATAAGACGCTGCTGCGCTCAGATACCATTGATCCCCAATGTGTGTCTGAGCATTCAAGAAGGTAATGATTAACAACACTGTTTGTCTTTGGCTTTTCCTCCTGCTGCAGATATCCCTTTTTAGTATGTCACAATCACTGATTATACCTTTTCTCCTTCTTCCTAACCTTTGATTTGTCTTGGTTAAATCTGTGTGTTTCCAACATCTTTTGGTTAATCAGCCCTCCTCACCCCCTCCCCTGTTGTCTCCTCTGCCTTTCGTTTTTCTTTATGCAACTCCCCTTCACCCCCTCCCCCTCTACATCTTTATTTTGTGTCCACTGATTGCTTAGATACAAAAAAAAAAAAAAAAAACAACCTTATAAAGCGCCGAAAAAATCCACAAAAAGTGCTCATGGCGCTAAAAGAAACACTATGTTTATGTGTGTTGAATTGTCGTATTACTATTAGCCTTCGAGAAAGACTCCACTTGGTCAAAATTTCCGGGCCCTTCCATTTGTTCCATCGCTTTTAAAAGATAATCAATCTCACATTGAGATAAAAACAGTCTCCACATTTGATTATAATAAACAGTTTAGAATAATTTAAAATAATACAAGCCAATAAGTTGTACAATTTATTACATTTTTTTCAATCGGGGGGGGGGGGGGGGGCACACAGGGAACATCATTTTTGGCACGCCCCTCCTTAGTTACATCATAGAGTCGATGCCCAAGTTATTTATCCACGTTAAAACTTTTTATGAACAACTTCGTTATCCTGATTTGGTGGAAGCTTGGGCCCGGTTCATGCCAGCCAGCCAGACCTTTCCTTTAAACAATGGGTATGGGTCTGTATAAGGGCCTCTTTGCCGGTGAAACACCACATTTGTGGGACTGTCCTCGAAGAAAATGACTTCGATGAAAAAGTTGTCTGGCTTTCCATCGCTTGATGGAAGCGAAATCCTGGTACCATCTGAGAGACGTGGACAGCTTTGGCGATGGTTTATTGCTGGAACGTTGCTCAACCTGTGCATCACCGCTGCATTGGTTGGCTTGACGGCGTTCTACTTCAGCACGGAGTTGCAGTCCGTCAGGGTAAACATTATTTTAGTTTCCATATTCATGAAAACCTTAACATTATCATTTGTTTGTTCATCACTTAGGGACATAGTCTTAGAGCTTCATGCAGGGTCTTGACTCTCTGTCTAGAACAGAAGATCGAGGTGCGCTTTAAAGGTTCTTCGTGTCAAAGTTTCTCTCAAAATTACCCCAAGTTCTGAGATTTATGACTAAGCCTTCTTATAGTATTTTCCCCTATCGCACCAAGACTTATTAACTTCTTAAACACTCGACAATGTTTAGCCTTGTGTAATTCTGTTCAATTGCAGCTCTGTTTTGTAAACCTGCTTTCTAGCATGGTTGAATTTTGATGTAATATTGTTTGTAGTCTTATAGATACATATCACGTAATGTCGAACTCGGTCAATCTAAAGCGTATTGTCTTCTAAAGGGATAATGCCAAATCATGCACCGCTCAGATTGTAAACTTTAAAAGTTTAACTCTGAACATAAACGTGAAAAGTGAGCGTTAGCCATGTCGGCATTGTTGTGGATGTCATCATAGGCCTATCAGTCAATATTATACAGGGTGTTTCAATAAAAAGTATACATTTTGAAAAATGCATCCCAAATGGATTTTTTAAAGTTTTCAAAAATCTGGCACTAAGTATTGGTAAATCGAGGTCATAGCTTTTTACTTTCTACCAAATAGATCCTCAGCTGTTCCGCATGAGTGAGCACTAGCTTATTACTTTTGTCAGATTTTAATTGGCTTGCGCACAAAAGTGAAAGGATTTTAACACAATCAAACACTGTAGTAGGGAAGGTGAGGTATGTGCTTTGTTGCTCACAAATTTGCTAAGAAATCGGATGAACCCTCAGTCCTCCATGGGTCTACCAAGTTCGGACGCAGGCCAAATTGAAATGCAACATTGGGTGTTTGCAGCAGATCGACCAGTTCTTGGTCGGCCAGATCGTTTTTTGTCAGATTCCGACTTGCACCAGTAGCCTGAGATGACTAGCAGTTTTATACCAAAGCTTGACATTCTGTCATGTCACAACATTGACAATTTTTGAGCAGTAAAGCACAACCCCACCTTCTCTACTAAGGTGTTTGATTCGGTTAAAATCCTTTCACTTTTGTGCGCAAGCTAATTAAAATCTGACAAAAGTAATTAGATAGTGCTCACTCATGCTGAACAGCTGAGGATTGATTTGGTATAAATTTAAAAGCTATGACCTTGGTCCACCAGTTCTTGGTGCAATTTTTTGTTAAACTTATAAAAAATCCAATTGGGATACATTTTTCTAAATGTTTACTTTTTTTGAAACACCCTGTATGTTGATAAATACTTTACATATTAATAAATCCTACATTGGTATTATTTGAAAGCTGCTATAATTATAATGACGTTCTTTTTGATGCCCAAATTAATCCATTTTATGAGCTTTGGAAGGAATTGACTGGTCTGGCTTATAGACCTATAACGGATCGTCACATGTTTTCACCATCTCAAAATAAGTTTTCATTTTGTATAATTAAAATCAGTATTTTTTGCCCCTCCCTTTGATTGATGTGTGACACTCTATAGGATTTTTTCACATTGTTTTCCTTAATGTATCTATCGCATGGGTTGACTTTTTACATTCCCTTTCATTTTCAGGTCCAGATGGAATCTCACGGAGAGCGTCTGGCGTTATTGGAGAGAGTTCCTCTACCAACAAGCCAAAAAGAAAATGAAATGCCGGGCGCCCTCAATGAGGTCTTGTCGAGACAGAGAAGAGGTCTGGAGAGACCCAAGTCCATGGACTACCCGTTCAATGTCGAGAACAACGCTTCGTCGGTGTTCTTACACCAGAAAATTGATCCAGAGGGTATGTTTTTTCATCTTAAGTGAGAAGTTTATCATTAGGTCCACTTTATAACCTAGTGTAACAGGACACAAAGAAACTTATCTGTAAAAATCTCATTTCAAAAGCTGGTAGCGTTTCTTGCCGAACATTTGGAGCGGTTCACACAGGAAGAAATAACCGTCACTGGTAATCTGAGAAACGTATCATGCATGAAAAGTTTCTCATTGTTCTTTTGTCGAACAGTTTTCTCTAAAATTACATTCATTAGGAGGGGGTCATTTTGCAAAATGTTATAAATATTATCAACAGCTTCCGCAATGCTTCTTACCAAATGAGTTTTTATTATATTGATATTATTTTGTTGAGTTGAGGTATTACAAAAGGTACACCCTAATTTCTTGAATGAAAAATAAAACTTCTCAATGGTACGTTTTTAGGCCGTTGCCGCCAAACCTTTCCCCCTTTTTGACAATGGAAAAACCATTCTTTTTAACTTTCGACCACCAGATCGACCACTCATGACAAGACCTTGTCGAGACGGACGGGATGGAAGAGATGGTATGGATGGACGGGAGGGCCGGCAAGGAGCTCAGGGAGAGAAGGTAGTGTGCTCTTCATTAGTTCATCAGTCGGGACACGAACCGGTTTGGCAGGAGACTCTGTCCCCCCGTATGGCAAACTGTGTACAAGCGTCTTCTGATAGCGCCCTCTAATTGAATCCTCTTCACCCAGCCCACCTTAATTTCCCATATATGGGAGAACGAATCTCCAGCGGACAGAATTCACCGGGACACCGGTTTGGCAGGAGATTTTGTCCCCCGGAGATTCTGTCCGACCAAATAGAAATGTTAATGCATGGTACACACCGCGCTGGTTGGCATGGTTTATGGCCGAATGTTGGCAAAACATTCAGTCGTGTTTGCAATATTGGGACAAAACTTTCTGTGCAAACATTAACAATTACATTCCAAATAAGACACTTGTAACTCTAAGTGGCAGCAGGTGGTAGGTAAATCCATTGTTGTTGGAAGTGTGCGCATGCTCAGAACAACATAAATAATGGAATTTCACCTACCGTTCAAAAATCGTATTGTGCAGATTTCGTTTGACAACGCCCTCTTATTTCAGCCCACGTTTACCGCCTGTAGGATTTGATGAGGGACACAAACATCGGGGACAACATCCTCATAACATAATATTTTTGTCAAATGATCGTGGCCGAGTTTTACACAATTATTTAGGCCAATCAAAAGAGGATGGTTATCAACGCTATGCCAATGAATGTAATCGTCATAAAGTATAATGCGCTACGCATACTTTGTAGTACAAAACATAAAAACGACAGGATTCTTACCAGAAACGCGATACGTCGGTCGTGGCGTGACTGAGAATCAACAGTGTTTCTCCAAGCTTCAATATACTAATAGAGATCTCAATAACTAATAGATGTAAAAGAATAACATTATTCAAACAGAAAATAACATTCATACGTTATTTGTTTGACAATTTTTGTAAGGGGAGTCCTGGTGAGGCAGGCCTGCAGGGAGAAGCCGGACCACGGGGCATGAAAGGAGACCCCGGTGACATTGGTTCCCCCGACTCTAGTAAGTTTCTATTCTCTCATAATATATAATATATTTATCTAACAACAAATTCATACAAACCCACTCCTAAAGGGTCTGGGTACTTTTTGTAGGACAAAAAACAAAATGTTCACAAATTTACATTAAACTTACAGAGTTTGAAGAAAATGATGGTAGAACGCGTCCCTGAAAATATTACTTGCTGAAATAAGTAAAACAGTGTCATGAAAATAATTTTCGTCTCGGTGGTCATGATTTAGCATGTAAAAACGTATTTTCATGACATAAATCTGTGGACATTGTGTTACAAAAACCACCCAAATCCTTTAAAGCAGGTCGCATAACTCGCAACGGCCAAAAGGGACAACTCTCCCCTCCCCGCCCAGCTTCATAGAATAGTTATTGGTAATAAAAACATCATAACTTTATCGAGGGAAGGATCTGGTGGGCTCAACAATATTGGCTGTATTTTTTTAAGCAACAAGGGAATTAGAATGAAAGTTACTATAGACTTTTAAGTTTGCAAAAGTTTTCGACTTTCCACTATTAATAATGTATTTTGTCATAGGCACCAATCCAGCAGGGGGACCTACTTACATCCGATGGGGGCGCACTACTTGTCCAGAACATGAAGGCACTGAGTTTGTGTATCAAGGTACGTCATCAATTATGAAATTCACATAATGTGTTCACCCTGAGAAGGTTAACTTGGAACTAAACGCCACTATGTGACTAAACTTGAAGGTTATTTCGTACTTTCAACCATACATCTTTTTCACAAATTACGAAAACATTTATTTAACTGGATTTGTAAATACAATAGCATTCAGATTTGTTTGTATTGGTTTAAAGATTATTATTCCCCCTATACTTCCTTTCAGGATTTGGATCCGGGGCGAGTTCTGGATACAAGGGCGGAACTTCCGACTTCTTGTGCATTCCTGCTATTCCGGATTGGGCTGATACGTTCAACGATGCAGCAAACTCACAATCCTATCTGTTAGGAATGGAGTACGAAGTAGCATCATTTGACCCATTCTCACACGAAAATGCCGAGTTTATCGACCAGCGTGACGTACCGTGTGCAGTGTGCCGTCTCACAAACCGTGGAACACATCTTCTGATTCCGGCTAAGAGAGATTGCCCCCAGAACTGGACCCAAGAATACCAAGGCTTCCTCATGTCCGGACTCTACTCAACTGAGCAGCGCAGCCAGGCTGTATGTGTGGATGAAGCACCCGAGGTTATCCCCAGTAGTCAAGCTAGCAGCAGTGCAGCTCTGCTTTACATCATGGAAATTAAGTGTGGCTCAATCCCATGTCCCCCATACGTTCAATACCGTGAAGTGACGTGCACCGTCTGCACTGTGTAACTCATTGCAGCTAGTTACTACTTTCTCTTTGCTATTGCTATTACACGAATATTGCTCGATATGTAAATTACCTAAAGGCTCTACTTATTGTTTAAATCATTTAACTTATACCCTGACCTATACAGTGCTATTTAACGCCATGCCCCGTCTATGCATGCACTGCAAAAACGTTGGTAAAATCATTTGTTGGGCAAAGTAACTTCAACAATTATTGGTCGATAATTACCCAACAAAACCAATTGGTGTTGGACAAACATTTTGTTTGCCAATTTTGTGTTTAAAAAGCGGAACAAAATTTGGGCAAGTGTTGGGCAAATAATTCGTAATCTGAATTTATCATAACTGTTGATTACACTTTTGTTTATTTATTGGAGCAACTTTTTGGGTAATTTTAGTTAATTTCGATTGTTGGTTAAAATGATGCACATAAGTTGGTCAAACTCATCCGATCATGCGCACTACGATCAAAGAGTTGCCCAAAAGTTGGGCAAGGTATGAAAAAACATAACGATATTTGATATTTTCCCATATGGCGAGTGGAGGAGTGGCTGTGACGAGCGGGGTTTTCCAGTAGATATAGATCAAATTTGAAGGTTAATTTTTAACTAAATATGAAGTTGTGTTTTCTATTCAGTCGTACATAGTCGTGACAGTTGCAGAGGGAGCAACAAAGTGACACTACTGTTGAATTAGTTTCAGTTTTTAGTTTCAGTTTTATCGTGCCATTATGTGCAACGCCGGTTGTGGCATGTATGCGTGTGCTTGCGCTGCAACTGTCACGACTGTGTACAACAACTGAACAGGAAACAAACTGTATTTTAGTTAAAAACTAACCTTCCAAAGCATCTACGAACCACTGAGCACCCTCTCGATTTTGAGAGAGATGCCAAGGCCTTGGAAGGTCACAGCTCACCACCGTTTACCATCGTGGAAAATATATTTTCTACGCCTGCTGCTTGTATGACGTATCACAGAAGAAACTGTAAATCAAAGGGTTAAATACATTCACCATTTGTTGGATAACACCGAAAAGGGGTAAATCATTAATAAAATCATCGCCCAATTAGTGGGTTATTGATAATGTATTAAATACCCAGAAAATGGGTAAACAAAAAATTACCCAACTGTTGGTTACCAAAATATACCCAACTATTGATGAGGAAATATTACCCAATTATTTGGCAATCAAAATGCCTAACTTTGATGGGTAATATTTTGCCCAAAAGTTGGAGGAGTTCACTATTCGCCCTTAATTGGGTAAAAAGTTGGGCATTTTTTACCCAATTTGTTTACAGTGTGCCGTAAAGAGTATTTTAGACAAATTCGTCTGAAAGGCACTGGACACTATTGGTATAAAAGTTCAACATTGTCAGCATAAAAACTTACTTGGTAACAAGCAATGGAGAACTGTTGATATAGTATCAAACTTTGTGAGTGAGAAACGGCTTCCTCTGAAGTAACGCAGTTTTTTAAACTCAATAACAGATCTCAGGCCTGAAGTCGTTTACTTAGGCATTGGAAAGTATCGCAATGGTGTTTTGTCTGTCATTATTCTCTTGCAACTCCGATGACCAATTGGGTCCAAATTTGCACAGATTTGTTGTTTTATGCACATTATGTTTGGATACATGGATACATCAAGTGAGAACTGGTCAAATGGTGGCCAGTGCCTTCAAATGCGCCACTTTTAAGATAAGAATAGTAGCTCAAGGCCCGAGAGCAGTGTTAGTGCGGCAATCGGAATAAGCCCGTCAGACACTGACACAAGAACAAAATTGTGCCCGACTTGCTCGATTGTGCATGTGTTTTTGTTCTTTGATTCCCCCTTTTCTATCGTATTTTCGTTTAGGGTCGTTTCAGATGGCTGGATGACACACTTTCTAATCAATGAACACACTGATTAAAACAATTCATGATAAAAGTGGACAGTCCATTAGTTCATTACCTACCAAAATATTTCGAAAGGAGTTCAATACGCATTAATCCCGGTTCATACTTCATGCAAATGTTATGCGAATGTTGACGTCACAGGTTCGCAACGGATAACTTGCAAGGGTTGGACAAAATGTGCTCAACTTTTGCAAAACATCCCAGCAAAAGGAGCCATGTGACGTCAAACTTCGTATCGCATTCGTATTCGCAGGTATGATCTGGGCTCAACGCTCTACCCCCTTCTTCAAGGCAAAATATACTCTTGGTCCAGTTACAGAATTAAGGTCGTAATTAATAAAAATAACTCTTTAAACAAGATCGCTTTATACTATGTTGCTTAATTAGTTCGAAATACATATTTGGCCATGCAGAATCTGACTCTCCTTTACAACGGCATGAATGACAGAAACCCATGATTCTTTTACGTTAAGTTCTGTCGTAACACAATTTTGCACATTATTTTGCTTTATATACCCTTTTCGCTGTCATATACTTTTGCTTCTTTCCCAGCACAAGACAATAATACAAGTTTGAAAACCTTCTGAGTTATTGTGGTGCTTACCCAGCACACACGAAAGACGGCTTGGAAGATTCCTATTAAAACAAAACCTTTAAAATATGGTTTTGACAGTTTTCCTTCGTTTTGTTGACTATCCGTTGATATTGTTGATATTTCTAACTCAGAATTATAGGCCTCGATTGCATTATATAGTTGTTTTAACAAAACCCGTTGCGCATGTGTTAGTGTTAGAAGAGCATTTCCGCACGAAAAAATTGCTGGTTGGTAATACCTCATGATGTTTATTCTCTGCTGTGTAGATTGCTCCTATGCCAAGGAGTAGATTTAATAAATATGTCCCACAGCACTATTAATTTCTCATCTATATAGACAACAAAGTTAAGACGTATTGAGAAGAAAATAGTTGTGTTGCAAACTGCTTACCCGACCAAAAATAATGATTGTCCCCCTACGTTTCAAAGGCCAAAATTAATTCTCTTTACACTGCTGGTGTGTTGTGTGTACAAACCGTGTATCATTCCCTGGTTTGTGTCATTTTTTGCATCAACAACCTTAGCCAAAAAAACAACATTCGTCTAAGATCACATATTTCTGTCTGAAATGTCATATATTTCATAAAACTAATATATCTCGTTTGGAGTTTATCGTTTACTGAGCGTTTTATTAATGTTTTTTTCCCTAATCGATGTCATGCAAAAAATTATGTGTAATCGGGTTTTAATTATTTTCTTGTGACCCAGATGGCCGATCTATCTCAAACTTTTACAGGTTTGTCAATTTATGTTTATGTTTATCGTGGATTCCATAAAGTGCTTACGCTGCCAGCAACTGTTAGTGGATGGTAAAAACGTAGTGTGATGTCGGGGCAGAGAGTTGCAATATTATACCTTTTCGCAAATATCGGGGCGCGCGTGTAACGCTTGGAATTAGGTGCATTGTGGTCTAGCTGGTATCCAAATTTGATCCATATCTACCCCACAATGCACCTCATTCAACAGTCTGCGCTTGCGCATTGGTATTTGCGATAAGGTCTATGCTAAACTAATGACCCCTAATGACCCCCTCTGTTGCTATGAGAAACTTTGCTGACAGATGCACATTTAGTGCGACAAAATGCACAAAATAACAAACATGTGAACAATTTGAACTCAATATTGGTCGTCGAAGTTGCGAGATAATTATAGGAGAAAAAACACACACTTGGCATACGAAGCTGTGTGCTTTCAGATGCTTGATTCAGAATTCCGAGGTCTCAAAATCAAATTTTCTTTTTGTGTGGAAAATTACTTCTTCCTCGAAAACTGCATTATATCAGAGGGAGCGGTTTCGCACATTGTTTTACTATCATCAGCTCTCGAATTCTCGTTGAAACAAGTAAGTTTTGATGCTAACAATTATTTTGAGTAATAACCAATAGTGTCCACCGCGTTTAATGCTTCCGTAGCAAACGTTAAACTCAATTAAAAAATACAATTCTCACTTTATAGTACGGCAATTGGTTTATTGTGCTGGTTTATTTGTCTAAAACCAACAGTCGTCAGTAATGATGCTCTTAGCTCTCAGTGGAAACGCAAAGAAAGAGGTATAGCAAACAGTTCTGGAGGACTCGAGACTGGTCTCGAACTCGGACAACAGCAACTGAACTTCAGCACTGACAGCAAAAGATCAACAAACAAGTGATCGTGGTATTCATGAATGCAGACGACTATACAAAATAATAGACCCCATATAAACAAACTCCTTGATAGCTTTTGTTAGTATGTCATAAGGTAAATGCTGAAATATAAAAGAACCAGAACTTACCCCAAGTGTGTGATAGATTTTGTAAAACTGGGACGAAAAGGGACTCCCCATTTTCTCCCACTTTTGGAGGGTTTGTTTAACTTGAAAGGGTAATGTTTCAATTCAGGCAGTGATGCAAGCGATACAGGTGTGTCAGTCAGGCATTCAACAATGAATGGTGTTGTCTTGTCTATGTTCAAATTCAACATGATGTGATGATGGCACATTTTAAAGGGCATGGAGAGAGAACGAAAATTAAAGTCATAAATATGCCTTGTGACCTGTACTGTAATAGGCACACGTTTGAGGCTAATTATGGCATTTGCTGAATCTTAAAATATGAGATGTATACGTCACGATATCTCATCATTTGTACAAAGTAATAGTTATTCATATAATAGTATACAAATATTGAGTGGCTCAGAGTGGAATGGGAGGAATATTATAGCAAGGTAAAATTTGGACTGTTTCCATTTCACGAGGCGAAGCCGAGTGAAGAGGAACAGTCCAAATTTTACCGAGCGATAATATTCCGTCCATTCCACGAATTAAAGCCACTCAATATTTGGTTTATATAACTGACATATAGATCCTTGTCATTTGATGTATTTTAAAAGTATAACATTGTGAGGATGTTTGACAACCAAAAATCATATAGCGCCGCGTAGCGGCAACAATGCACAAATTTAATAGCAATCGGATCACAACCTTTTGCACAGGTGCTCCTTTGTTTTAGCAGCGGCGCGGCGGCACTGTACAGCTCAAAAACATTGGGAACAAGGATGATCCTAACTGTTGAATGGGAAATGCTATTCCCCGTGGGCGAATAGGTCTTTTTGATCGCCGCCGCGGATGGGGGTAATGGTGAATGGCACGTGAAGTAAGTTCCACCAATCAAATGACAAGGATCTGTATGTCTGTTATATAATCATAACTATAATATGACCTTCTTTTATTGTTCTCAAACTGTGCACTGGCTTTTCATGTAATAACAGATAATTTCACTTTTCCTTTCATAATTAATACACAATTACGTCCATAACGTCAACGTTTTTGGCGGGAAGACGGGTCATAAAAAGTACGAAGACAATAAATCTGAACTTGTGTCAACCTTAATGAACCAATCAGTCAATTTTTATAACGCAATCATTGCGTTATGGTCACCATACCTCGCATAATTTGTTTTGCATTTACAACACATTTTCACCTCTCCCATTTTGGTTATCAACCTTGCCTTTAAAAACGCTGTCTGTTGTACTAGTGTGCCACTTTGCCAACCTGCCGCACCCCCCCCCCCCCCCCACACACACACGTGCAGAACAGAGGAGTGGAGGCACTATAAAAACCCGAGACGGGTCTTCCCTGGACCACTCTGTGACCAGACGATGGTGAGCAGGGATTCACTCGAGATTGAATCGCTCATGTAAATTTTCAACACAAGATGGGAGGAGTTGTTGCAGTTTTGGTTCCAGTTTTGGTTCCAGTCGTCAAGATAATAGCGTGTCTTCTTTTTTGCCGTGAGTATTAGAGTGGGCCGACAATGCTTTAATGGTCTTCAAGCTATAGTCGAGATAAATGTATTGCTACACTGCAAGCAAATGAAGTCGTTTGTCATTACAACAAAGTTAACCATTCAAGAAATCCCAGTATTGACATTTCCCACCGCACCCTTTCTGCCTTCAAACATTAAACAAATGAAATCTTGTAAATTTGTTTTTGTCTGTCCAGAGTGTAACTAAGGGAATAATATAAGGGTAGCGACGAGTTCTTAAACGGCCGTTAAGAACCGGCAGGGTCGTTGCCGTGTGATAATGGCCTGAGCCGAAGGCGAGGGCCTTTATCGCACGGCAACGACCCTTCAAGGTTTTAAACGGACGTTTAAGAGCGAGTCACTACTCTTTTATTCCCATTCATAAATGCCCTTTTGATAAAAAACGTTAAAAAATAAAATTCTAGACACTTTGACAAATGAAAATTCGAGGTTTGAATTGTTTCAAAATGTGAAGAATCTGTTTGATGCGCGTGGGTTGTTATACGCGCGCGCTTAGAAATAGATTACGCGTTGTTACTAATAGCTATGAATAGTGTTCCGCGTGATAATCTTGCGTGCCCGACACGCGGAAGCCAGCCGGTTATAAACAGCTCCAGCAGGGCCCAATTTCATAGAGCTGCTTAAGCACAAAATGTCCTTGCTTAGTAAAATCAGATTACCGGCCAATACTCCACTCAATTGTTATGCTAGGTAAACAACAGCTAAATACCAGTCACAAGCAATGTATATGGCATGAAATTTTGGCCAGTAACATGTGTAAAAAGAGCGAGCTATTTTCGTGCTTAAGCAAATTTGTTGCTTAAGCAGCTCTATAAAATTGGCTCCTGGTAATTATCAACGTTTAAACACCCCCACGTGACGCGCTCTCCACCAATAGGAGTAGAGAAACTGTCTGGGGTATTTGTTATGAATTTTGTTTTAACTATTTTGATGCAAGAACTTTTCATCATTTTAAATCTCTGGTTTTGTCTGTTTAAATAACTCTCCTGACGATGACTAGAGCATTAGCTAGTCGAAACGTTGAGACCAATTTAAGAACTGACTCCGCGGTATTACAGTTATTTACGATCCATAAGCTAAAGCAGAGTCCCGAGAAGTCTCCCGAACACCCGAAAAATCTACTCCGCGGTAGTAGAATAAAGAAAGACGGTTCTCAAAGAACAAACTCAACATGGCAAGTAGATACACACATGGTGTTACCGCAAACCAAATGCCTCAAATCCTATAACTTTATTGTGCAATTTTATGTATTTGAATGCTGTTATCCATCCTGTCGTTGGCGCTGTGCGCTGTTGATGTGGCTGGGGCAAAAAGGTAGTAAATTAATAACAAATTGCGCAGTCTTATAAAAGTTGGTTCTGTTAAGATTTTGACAGGTTTTATAATAGGCTCCCAATTTGCATCTATTTGTTTATTATGTCGGGATAACCCGTTCACATTATAGGCCTGCCTATGATCTCCAACTGGGCACTGAGAAGGTGCAATAAAAGCAACAACTCTGATTATTGTTGTACACATCTGAACTTCAAGTTTTCATAAACTTCAACGATGATTAATGAGGGAACAGAAGTATCTCAGACTTCAGTTTCAAGGAGCTGCTCCAGCATAATCGTCGCATTGTGTTTATTCGAGGTTTGAAATATTTTTTCGAAAACTTTGTGAAGAGTCTCATGCGCGTGGGTTGTGTGTACGCGCGCACTTAGAAATAGATTACGCGCTGTTACTAATAGCTATGAATTGCGTTCCACCTGATAATCTTGCGCGCCTGTAACGCGGAAGCCAGCGGTTATAAACACTGGTCACTATAAACCGTTTAAACACCCCCACGTGACGCGCTCTCCACCAATAGGAGTAGAGAAACTGTCTGGGGTATTTATGAATTGTTACTAAAACCGAACTACGGACGCAAGACTTCTTAAATTTCCCGGGATGGTTGTCATGTAATGAACCATAACAGGAAGGAAGTTGGGTGTTCTTAATTCAGTATAAATCTTAAGTTACTTTCCGATGATGGGCTTTTGTGGTCTAGGGAACATAGTATTTAATCAATGTTAAACTCGGTAAGGTGTTTATGCATAATTTAATTGTAGTGACTTGTTGCATTATTTTCTTCTCTGCCAATGACCAACTCAAGTGATAAGGTTGAAGAACTCGAGCTAAACAACAACAATTCAATTTTTTGAGCCACCAGAGTACGGTCAGTTTTGGTTATAACTATAAACCACACTACTCAAAATGTCAAGCTTTTTACTGTGAAGTAGGCCTACTGTACTTTTTGAAGACATTCTACGTTTAGTATGTTTTGCCTTTCTTTACATACTATTAGGCATAAGGCATCATCTTTTCTTAATGCTATTATTTCAACGCAAGAAGTTTGCCTTCTCTGTTCAATAGATCCCATATAAACCAGCCATTTCTAAAAGTGAACACCTACCCGCTCCAATCTGTTATTTCCCTCTTATCAAGGCTCTTGCACTTTAACTTGAACTAAAATAACGTGTGTGGCCTACAAAAAATGAGAATGTTCTCTTTTGCTCAACATCATTAATATACTAACAATTGTATTAAACCCATTCCCCCGAGAATTATGCGCTTCACTTCCTCATTGTACAAGCAAACAACCAAAACCACGAAATCTAAAACTTGGAAAACCCCATTCAATCGATCGCATGACTAAATTTCTTTATTTAACTTTAAATAATAGTTTTGTTTGCTGTCAAAGCTATATACAAACATGAGTGACATAAAATAAACACGTCTTGAATACTGGGCCTTTATTCATCACAAACATTGCTAGGAGATGATTCAAAGGGGGCGCAAGTTTCTTTGTTTAACATTTAATAAATAACAAATAACTCAAATAATAACAGATCTCAGGCCTGAAGTCTTTTACTTAGGCATTTGAAAGTACACATTGGTGTTTTTGTCTGTCATTATATTCTTGCAACTTCGATGACCAACGGGGTCCAAATTTGCACAGATTTGTTATTTTATGCACATTATGTTTGGATACATGGATACATCAAGTGAGAATACTGGTCTTTGAAGTTAACCAAAGGTGTCCATTGCCATCAAATGCGCCACATTCAAGATAAGAATAGTAGCTCAAGGCCCGACAGCAGTGTTAGTGCGGCAATCGGAATAAGCCCGTAAGACACTGACACAAGAACAAAATAGTGTTTGACTTGCTCGATGGTGCATGTGCTTTGTTATTTGATTCCCCCTTTTCTATCGTGTTTTCGTTTAGGGTCGTTTCAGATAGCTGGATGACACACTTTGTAATCACTACTTAATACAATTCATGATAAAAGTGGACAGTCCATTAGTTCATTAACTTTTTTGATGGATACCAAAATATTTCGAATGGATGTTCAATACGCATTAATCCCGGTTCATATACTTCATGCGAATGCGATGCGAGTGCTGACGTCACATATTCGCAACGAATAATTTGCAAGGGTTGAAGTGTGCTCAATAATACAAGTTTGAAATCCTTCGGTGTTTTAGTGGTGCTTATCCAGAACCAACGACTGGGAAGATTCTTTGAAAACAAACTTTTAAATAAGGATTTGACTGTTTCCCTTTGTTTTGTTGTTGACTATTATAACAGTCGAGAGTGTATCACAACTCCCGGTTCCACGTTATCGTCAGTCGACAATGTCATTTAAACCGTACAAATTATATAGGATATTTCGAACTCAGAATTATAGGCCTCGATTACAGCAGGTATTTATAAACCTGTGCGCATGTGTTAATGTTAGAAGAGCATCATTCCGCACGAAAATGGCTGGTTGGTAATACCTCGTGATGTTGATTCTCTGCTGTGTAGATTGCTCCTATGCCAAGGAGTAGATTCGATAAGTCTGTCCCTCAGCACTATTAATTTCTCATCTAAAGACAACGAAGTTAGTTTTGATTACGTTGTTATGATTGCTCGATGTTGATGCTGGGGTGTGTAATCTGCTATCCCAGTATACGGTTGTCATTTTGTGCACTCGCCAACAACGTTTTGAAAAAATAAAAACAAGTGTGTTGCAAACTGCTTACCAACCAAAAATAATTATTGTCCCACACCTACGTTCCAAAGGCCAAAATTAATACTTTTTACACTGTTTGTGTGTTGTGTGTTGATATAGCCAAATAGGGTGTCATTTTGTGCAACAACAACCTTATTACAGAATTTTTAATACCCCCCAAAATCGTCTAACACACTTGTCACACGAAGTTGTGTGCTTTCAGATGCTTGATTTCGGGACCTCAAAATCTAATTCCGAGGTGTCAAAATCAAATATATTTTTAGTGGAAAACTACTTCTTCCTCGAAAACTGCATTACTTCAGAGGGAGCCGTTTCTCACAATGTTTTATTATCAACAGCTCTCGATTTCTTGTAAGTTTTTATCCATAACAATTATTTTGAGTAATTACCAATGTGTTCACTACCTATAATGCTTCCGTAGCAAACGTTAAACTCAATTGAAAAACACAATTCTCACGTTATAGTACGGCAATTGGTTTATTTTGCTGGTTTATTTATCTTAAACAAAACAGTCGTCAGTAATGATGCTCTTAGCTCTCAGTGGAACCGCAAAGAAAGAGGTATAGCAAACAGTTCTGGAGGACGACTCGAGACTGGTCTCGAACTCGGACAACAGCAACTGAACTTCAGCACTGACAGCAAAAGATCACCAAACAATTGACCGTGGTATTCATGAATGCAGACGACTATACAAAATAATATACCCCATATAAACAAACTCCTTTATAGTTTTTGTTAAATGTCATAAGGTAAATGCTGAACTATAAAGAACCGGAACTTACCCCAAGTGCGTGCTAGATTTTGTAAAACTGGGACGACTAAATGGACGCCCCCATTTTCTCCCACTTTTGAGGGTTTGTTTAACTTGAAAGGCGACCGCCCTGTTGGGTAATGTTTCAATTCCGGCAGTGATGCGATACAGGTATACCAGTCAGGCATTCAACAATGAACCGTATTGTTTTGTTTATATTCAAATTCAACACATTTGAAAAGGCACGGAGAGAGTGAGAAAATTAAAGTCATAATGCCTTGTGACTAGTACTGTAATAGGCACACGTTTTAGGCAAATTATGACGTTTTGCTGAATCGTAATTATAAGGTTTTTTTAACGTCGTGCAGGCTTTCTCACCATTTGCACGAAGTGTGAAAAGTCCAGTTCTTGCAATAGACAAAAATTATAGGCTAATTGTGGAACTTGCTGAATGAGATGTATACGTCATGATATATCATCATTCGAACGAAGTAATAGTAAATTAATATAATACTCATATTGTTCTCAATATCGATTCTGATATAATTGAAGGGAATATTGTTAAATAACTGGCTTTTCATGTAATGACAGATAATTTCACTTTTCGTTTCATAATTAATACAGAATTATACGTCCATAACCTCAACGTTTTTGGAGGGAAGACGGTTCATAAAAAGTACGAAGACAATAAATCTGAGCTTTCTCCAGAAGACGATCAGAGCATACTGATAGAAACGTCGAGTTGAAACCAACGGTTCTTTTCAGAACCACCCCAACTCATTAGAGATAGTTATTACATGGTGTTACCGCAAACCTTTCTATAAATCTGAACTTGTGTCAACCTTAATGAACCAATCAGTCAATTTTTATAACGCAATCATCGCTTTATGGTCACCATACCTCGCATCCTTCCTCTATGCTCGCATAACTTGTTTTGCATTTACAAAACATTTTCACATGTCCCATTTTTGGTTAGCAACCGTCCCGATTTTGCCTTTAAAAAGCTCTGTTGTACTCGTGTGCCACTTTGCCAACCTGCCCCCCCCCCCCACACACACACCAAACACGTGCAGAACAGAGGAGTAGAGGCACTATAAAAACCCTAGACGGGTCTATCCTGGACCACTTTGTGACTAGACTTGTGGACAAGTCGTTAAATCGGCCCCACGTGCTGAGATAGTGCTCCCCCGACAACACTGCTCTCGCGCGAACTCACTGCTCTCGCGCGAACTGATGGCTCCCCGATTTTCAAAATCGGGGAGCCATCAGTTCGCGCGAGAGCAGTGAGTTCGCGCGAGAGCAGTGTTGTCGGGGGAGCACTATCTCAGCACGTGGGGCCGATTTAACGACTTGTCCACAAGTCTACTTTGTGACCAGCCAGACGATAGTGAGCAATACTCACTCGAGATTGAACCGCTCCTGTAAACTTTCAACACAAGATGGGAGGAGTTGTTGCAGTTCCAGTCGTCATCGTAGCGTGTCTTCTTTTTTGCCGTGAGTATTAACTTTAAGAGTGGGCCGACAATGCTTTATTATAAGGTCTTCACATTATAGTCGAGGTCAGCAAATGAATTTGTTTGTCTTCTAATTACAACAAAAATAACCATTCAAGAAATCCCAGTATTGGCTTTTCCATCGCACTCTTTCTGTCGTCAAACATAAAAACGACGACATCTTGTGAATTTATTTATGAGGTCGGGTCCAGACTGTAAGTTATGTTTTAACTATTTTGATGCAAGAACTTCTCGTCATTTTTAATCTCTGTCTGTTTTGTCTGTTTAAATAACTTTATTGTGCCATTTTATGTATTTAAATGCTGTTATCCATCCTGTAATTGGCGCTGTGCGCTGTTGGATGTGGCTGGGGCAAAAAGGTAACAAATTAATAACAAATTGCGCAGTCTTTTAAAAGTTGGTTCTCTTAAAAATATGACAGGTTTTATCCCCCAATTTGCATCTATTTATTTATTACGTCGGGATATTATGGACATGCCTTTAAACCGCACCAAAGGCAGTTTAATTTGTTTGCTTGTGTGAGTTTAAATGCTTCCTTTTTAAATGTTAAACCCAATTTTACTATAGGCCTATGTCTGTTATGTTCATTTTAACTCAAACTGTACATTTTTGTAAAGCTATTCAATGTAATTTTGCCCGTGGCAACCAAATTTATTATTTTGTATAAACCATATTGTAATAATAATTTTTTTTTTTTTAAATGCATACTGGTAATGTGCTTGAATATCAATCTTGGAAAACTTGTTCAATGTGAAGAAAAATATCAAAATATATATTAAGTAGGTATGAGATCATCCGCACAAAATAACATGCCATTGTATAGACATCCACTACAGAATTGGACCCCTATGTGTTCGTTAATGTTATCGATTTTAACCCAAATCAGACCTATTAATAATTATTCATAAATACCTCAGACAGTTTCGCTATTCCTATTGGTGGGGAGCGCGTCACGTGTGTGTATAAACCGTTGTTTATGACCGGTAAAAGGTGTTAATTCATGGGCGTGGCACGCGACCTTGCACCTGTAATTATAAGACAGTTTCTTCATTCCTATTGGTCGAGAGCAACGGCTGGGACAGTGTTGTGCCACATCACGCGATACGCGCGACGCGCACAGTATTTCCTTACAGGGGGTTGTTTACCCAAGGGCGGCGGAGGGCTTTACCATTTCATAGCTGGGGGTGTTGTGTTGAAAGAAATCATTTAACAATAATATGATAATTTTTGCATTTATATTACTTTTTGACCAAAAAGTGATGCTGTTTTTGACCGAAAAGGTATTTATGAATGGGAATCAAAGTGTGTTGAATCGGTTTTCAACTAGTGGTTTAAACCCGCCGAGGCCTGGTTGTTTATAATATTTACCTCGACTTCGTCTCGGTAAAATTATCAAGAACCAGGCCTCGTTGGGATTAAACCACTAGTTGAAAACCTCTTCACCATACATTGATTCCCTTAATTATATCGTCACTCTGTTAGAAGAAGGGGACCCCGCCCCACCCCAAAAAATATTATTATTATTTGTGCTTCTTTCAACACCGCAGTAAAAAAAAACTTAGTCAACCAGCAATAGACACAAAAGTATGTTGAGGCATTGCGCCATTCCAGAAACCATGGGGGATTTCCATTATTTTTTGTTGGGGGAACAGGGTATTATACATTGTTTTTCTCCAATTTTGTTTCAAAGCTTTCAAAGCGTGACCGGTAGTAGGACAAACGGCGACCCTTTTCGATTATACGGCTTCGGCTTTGGATTCGGCTCGGGCTACGTTCTCTCGTCTGAAGCCATTGGCACGTACGCAAGGCATGCGCAATTTGGCAAAACGACCGCGGGACCAAGCTAGCCTGCATGAGCCGAATCCAAAACCGAAGCCGTGGTTTCGAAAAGAGCCTACGTCCCTGCACAGACGGTTACGTCACTGTGTCTGAACAAAATGGAAATGAAGAATGGAAGACACTCTGTTGCAACACCCTACCCCTTTGTTATTGCTCACCTTGAAGCCGAGGCCGACGTGGGTGAAACAACATGAACAATACAAGAAATTAGTATAATATTACATCTAGAAAATAAACCAATCTAGAAGAGGGTCCTAGTTAACTTTAGGCCTGATAAAATGTGAATGAGAAAAACGGGTCGATTAAACTCCAGCAATCTATCACTCAAAACCAAATGTTGTTCATTGTTTGTAGGCCTATGGTAAAATATAGTTAAATTACTAATATTGGCTTATTTGTCGATGGTAAATAATCTATTAATGTAAGTTTTGAGTGAGTTGGTTTTGGTTTCGGAGCGAGGTAATGTCAGTGGCAGTACAAAAGGCCTATACAACTACATACGCCATACATCGAGGTAATTTATATCGTGCAACGTACCTCTATACCCGCGCCTCCCAAAGTGAACATAAATACATTTGTTTGTATGAACAAATTGTTATTAAAACCGAACTACGGACGCAAGACTTCTTAAATTTCCCGGGATGGTTGTCATAAAAGGAAGGAGGTTGGGTGTTCTTAATTCAGTATAAATCTAAAGTTACTTTCTGATGATGTGCCTATTGTGGACTAGGGAAAAGTATTCAATCAATGTAACTTGGTAAGGTGTTTATGCATAAGTTAATAGTAGTGACTTGTTGCATTATTTTCTTCTCTGCCAATGACCAACTCAAGTGATAAGGTTGAAGAACTCGACGATCGCCGCAAAACAACTATTCAATTTTTAGAGCCACCAGAGTACGGTCAGTTTTGGTTATAACTATAAACCACACTACTAAAAATGTCAAACTTTTTACTGTGAAGTAGGCCTACTGTACTTTTTTGAAGACATTCTACGTTTAGTATGTTTTGCCTTTCTTTACATACTATTAGGTATATAATAAGGCATCATCTTTTCTTAATGCTATTATTACAACGCAAGAAGTTTGCCTTCTCTGTTCAATACTTGATCCCATATAAACCAGCCATTTCTAAAAGCAAACACCTATACGCGCTCCAATCTGTTATTTCCCTCATGTAAGTCTCTTGCACTTTAACTTGAACTAAAATACCGTGTGTGGCCTACAAAAAATGAGAATTTTCTCTTTTGCTCAACATCATTAATAACAATTGTAAAAATCCATTCCCCCCCCCGCAGAGAATTATGCGCTTCACTTCCTCGTTGTGCAAGCAAACAACCAATGCCACGAAATCTAAAACTTGGAAAACCCCATTCAATCGATCGCACGACTAAATGTCTTTATTTAACTTTAAATAATAGTGGTGATTGTGTTGCTGTCAAAGCTATAATAAATTATACAAACATGAGTGACATAAAATAAACACGTCTTGAATACTGGGCCTTTATTCATCACAAACATTGCTAGGAGATGATTCAAAAAGGGGGCGCAAGTTTGTACCATGAGTCTAGTTTTTTTTCTAGAGCTGGCCGCTCTATGGTCTGTACACAGTTCGCCAAAGGGGGTGGGGCGACAGAATCTGGGGGGGGGCAGAATCTCCTGCCCAAAAAGCACAAGTAGCTCAGCACAAAATGACCCGGTGACCAGAATTAGAAGGTAACTTAACTGCGCTCAGCAGAAAACAAGTTGTTCAGCAGATTTTCTGTCTAAGCAGCTCTAACTCGCCCATAGGCTAATGGATCCAAGGGCCAATGTCGGGGGGGGGGTGGGGGGGGGGGGGGTCCTATCACTGAGTTTCACTACCAGGTCTGAGTTGAACCTGGGACATGGGGGTCGGCCTGAACTCAATGGGTCAAAGTGACGCGCAGGATAGTCAAAATCTAATTGTTGGACCCAAGTCGATCAGTCTGACCCACCTGAGACCCACTAACCCGCGAGGTTTGATGTTACAATCATGAATCTATTTGAATGCTGCTCTTGAATTGATTTTATTATTGTGCATGCGCACGCTGAAATCTAATGACGCAAGAATTATTATTCATTTTATTTTAGCTCGCGGGCCTGGTAGTCCTCCAGCTGACAAGACCCCTCCAGTGTTGGAAGGTCCCTGTCCCTCTGGATTTAATGTCTACACGGACCCTCGGTTGCACAGCACTGTGGTTAAATGGAAAGAACCACATGCTACAGACCCAAGTGATCCCGTCAGGTAAGAGATGTACTGGTGCTCCCATGATTACCCGAACCCGACGGACACTTCCACACTTGCAACCGTATACAGGCATATGCCTAATGAATGTGACGCGGCCGCGGTCGCGCAACTTTCGATGTCACGAGGCCTTTTTCCAAATATTGATGATTTATTCACAAAGATTCAAGTATAATATTGTTCGAAGTGTTTATGCAAATAATGCTGAAAAGGTGCCTATAACGTCGCCCCTCGCAGGTGTGGTGTACTTTGTAGGGGAGATCAGGGCCCAATTTCATAGAGCTGCTAAGCGCAAAAATTTGCTTAGCATGAAATTTCTTCCTTGAGAAAAACAGGATTACCAACAAATTTCCATTTGTTGCATATTGCTTGATACTGGTATTCAGCTGATGTTTGCTCATCCTGAAAATCATGTGGCAATTTTGTTGGTAATCCTTTTTTTATCGAGGCAGAAATTTCATGCTAAGCAAATTTTTGTGCTTAGCAGCTCTATGAAATTAGGCCCAGTAGACGGCGAGCCTCGAAAAAGGCGTATTGTGGTCGGACCATAGAGCTATATATTGACTACAGCGCTAACTTGCTTCGCGTTTTGAAGCCACCCTGAGCACAGACATGTTTGATGTGTTGCGTGACTACGGAACGATTTTAATTTTTTTAGATAACACACATTGCCGCAATTTTTTTTAATTCGGCATGTGCGCTTTCGTACGCGTCTGCCCATATACGCGCATTTTTAACATGACGCACATGACGCTCGCAGTTTTGTACGCTCATCAGCAGATTGTGCGTTCACATTTTCTGCACTTTTTGGTTCGATGACACATAGAAAAGAACAAACGCACTATCATGCAAATAGCCGTACAATTGCCGTACAAAATTTCAAGCTTTTGTATTGGTTTGTACATAAACATGGATGCGCCATCACGGCTTCAAAACCTTAGTGCGTGTATAACGGGGTGTTAGCGCTCTAGTCAATATATATATAGATTTAATAGCTCTATGGGTCGGACAAACTCGGTCATGCGTGCGCGTATATTTGGCACGCGCGGCAGAATCGTGCAGAATGTAAATAATTGGGAGTGCTCGTACACGTGTCTTGCTCACGTGCGCGGTGGGCGGAGCTTAGTGGAAAGCCGGAACGGTCCATTTTGACCATTAATGAACCTTGGACACTGATGAGGAGAGTTGAAGTCTTATAACTTATAGTCGTCTGCTCTGCTGCTGTGGTTTTTACTTTACTGTCTTTCTTTCTTCTCATTCTTCAGTATTGGAAGGGAGGACAACAATCCGAATTCTGGCAATAGGTTTAGTGCCTATAACTCTCCGTACTTCATAAAATATAGTGCTACCGATGGATACGGGAACAAAAACGGAAATTTGTGTTCGTTCAAGATCACAGTGACAGGTAAGCAGTACGAAATGCATGGTGTGGGGACGACGACGACGTACACGTCGTATAGCCGAGTTTCATTTATCCACAGGTCCCATTCACACACCGCGGAATAAACAATTTACTTTTGCGGTAACAGTGTGGGGATTTTACCGGCCCAGACTCAAATAAAAATAAATGACAAACAAAGAAGCTTTGCCTTTACATTACATTTACAACATGCCCTAACTAAATAATAATAAATACTTAATTAAGTATCCTGGTCACTGGTGTCATGTGTTTTCAGTAGGATAACAGGAAAATTGTTCACAATCAAAAATTAAATGTTTTTTTTTTTAAATCGTCTATCCAACCGGATAACTTTCCGTATGGCGCCACCACTTTTTCACTCATTTTTACAAAAAGGGATATATCAATCAGGTAAATAAGTTCCTATATTATTTTATATCGAATGCAAAAGTGGTGGCGCCATACGGAAACTTTTCCATCCAACCTTTTAAAAATGACACTTGCACTTCATAATGTGTTGAAATTTTTGGTTTTACGTTGCGAGAGATAGTCCGCCATTAACAGTGCTAATGCATACTGGACATTGGAGCAAGTCATATGTTTTTTACACACCTTTCATTGGTTGGTATTTTATTGAATATTCAGAAGCGAGTATGCCATGCAAAATAAATCAAAAATATTGTTTAATTACTATACTAAACAAATTTAATTCTATTTTTGTCCTAAGGCATGGCTACTTTAGGTTAAGACTCCGGATATCACAAGGCATGACAGTAAAACACCCCACCCCCTTGAAGCACAAACACATTTAGCATAACAATCTGTTTTTCCCCATTTCAGACAGTAATGTTTGGTTTCAGGAGATAAGAAACCAATCTATGATATTTTCTCTTTAATGTAGACATAATATATTTATTACGTTTATCAGAATTTGTTACAGTATGCAATAATCAAAACAATTTTTTTTCCCATTTTCACTTAAAATATTTTAATATTTTCCCCATTTTGGCATGCCATAGAATCCAAAATAGCAACCACATCATGTGATCTATCTAGTGACTAAAGCAGAATGAAACTCAATCTATCAGATAATAATTTTGTTTTGAACTTTCGAGGTTGGATGATGTTTCTTTGACTAATTTAATTTTAGCCATAATAATGCACTAGTGATTTATACCAAAAGTCAATCATTTTATAAATGTTTGAGCATAACCTACGACAGGAAACTTTTTTCTCAGCATGATTATGCCTGACTAAAATACAGATTGTAAGTAAACAACAGAGCTTTTGTCACCGGCGGAGCTTGCACAGTCTCGCGGTAAACGGGAATCCTAGTTTGGGTTTGAAAACATATGAGGGTCGATAATGACGCTACGTTATTTAGTTACCAAATATTTCTGCAATTTCTGTCAGCTGTCTGTAGTGTATTACTGTGTATTGTGTAAGTTATCATTATAAATTTAAGCAAGTTTACTGTATTATATGTGAAACAATGGAACTATCCAACTATCAATTCAAAATGTTCTGTTTTCTGCAGCAATTCTTTTCTGCACTTAAAATGGCCTTTTTATGACCTCACCACCAATTTCTGCCTCTTTTAAAAAAACCTTTTTGTATTCAGGTGATCTTTTGCGTATTTTTATAATAGTTTGGTCTGAGAAGGACCGGTGGTTTACAGCTCAATGTTTCGATCAGTATGCTCTTATTGTCTTCTAACTTTTACTCTGTCTTCTAACTTTTACTCTTAATTATTTAATGTTTTGTTTGTTTCAAGAAATAACATGTGGGCTCCATCCAGCAGTGTCCATGGGTTATGTCTCCTGTTCCCATCAAGACCTATATGGATCGACGTGTACAATTAGGTGCACCAATGGATATTCCATTACAGGAGGACAGAGCAGCCGTACATGTCAAAGTAATAGTATGTGGTCAGGGACCAAACCGTCATGTACACGTAAGTAAGGCAATGGCCGAATCGGTGGCTCAGGCTATGGCTACAGCTGGGTCACCATGGCACAATGCATCATTATAACCCTCGTAGCAAAAGCCGTAACTGTAGCTAATTCGAATGGGGCCTAAAGCTCATGGCATGCATCTACATTGGTACAGCTCTCTCTTGAGATGTCTCTTTAGCTCTGCTGAGTCTCTTCAGCTCTGTGAGTCAATTACTCACTTACATAAAGTTGTTCATGACAGAGAAACATAATGACTTTGTGTGAAGAAGATTTTTAATAAAAATGTTGATGTCAAAAGAGTGTGTGGAGGTTTAAGAAAAATTAGACACTTGAGGTAAAAGGAAACAACATGTTGATATGAATTATATTTTGTATAAAACTATAGGTTAATTATTTGAGAAGAAAGAGTTGGAAAGACATTTGTACAAAAAAAAAAATGCTGTATGAGGTAGGTATGGACTACGCAAGTCTCATGCATGAAAACAGTGTCTGTCGGACCATAGTGGTCACAAAAATGTTTGATTCTGCGCAAGACTTGCATCCGGTCTATCTGATTCCTCATGACATAGACGAGCATGTTATGTAATGTCTCTTTTCATTTTGTTCTTAACAGCAATCCAGTGCCCTGACCCTTACCCCAACCTGCCAGATACATCCACTACCTGCACAGATGGCCACAATTATAACAGCATTTGTTTCTTTGCCTGTCAACCTGGTTACAGCCTACCGTCCAGTTCAACTGGCATAAGAACATGTAGAGCGAATAAGGTTTGGACGGGTACAGCGAATCCAGTGTGTGTTGGTGAGAAAATCTGTCAAATAATTTTGGGGAATAACAATCTGTACAATTTAGAAGTGTTATAAGAATTTTAATAATTGATAATTTGGGGTGGGGGGGGGCTAATCATTCTTACTCCTAGCTAAGAGCTGAATTGCGAAGGACGCGGCTACAATGTTTTCGAGAAACAGGCATGCAAGGGCGCCTGTGGCTGCCAGCCCAACAACCCATTATGACTACGGACCACAGCCAAAGATCGAAAGTGTTTGATTTTTCCCGAGGGAGGAAAACGGGATGGTTTCGAAAACCCTTATGGCACAGCAGAGAACCATCGCACCACTCAACTCACATATGGCCCTGGCCGGGAATCGAACCGGGGTCACCTTGGTGAGAGGCGAGCGCTTTACGCACAAGCCAACCATGCAAACCAATGCATTGTAATTATGCGGGCCACACAAATCTGCTTGAGAGAGGCACATATGAATGTCCTGAAAAAAAAAACCCACATAATTTGAATCAGACTCAAACCTAAATGCTGTTATAGGCAACCAAAGACATAGCATGTAATGTTTCAGTTTTAAAACTGATCCCTAACCTGTATAATTTAGTAACATTTTTCTTTACAGACACGCAGCGTCCAGTTATGAACTGCCCAGGTACTATCTCGGCTTATGCAGGGTCTGGTCAAACCACCACAACAGTCACTTGGGACCTTCCGACTGTGACAGACAACTCGAACGAGGTACTTACCGCAGAGAGAATAGAAGGGCTTCCTCCTGGAGCTGCTTTCAGCAGAGGTTCACATGTCATCAAATATGAAGTCAGTGATTCCAGTGGGAATACCGCTAGGTGTTCATTCAGCGTTGTTGTGCAAGGTTAGTTTACAGTTTAACAGTGTCAGGGAAATCAAACCATGGGATAAAATTATTGTGGTGTGTCTAACCGAGTGGTTAAGAACACTGGACTCAAACTCTGGTGTTTCTGATCAGCAGAGTGTTGGTTCGAGTCCAGGTCATGGCTCTTGTTGCTTTGAGCGAGATACTTTACCAATAGTTGACTTGTCTGTAGGATTAGGATTAGGATTAGTAGTTCTCGTAAGATAACCTAGAACACTTATTATAGAATAGAAGAGTAGGGGTTACCCCGCTGGTCATGGTTCACATAGCAAACACCCATTCTGCAGGTTTCCTCAGGCTTGGTAGCTACAGTGATTAAAGGCACTGTACACGTTTGGTAATTGTCAAAGACCAGTCTTCTCACTTAGTGTATCCAGACGTAAGCATAAAATAACAAGCCTGTGAAAACTTGTGCTCAATTGGTCATCGAAGTTGTGAGAAAATGATGAAAGAAAAAACACCCTTGATTGTTTGACGAATTTGTGTGCTTTCAGATAGAAGTCTTTTATTATTTTAGTGAGAAGTTACCTCTTTCTCAAAATGTATGTTACTTCAGAGGGAGCCGTTTCCCACAAGGTTTTATACTATCAAAAGCTCTCCAATGCTCGTTACAAAGTCAGTTTTTAAGTTAATATTTGTTTTGAGTAATTACCAAACGTGTACCTTCCCTTTAAGTTCACTTAATACATGTCAGAGGTATCTTTGGTTTCATTACCAGAAAAAAACCCAATAACGTAAATGTTTTCAACTTGTGTGCCCATTGTATCCTTAATGCCAGTAAAGCATGGCCATGGCCAGTGACTAGTTAGAATATCTTTTACCAAGTTTTGTTGCTGAAAGGCGTTGACGATTACCGTAGATGTAGATGGGATCTACACTAGGCCTGAAAAAGCCTGGTATTAACCCCTTGCACGCACATCATACGCGGCGACTGTGCCACGCTCAGCATGTTGGTGGGCAATAGGTTTACACATGTTTTCTTTGCCAGTTATTCAGTGTTCAGCCCGATCCTTCCTCCCTGGCCAGCGGATGATGTGCACATCACAGTTCAACTTTGGCTCTGTTTGTCAGTTTGAATGCTCATCAGGCTTTGTGTTGGATGGAAGTAACACCAATGAATGCTTACGACAAGGGGATACCGCTAATGGTGTTTGGAGTGCACCACAACCAACTTGTGAAGGTAAACGACTGTCCATGGCTTGTGTGCTGGCCATGCTTATGGTTACATAGTACCAGCTGGAATGTTTAAAATTCTGGGTTTTTTTTAGCTCTCTCTCAGTTGTAGGACAATAGACCTTATGCATTGACATCGTTCAGCCGCCATCTTAGATGTAAAACGATGACGTACGCAACAATCAAATTGCACAGATTTGTAAGTGCAGCGCATAGGTTTGGCCAATCTCCAGCCTCATTTTGACCTCTAGGTGAGGGCGCCCTACTGATATGACACCATGTGCATAAGGTCTATAAGATTTTGCAGTAAGTCCCGTGTCGCTCAACGCATTTGTGAACCATCTTCATATTAAAGAATGTTTATCTCAAGCATCACTGTAGTCTTGGTTCAAAGGCGCTCCTGTTGTAATCTAGAAATCTACTCCCTGCTGTTATAATTTCCTTTGCCTATAGTGAGTCGTTAAGAGAATTGCCTATAGTGAGTCGTTAAGAGAAGGCGCTATCAACCACAAATCACTATTACCCTGACAACCGCTATCACACAGTGGACTCCCATTAGCGGTCTATCAGAAGAGCGTGCCCTCTTGTGGCGTCACCAAACCTTAAGTCTAGTGCTTAAACAGCTGCTTAGTCATGATGCATGGACCCCAGTTTCAAGAACATGCCATGTTTATTTTGACTTTAACATGTTAACATTGTATTACTGAATAACTACAAGTTGGGAATGAGATTTTTTTTGTAGAACCAGTCATTTTCATTTCTTTGTATTATATGCCTAGCTTCCTTGATGTATTGCCCAAATCATAAGTAGCTTATGAATCAGTTTCTATGGGTCAAAGTTAGAATTTTTTTGATTTATTTATATTATGTTTGTCCCGAATCAACAGTTGTTAAAAATGTTAAAATTAAATTTACAATTTCAGACATTAACTGCCCGGCACTCAACCCACCAGTGAATGGTAGAGTTTCTGGTGACTCCCCACAGTGCCCTACTGAATATGGATCATTGTGTGAGATTGAATGTGACGATGGTTATGAACTCACAGGAAGTGGATTTTTTCGGTGTCTTGCATTGTCTGGAGCGTCTGAAGGATACTGGGACGGTGATGATGCTAGATGTGAAGGTAAGAACAAACATTTCATGCAGATAAACTAACAGACATAGTGTTTGGCTTCAAGAAACAACAGGGTAATTCGTACGAAAGAAAATAATGTGGTAAATGTTGAGGCAAAATATCAAGTCAGTGCACATTAAAAGTGCACGAGAGCCTTTTGTACTTTGGTAGCAGGGGCACACAATCCTTTTTGTTTATCAATAAAAAACGAGCATTGTCAGCAATTTCTTAGAGAGAAATCTATGGATCTGGATACAGGTTAGCTCACTTTTAAAAAGAAGTATGAAAACATGGTTCATTAGTTTGTTGACGAAAAGAAAACTCACTAAGCTTTTGATGAGCAAAGTTCATGGCTAAAAATTAATGAGCAATATGTGACAAAAAAAGACTTTCACCCATATAACATTGATGTGTGTTGGCATTGTATACTCAATACTTTCCCAAGCTCTGTGAAAAAAAAAGTCACAAGGCACATTACTCAGGTGGAATTTGAACCCACGTAAAACATGTGCTTTGCAATTCTAGTATCTTACCAACAAGACCATCGAGTTTGTGCGGAGATTAACAAAACCATTTTGTTTTTAACCCAGTGCAAACTTGCCCTCGTGCCTATATCTCCAACTACGGTCTGATCACCAACCGAGATGAGTGTCCAGCCACCAATCAGGTCCCTGCTGGTTCTACCTGTCGTTATGCTTGCGAGCCGGGCCATGTACTGGTAGGGTCATCAGAGGTCACATGTGGACTGGATGGCGAGTGGGATTCATTGTTTCCCTATTGTGAAGGTAAGCAGTGAAGTTTAATACTTTGATCTTTGAAAAGGTCTTTGGGTATGGTGTTAGCTAGAGGGACATATTGGTTGTTGCATGCAGTGATTGGTTTAAAACTGTCTTGATATGGTTTAGTTTTCAAGTGAAGCCGTCCTGGTCGAAGGTCTCAAAGCCTGACGTCCAATGTGTTGTGGACAGAAAACTTGAACCGTGGGTGATGGTGTACAAAGCAGTGGGCTTTACAAAGAAAGCAGCTAGCATACCCTTTTTCTCAAGTTGATGTGAAAATAAATCACGTGTTTAGAATGTTCCCTTTCTGGTCAATTGTCAAAAGAAATCAGTTTTCTCTCATATTTTTTCAGCTGTAACTTGTGACAACAGCGCGTTACCTCCACCAGGAAATGGCATTAAAAATGGCTGCCCCCACTCCGAGGAGACGTACGGCACAACGTGTACACTGATTTGTAATGTTGGCTTCATGCCAACACAACCCACCTATGTAACATGCACTGATGATGGAAATGGTGTGGGTGAATGGAATGGCAACACCATCACATGTGAAGGTTGGTTTATAATAACAACACTATGTAAATAAATTGCATAGCATGTTTTTAAATCAGGCCGACATTGAAAAACAACCTACGTAAATAACTTATAAATTCAACAGTCACTGTTTGTGCTATCCATGATCAAAAGGTAAAATTCTGTGTATATAGATGTGAATTTCAAGTTTATGAAAAACGTGCAAAGAATTCTTCCAAATTGTGCTTCCGCTTAAAGCAGCCTAAACAACTTTAAATTTTTGGACCTCTGTGTGAAACACGCTACCCAATGAAGTTGCTTTTCTTCACATTTTTGTGACCTTTGTGTGAAACAAACAAAAACTGTGCTCTTTAATTTCAGAAAACAAAAATAAAAATAAGATGAAATTCAAATAATTAGTGGCACAGTTTATAGGAAACGGTCGCTTGAGATGAATGCCACCAAACTTTAAATGGTTTGTAAAAACTTATTAAACAAAAGTTAATAGATGTGTTACCTCTTCCCAACTGTAGAGGTAAAGTGTGATCCATTACCTGTACCAGACATCACAGCGGGATATATGGCCGTCACCTGCACACTTTATGGGGTAGAGGTTACAGAGATAGACCAACCACTGAGTTATGGCACTGTGTGTGTTACACCATGTGATCTGGGATACATGGGTAGTGGCTCAGGAAGTCGTTCCTGTCTGTTGTCTGGTCAATGGGATGGAATGCCAATACAGTGTCACGGTAAGAAACTGATGAAGTCTGTTTGTACAGATTTGATTTGTATTTCATTTGGTTCTTTTTTTTGTAGACCAGTGTCATTATCTTTGTTGTGTGTTTCCTATTTTATTTTGTAAAAATATATTTCCTTTCTATTTTGGAATAAATTTTCCCTGAATTTCGATTGTAATTATTTGTGTATTTAGCCTTAACAAGTTGCTAGAGTTGACAAAAGCTGAGGTGTTTTCAACAGTTCAGTTTCGCTGTATGTTTTTCTACCTAAGCCTATAGGTCACTTGTCATATGCAGAAAGGATTTTGTAATCCTAATCAATAACTGTCTAAGTGAACATTTCAAGGTTTTTTGCTGTGATTTCTGAGCAAACCATCATTGAGCTTTCCTAGAAAGTTTTACTTCTTATATTTCTCTTTTTTCGATTGTGTTGTTCGGTTGACAGATATAACTCCACCCACTTTGATATGCCCGCCTGACATCACTGTTTTCGCTGAACAGGGAACCAACTTTGCTGAAGTTCACTACAACTGGGAGCCCATACAGGTATGATTATCAGCTTTATTTGGGATTTCATGGATGAGAGGAAACTGTAGAGAGACAAACATGACGGAGTAACTCATGTTTTATACTTTTTTAAGCTTAATTTCAGTTTATTGCAATGCTACCCTTCTCGTTGAAGTCCTGCAAATGCTGAATTTGTACTGGTATTTTCCATAAAGTTACAGTCTGCTTGTTTAGTTCAAATTTGTACGTGTCTAACTACACAGGTTTTGGAAGCCAGTGGTGACACTGTAGCAACGCTTGAGAGTATAAATGGAGCATCTGTACCAGCCAATAAGAGCACAGTATTTACAGAAGGGACTTATCGCCTGATCTATAGAGCCACAGACAGCAGCGGCAATTCAGCAACATGTGACATTTATCTTGATGTGAGAGGTGAGGGAAAAATAACTTTCTTTTTGGAAGTAAATTGAAAATGTATAATGAAGATTGGTTTGTCAGAGTTGTACAATGCGCCCTTGGGACAGTGTAATGGCAGAGCTAATGAAATTGGCCCAAACTCATTTTAATTGGGTGCAGCACAACACATGATTGTAACATGACTTTATGCTCTCTACTGTAGTTATTGTTTTATGTGCGTTTTTTTTTTTCAAACAAAAAAGTAATTTACAGCTAAAAAATGCATGGTGTCACACATAGCACTGGTTGGGTTGAACAAAAGGAAATTACATGGTGTAACTGATTTAATGGTTCAAAGCTTGTTCACATAGTTTTAATTGGGTGCAGCACAACACATGATTGTAACATGACTTTATGCTCTCTACTGTAGTTATTGTTTTATGTGCGTTTTTTTTTTCAAACAAAAAAGTAATTTACAGCTAAAAAATGCATGGTGTCACACATAGCACTGGTTGGGTTGAACAAAAGGAAATTACATGGTGTAACTGATTTAATGGTTCAAAGCTTGTTCACATAGACCTATAGATGTGTAATTGAATTTAATTGAATTGAAAAACATTGGGTTTAATTTAACTACAAGTATATTCTTTATTTTCAATTGTATAACGTTTTCTTTTGTGTAGGCACATTGATCAGTTTTCTGGAGAAGTGCGCAATTGTTTCTACATGAGCAACATGTTTAAGGAAATGGATGTTGGTTTTCCCTCACCTTCACTGTTACTTCCTTTTCTTGTTCATTTAGTCACAAGATGTCGACCGTTGCCTGCCCCCCAGCACAGTGTGACTAGCCTTGCTTCAGGCCAGGGTAATTGTGACAGCTCTGTAGTATATGGCTCAGTGTGTAACATTAGTTGTGAAGAAGGCTACACAGTGACCTCAGTCAGTCAGAACCAAGTAGTATCCAGTGTTTGCAGTAAGATCGTATCATCATCGACCATTGGCTACTGGGACGGCCCGTCTGTAGATTGCATACGTAAGTTTCCATTTCAGTTAACTTGAGCTTAGCATAATTCAGCCAAAATACCATGTATTTTGATTGTGAAAGTTTCTTTCATTTAGTTTTGGTTGAGCAGATATCTTAATAGATGTCTTCCTCCTAGAGGTATAAACTGAGATTCCCATAGTGATGTAAACAGATAAACAATCTCAATCCAAATGTCTCATTCTAACCTGAACTCATGTCGTTATTTCATCACCAGCAAACACGTGCAGAGTACCAGTCATTTCGAATGGCTATGTGTCGGGCTGTATCGGGCAGGAGGTGGATTACCAGTCTACTTGTACATTTGTATGTAATCCTGGTTTTCATAGCAGCCAGACATATTTGAGCAGTCAAAGAAGAAGTTGTCTTGCTGATGGATCGTGGACTGGCTCTGACCTACTCTGTGAAGGTAAGAACAGTTATGGCAGTGATTTTCTTCTTTTAGGTGCATCATACAACATACTACACTAGACCTATTAGTATTAGCTTGAAAGACAAAGCAATAATTGTGTATTAGTTGAAAACAAACTGCCAAACCCAATCTTTGACAACACCAAAACTTAAATCCCACTTCAGCTAGGCCACTCATCAGCCACCACTCTATGAATCAGGGCCTGTAATGGAAAACATTCTTACATTGTTGGTGAAAAGCCACAAGCCACCAATTACCTGTATACATATAGCAATACACTATTCAATTTCCTTAATGTTAAGTCTTTGCAGGTTTGCTTTAGAACATAGAAAAAGAATATGAAAAATAGTGAACTCAACTGTTGTCTTTGTCTGCTGCCCTCTATATATAACAACTGTGGACATAAAGTATGCCTGTTTTGCAAAAACTGGAACATTCAACAGGAATGAGCTAGAACTTCTCAGTTGAAACAGCATTTGTTTCAAATTGACTCAAAACAGATGTGCAAATACAACTACACTCAGCATTTTGCAGGTTGTGTAGAATCAGTAAGGTATGTATGCAATGAAACGTACCAAGTGCCTGCAAATTTGAACGGTTAGTGAAATCAACAAAGTAAACAAGTGTTTCTTTTATTGACAGCTGTGGTTTGCACCGGGCTCTTGAGCCTTGATCAGGGCACAGTTCAACCGAGTAGTTGCTCCACTGAGTCTGAACTTCCTTACAACACAAGATGTACATTTACATGTGATGAGGGCTACTCTTTGAATGGTCCTTACAGTAAGACGTGTACTGCTCAGGGTGTTTGGAGTGATTCACGGGTCGTCTCATGCACAGGTAAACTATTCACTAGGATGGGATAATGTTTATTATGAATGATTATTTAGAGAATGCTGATCAGGAACTATGATTGTTTGAGGTTGTTAATATTATCCCTAACTTTGTATGTAACAGATCATCAATCACCAGTGTTTACTGAGAGTTGCCCAATGTATATTGAGAAGACTGCTCCACCAGGAATGCGGCAAGCTGTTGTCATCTTTCAAACACCGGTAGCAACTGATAACTCTGGGGATGTAAATGTTGCCAGGTATGTGTTAGAACAAAGTTAATATTATTTGAATCACTTGGCCATGACTTAACATTCCAGACCCCCAACCCTTCCCAACTTACTGTGTCCTTTTCCAGTATTGTAAATTTTAGTCTCCAAATCACTGCATCATCAAATATTTTAAATAAATTATATATTGATCACATGTAAAAAATAGTTTTTAGTTTTGAACATTGGGATGCTAGGCAGCATTGGATATACCTGGTAAATTCCGTTGTTTGCTTAAATCTGAGCATGCGTATTTTTGGTTAGTCTTCTGCCACCTAACGTCACCTTCACATAGTTACTGTTTTCACCCCTATGCTGTCAAATTTCTGCTGTTACTAAGGTTTAAACATTCTTTTTGCCTATGTTAACAATGTTCACTTTTGTAAATGTTGTATTGACCTTTGGTATAGTTCGTCTGAGATCATGTTGATTTGTTTTGACCGAGATCATGTTGATTTTTTTTGACTGAGTTGATTTGTTTTGTCTGCGATCATGTTGATTTGTTTTGTCTGAGATCATGTTGATTTGTTTTGTCTGAGATCGTATTGATTTGTTTTGACTGAGATCATGTTAATTTGTTTTGTTTTGTCTGAGATTGTATTGATTTGTTTTGACTTAGATCGTATTGATTTGTTTTGACTGAGATCATGTTGATTTGTTTTGATTGAGTTGATTTGTTTTGTCTGAGATCATATTGATTTGTTTTGTCTGAGATCATATTGATTTGTTTTGTCTGAGATCATATTGATTTGTTTTGTCTGAGATTGTATTGATTTAATTTGGCTGAGATCGTGTTGATTTGTTTTGACTGAGATCGTATTGATTTGTTTTGACTGTGATCATGTTGGTTTGTTTTTGTCTCCAGCTTGGATATTTCCCAGGGATCTGGGTCATCGTTTACTGAAGGCACAACACGTTTGACTTACATTGCCACAGACCAAGCTTCAAATAGCAGACGCTGTGATGTCTACATCACTGTGCGGGGTAAGAAAACATTATGATCTAGACAGAAATACATGTCTCATATTTCTCTAGATTCATTTACCCCCATTAACATTTGGTATAAAAAACAAATCTCAAATTAATTTGAAACAAATAAAATGGCCACCATGGAAAAAATAAGGTAAGATGGGGGATAATGCACTGACAGGAGATAATTTTGCAAGAGTTACTGATAATGTAAAATCTTGCTCCAGAAAAGTACAATACTAGTATTCAAGACGACTCTATAACTACCAATTGGTTCTTAGATGGTACAATACTAGTATTCAAGACAACTCTATAACTACCAATTGGTTCTTGAAAAGTACAATACTAGTATTTAAGACGACTCTATAACTACCAATTGGTTCTTGAAAAGTGTAATACCACTATTCAAGACCACTCTATAACTACCAATTGGTTCTTGAAAAGTACAATACTTGTATTCAAGACAACTCTATAACTACCAATTGGTTCTTGAATAGTACAATACTAGTATTTAAGACGACTCTATAACTACCGATTGGTTAAGACCACTCTATAACTACCAATTGGTTCTTAGATGGTACAATACTAGTATTCAAGACAACTCTATAACTACCAATTGGTTCTTGAAAAGTACAATACTAGTATTCAAGACGACTCTATAACTACCAATTGGTTCTTGAAAAGTACAATACTAGTATTCAAGACGACTCTATAACTACCAATTGGTTCTTGAAAAGTGTAATACCACTATTCAAGACCACTCTATAACTACCAATTGGTTCTTGAAAAGTACAATACTAGTATTTAAGACGACTCTATAACTACCAATTGGTTCTGGAAAAGTCTTGAAACAAGTTTTACTCTGAAAAGCTTAGACTTTTATGAGTTTCTTAAAGTTAAAGCGACTTTTATCATTAAATAAAACATATCAAGAATATCAACTACATTGTTGAAAGACCTGAAGTGTGTGTGCATTTGTTGGCATTCCTTGTAACTCTTGATGTACTTTGACAGTTCTACGCTGCCAGCCCCTACAAGCACCAGCCAGTGGTTCCCTTGTCCAGTGCCCAAGTAACATCTATGGATCTACCTGTAGCTTCACCTGCAACACGGGGTACCAACTGACAGGCCCTGAAAGCAGGAAATGTGAAAAGAACGGTGAAGCTCCTCTAGTGGAGTGGACAGAGCAAAACCCTACATGCTCACGTAAGTAAAAGGCCTGTGGTTTGTTCATGGTTCACAGAGTTCAGGTTGTTTTATTTCCATATTTCTTTTAGTTACCCTGAATTTTGTTGACAGCTGTATTAGTAATGTGAAAGTAATTGCCTAAAAAAGTTAGTAAGAGTTGATGCTTGTAAAAGTATGTGAGGTTTGAGAAATGATGGCTCTGATAAGAGCCACTCGTTACTTAACAGTGGTGTGTTTTGAACACACTTCTAGAAATGAATGAGAAATCAACCAAAATTTCGTCATCGATTTTGATAATCATTGATGACAATTGTGACTAATTTATTTAACTTTGTGAATTTTGTCCATGGTGCTATATACATATTATATGCAATACAATAATCACTGCAATAATTAACAGTTTCATTGATGTCTTTAGTCATTTTTCATGAGAGTTGTTTTATACCCTTGTCTATATACATTGTGTAGCTCATCACAAACCATTCCATTTTTTAAATATTTTTTGTACCCTTGTCTATATACATTGTGTAGCTCATCACAAACCATTCCATTTCTCTATGAGTTGTTACCATTCCTATAACGGTATTTATCTTTGTTATACTGTTCACAGCAATCTCATGTCCTGCCCTGGCTGACCGGCCTGGTCTAGTGCTTCGTTCAGGCTGCCTTCATTACCCACCTGCAACTGAACTGCTGGGTACCACCTGCCATTGGTACTGTCCTTATGGCTATGGAGGTGTTGGTAACCCGCAATCTACCTGCCTTGCCAATAGTACATGGGATGTGGTGGACTTTACCTGTGAAGGTGTGTGTGCAGTTGTTAACCCTATTTCTAAGCAGCCCCACATGAATTTCACACTAAAATTATGTTTAATAAAACCACTTTCATAATGTTTGTAAAATCCTTCAATAGCCGTTTAAAGGCAGTGGACACTATTGGTAATTACTCAAAAGAATTATTAACATACAACCTTACTTCGTAACGAGTAATGGGGAGAGGTTGGTAGTATAAAACATTGTGAGAAACGACTCCCTCTGTGGAATAGTTTTCGAGAAAGAAGTAATTTTCCTTGAATTTGATTTCGCGACCTCAGATTTAGAACTTGAGGTCTCGAAATCAAGCATCTGAAAGCACACAACTCCGTGTGACAAGGGTGTTTTTTCTTTCATTATTATATCGCAACTTCGATGACCGATTGAGCTCAAATTTTCACAGGTTTGTTATTTTATGCATATGTTGAGATACACAAAGTGAAAAGACTGGTCTTTGTCAATTACCAATAGTGTCCAGTGTCTTTAACACTGTTATACCATTTCATTATTGAGTGTAGTATTGTATCAATATTGTCAATGTGTGTGTACAATTCTAATTTTAACTTTAAAACAGATATCATTCTATCCAGAAACTAATTCTCTTGAAACAACTCAAACAATACTATTTTACAGAGAGAAGTTGTCCAGCTTTAGTTGTTACTGAGGGCTTGGAGATATCTCCAGCTGAATGCCTCATCTCTCCAGATTACAATGACATCTGTTACCTTCGCTGTTCTCAATCTGGGTATAGAGTAGACCCTCCTTCCTATACCTTCATCCGATGCCTTGGTAGTGGAGATTGGTCTCATGATAGCACTGCTTTCAGCTGTGTTGGTAAGATTAGATTTAATCTCTAGAAATCTACACATGGAAGTGTTTGTCTGAACTTTAGCAGATCATTCCCTATTCCTTGGACAATTATTCTAAATGTCATTTGGCCCTTGGTTGTTCCTAGACACCATGGGAAGTGTTGTTGTTGATCAAACGATTTTGATTTTGCCAAACTATAACCACAAACTATTTGGGATTTGAGGCATTGCATGGTGAGTTATCAATATATATTTGGTATGCGTTTACACCATGTGTGCAGCTACTTGCTATGTAGATTATGTTCTTTTAATCGTGTTTATATTCTACTACCGTGCAGTAGGTTTTTCGGAATTCTAGAGAAATTCCACAAATAACTTACTGTTGGCTGATTTATTTTTAAATGTGTAGATTATGAAAGCCCACATTTCACAACTTGTCCACTTGACTTTGTGGCATACCCAACGGACACCTCACTAAATGTAATTGTTACATGGACAGTAGAAGCTACAGATAATTCTGATGAATCGCCAACTATTACCTGCAATCCAGCACAACCAGCACTGCTACCAGTTGGGGATAATATTATCAACTGTGTTGCTACAGATACAGCAGGGAATCAAGCTTCTTGTAACTTTGAAGTCAGTGTCAGAGGTATGTACATTGTACATTGTACCATCCCAACTTCATTGCTGGTTACTGGAAAGGGCCAAAGCAATAAGGTTTTGTAATATGAAGTTTGTTCGCACCTTTCTATTAAGGGAAAAGAGCTTAGGTAAATGCAGAGGTATCTGTTCCTTTAATCACCAGTTTGCCTGAATGGTAAGCATCTCAGTGACATTGGGCTAAATTATTCACTGGAATAATTTCTGAATCTAAAACAATACCAATGCTAAATAGTTTAATATGCCTAAATGTATGACTAAAAATCATTCTTACAAAGTTAAATAAGTTACTCAACAAGACAAGAAATGAATACCACTGCTTAACAAAGAAACCTCTGCCAGAAATTGTATCGAATAAGCATTTGACAAAGTGACCTTTATTTTATTTAGGTATATTTTTATTTAAAACACAAAATAGTTGCCAGATGTAGACCCCTCAACCCACCGTTCTTCGGGCATTTTATTGGAACATGTGAGGATCAACTTGGAAGTACCTGCCAGGTTGGCTGTCTGAATGGCTACACCCTGCGAGGTTCGGAAACCGCAAAATGCTCCAGGAATGCTACCACTAGTCTTTTGTCTTGGACCAGGGACGGTCCAAGACCATCATGTCAATGTAAGTCAATTAGGCCACTCTACAGAAGTGTAGTGTTGCTGTTCATTCATAAATACCGCTTTATCAATTCTGACTGGTGGAGAGGGCATCACATGGCCATGTTTAAACATGCGATATAAACACGGTGAGAAGTGTTCAAACAAAGGGGTGCAAGCTTACTCAAACTATTAGCATGCACATATACGCACAACCGGTGAGCATCAATGCAATTTTGACCCTTTGCAAAATTTAGCCCGATAACCTGACTCGGTCTTAAAGAGCAATTAAAAACCTTGCAGGGTCGTGGCCAGGCGATAAAGGACCTCACCTTTGGATCGGTCTTTATTGCACGGCGAGGACCCTCCCGGTTTTAAACGACCACTTAAGAACTCGTCACCTACTCTTTATCCCCTTATTACAAATATGAATAGATCCTTTATTTAAAGTAGTTTAAATTGATTTTTTCTCCTTGTGGAATCAATGGGAGATTTTTTCCCTCATAAAGTGATGGGCATCAGTTGAGCTATTGCAGAGATACCAACATACACGATTTGGGCGTAGCAAATACGATTTCGAGCCGTGACTACGACGCTACGATAATACTCAATAAAACACGCCAAACAACCGCCCAATATAATTGTATTAAATCGTACAATACATGCAAACAACGAATGAACTATTAAGTGGAAATAAAAATTAAGAAAAATATCAAAATAATTGTAACAGAAAAGAAAAAACACTTAATTTTAGAACGCAGTGTTGAATAATAGTGGCGAATTCACTCGAACAATATACGTGTCTCGACGTAATGATTGTTGCGTGCCCTCTCCCCCGCTGGCTGGCCGGTGAGTATTTTTACGCTAGTGCATTGCTGCAAGATCGTACCCATTGATCTCTATTACACCATGGGGAATAGTGCACACGTGCGTGGGGAATGAGGTTGTGTGTGAGCTAACGTGTCACAGTAACCTCATTCCTCATGTATCCACTATTATTGTGCCCGCGCTGTCTGTACATGTTCTTCATCGAAGCTTGGCACAAAAAGTAAAAAATAATGGCGACAAAAAAGGAGACCTTCTGAAAAAAAATACCTTCAACTGAGTGGCCTGTGAGATCTAAGCTAGACAGTTTCCATGTTTTCTTACTAGTAATGTAGCGCCGATGTCCAGACAATGCCCAAAATACGGACACGTATTTTTTGCCCAAAATCCGGACACGTTTTTTTTTTTTCTCTCTCCCAATAGCTTGTTGTTGCATTTCTGACCATTAAAACAAAAACATTTAAGTAAGGCCACCCTTTGTTATGTTTTTTTTTTTTTGAAACAAAGTCAGAAGATAAGGGATTTTTTTTTCACTGGCCATTATAAACATGTGTAGCCGTTCTGGTAGTGCATACAGAGGTAATTGTTATTTCACGACAATGCCTGAAAATGAGCTAATTAGCATTGTAGAGAGTAATAGAAAGATCGGTTTAGGGAGCCCAAGCCACGCTCCCCCTTAACTTTTGGGAGATGCTACTCTTTTTTAAAGTTCAATGTTGGCATCTCTGCTATTGGTTGTAATATTCAAATCCCAACTCGTCCAATCTGTTGTCTCTAATAGAGGTAATCTTAAGTTAAAAGTCTGAATTGATGACTTAATCTTATTCTTACCTGAAAAACAACTGCAGCTTTTGAAGCAAACTTTCAGTTTTTCTCATTTTCAGTTTTCTTCCAACATCTAAAACTAAACTATTCATTGTCAACTCCTACTCATTCTCTTATTGGTTCTTGGTGTGTAGTGAAAGAAAAATTATTTAATTTCTTATTTGCAGTGGCTAGATGTGCCCCCTTACCAGCAGATCTCATCCCAAGCAATGGAGGTGTTTATCCTTCAATTTGCCGAGGTCCAGGACAACCTTATTATGGTACCACCTGCAGTTTCTTCTGCCGTAATGGATTTGAGCTGACAGCCTCACATGATATGGTGACGTGCCTCGCTGATGGTACATGGGATCAAAATCTGTACATGCTCTCTGTGACATGCCAAGGTCAGTTAAATAGATGAACAATTTCTCTCTAAATAGAGCCATCTCATCAGTCAACCTCGGAGGAAAAAATGTCATCAATTTATAAAAATTGTATTTTCATGTTGTGAATTTTAGATACCGTTCCACCAATACTCAAAGTCTGCCCTGGCTCCTTAGTTGGATCAATGTCTGGCCAGACCCTTGGGGTTCTCCTCTCCTTTGATGTTCCCATGGCAACTGACAACTCCGGTGATCAACTTACAGTTATCAAGACACCCAATGACATCGACTCACCATACAATTTCACCCGGGACACAGTAGTGTCTTACAATTTCAGTGATGGCGCCGGGAACAGTATTGTGTGTACTTTCAGTGTTAATATCATGGGTAAGTTTGTTTTGGATATTTTTTTACCGTAAACTTGGAATTACATGGTAGCCATGATGGTGAGTACCATTGTGGTGAATACCTTGCAACAGTAGACTTGAATCAAGTCTATTGCAACAGCTGTGTTGCCTCGGAGAAAAATACTCTATCAAGCTACTATTGCTCTTCCTTATATCCCTTTGGCCATTGTAACATTTTTGTGAAAATCTGCGACAGGATAGCTTTAACTACTTTACATCGAAGTTTTCTGAACTGGCATACAGAAAATATTTTTTAACGCTCGGGAAAAACTTTGGAGTGTCCCCTATTTTTTTGCAGTCAGTCGGACGGCTGGCAGAAGTATCTACGAGATACATTCCATTGTGTAGGCTGTACACAATGTACTTTACCGGGCTACACTTTGTTTTCTTTGTACAAATAGGAACAGATCGGTGCTGGTATTCATGCTCATCATCTCCCCTTTTCAAGGGAGTCATTGTGTAACCCCAGATTCCAGACTTTTTTCTCCTTTTTAATTTTTTTTAAACAAATGTGGCAAACAAGAATGGAAAGAATGACACCATCTTTTATTATGTTTTTGGCTCAATGTGCGTCCTGAGGGTCAGCATACCATGGCAGATTATCGGTCATGCTTTACGGCTAAGGTTGTTTGATTCACTCATAACTCACATTTTCTAAAAGAGAAAATACCAATGCTTATTATGAGAACCTTTGTGGTACATCCTTTGTCAAGTAATTTTTTATTTTGACAACACTATTTCAAAGGAAAATTACAACTCAGGAAGCTTAAAGGGTATAAATATGTACATTTTGTAGGACAAAAAACACAATGTCCACAGATTTACATTTAACTTACACAGTTTGAAGATAATGATAGTAGAAAACTTCCCTGAAAATATTACTTGCTAAGGTGCTGTAGTTTTTGAGAAATGAGTAAAACAATGTCATGAAAATAATTTTTGTCTCAGTGATCATGAGACAAAAATGAGTTTAGCATGTAAAAACGTATGTTCATGACATAGTTTTACTCATTTCTCAAAAACTACAGCGCCTAAGCAACTAATATTTTAAGGTACACTTTCTACTATCATTATCTTCAAACGGTATAAGTTTAATGTAAATCTGTGGGCATTGTGTTTTGTTTTACAAAAAGTACCCAAATCCTTTAAAAAATATTTTGAACAATAATACATCATAGAGGTATGGAAAATGTTTTGGAAGCAGTTAAAGTTGATTCTCATGTGTCGCTTTTGAAAAATGTTGTTATCTATGTTTTCTTTTTGAGGAAAAAATAAATGAGTTACAATCCCAGGCTTCATAAAGACGTAATTACAGATTAAAAGACTTTTTGGTTAGGATTACATGTACAAGGCAGTGGACACTATTGGTAATTACTCAAAATAATTATCAGCATAAAACCTCACTTGGTAACGAGTAATGGGAGAGGTTGATATTCTAAAACATTGTGAGAAACGGCTCCCTCTGAAGTGACTTAGTTTTCGAGAAAGAAGTGATTTTCCACGAATTTGATTTCGAGACCTCAAGTTTAGAACTTGAGGTCTCGAAATCAACCATCTAAACGCACACAACTTCGTGTGACAAGGGTGTTTTTTCTTTCATTATTATCTCGCAACTTTGACAACCAATTGAGCTCAAATTTTCACAGGTTTGTTATTTCATGCATATGTTGAGATACACTAAGTGAG